>NC_057794.1:448133329-448506838 GCF_018294505.1 Triticum aestivum
GATTTCACCCGGAACACTTCCGATATCCAAACATAGGCTTCCAATATATCAATCTTTATGTCTCGACCATTTCGAGACTCCTTGTCATGTCCGTGATCACATCCGGGACTCCGAACAACCTTCGGTACATCAAAATGCATAAACTCATAATATAACTATCATCGTAACCTTAAGCATGCGGACCCTACGGGTTCGAGAACAATGTAGACATGACCGAGACACGTCTCCGGTCAATAACCAATAGCGGAACCTGGATGCTCATATTGGCTCCTACATATTCTACGAAGATCTTTTATCGGTCAAACCGCATAACAACATACGTTGTTCCCTTTGTCATCGGTATGTTACTTGCCCGAGATTTGATCGTCGGTATCCTATACCTAGTTCAATCTCGTTACCGGCAAGTCTCTTTACTCGTTCTGTAATACATCATCCCGCAACTAACTCATTAGTTGCAATGCTTGCAAGGCTTAAGTGATGTGCATTACCGAGAGGGCCCAGAGATACCTCTCCGACAATCGGAGTGACAAATCCTAATCTCGAAATACGCCAACCCAACATGTAACTTTGGAGACACCTGTAGAGCTCATTTATAATCACCCAGTTACGTTGTGACGTTTGGTAGCACACAAAGTGTTCCTCCGGCAAATGGGAGTTGCATAATCTCATAGTCATAGAAACATGTATAAGTCATGAAGAAAGCAATAGCAACATACTAAACGATCGGGTGCTAAGCTAATGGAATGGGTCATGTTAATCAGATCATTCAACTAATGATGTGATCCCGTTAATCAAATAACAACTCTTTGTCCATGGTTAGGAAACATAACCATCTTTGATTAACGAGCTAGTCAAGTAGAGGCATACTAGTGACACTCTGTTCGTCTATGTATTCACACATATATTATGTTTCCGATTAATACAATTCTAGCATGAATAATAAACATTTATCATGATATAAGGAAATAAATAATAACTTTATTATTGCCTCTAGGGCATATTTCCTTCAGTCTCCCACTTGCAATAGAGTCAATAATCTAGATCACATCGCCATGTGATTTAACATCAATAGTTCACATCTTTATGTGATTGGTTCACATCTCCATGTGACTAACACCCAAAGGGTTTACTAGATTCAATAATCTAGTTCACATCGCTATGTGATTAAGACCCAAAAAGTGAGCATGTTTTGCTTGTGAGAGAAGTTTAGTCAACGGGTCTGCCACATTCAGATCCGTATGTATTTTGCAAATTTCTATGTCAACAATGCTCTGCATGGAGCTACTTCTAGCTAATTGCTCCCACTTTCAATATGTATCCAGATTGAGACTTAGAGTCATCTGGATCAGTGTCAAAACTTGCATCGACGTAACCCTTTACGACGAACCTTTTGTCACCTCCGTAATCGAGAAACATATCCTTATTCTAGTAAGGATAATTTTGACCGTTGTCCATTGATCTACTCCTAGATCACTATTGTACTCCCTTTCTTAACTCAGTGTATGGTATACAATAGATCTGGTACACAGCATGGCATACTTTATAAAACCTATGACTGAGGCATAGGGAATGACTTTCATTCTCTTTCTATCTTCTGCCGTGGTCGGGCTTTGAGTCTTACTCAACTTCACACCTTGTAACACAGGCAAGAACTCTTTCTTTGACTACTCCATTTTGAACTACTTCAAAATCTTGTCAAGGTTTGTACTTATTGAAAAAAAACTTATCAAGCGTCTTGATCTATCTCTATAGATCTTGATGCTCAATATGTAAGTAGCTTCACCGAGGTCTTTCTTTGAAAAACTCCTTTCAAACACTCCTTTATGCTTTGCAGAATAATTCTACATTGTCTCTGATCAACAATATGTCATTCACATATACTTATCAGAAATGCTGTAGTGCTCCCACTCACTTTCTAGTAAATACAGGCTTCACCGCAAGTCTGTATAAAACTATATGCTTTGATCAACTTATCAAAGCGTATATTCCAACTCCGAGATGCTTACACCAGTCCATAGATGGTTCGCTGGAGTTTGCATATTTTGTTAACACCTTTAGGATTGACAAAAACTTCTGGTTGCATCATATACAACTCTTCTTTAAGAAATCCATTAAGGATTGCAATTTTGTTATCCATTTGCCAGATTTCATAAAAGGCGGCAATTGCTAACATGATTCAGACAGATTTAAGCATAGATACGAGTGAGAAACTCTCATCGTAGTCAACACCTTGAACTTGTCGAAAACCTTTTGCGACAATTCTAGCTTTATAGATAGTAACACTACTATCAGCGTCCGTCTTCCTCTTGAAGATCCATTTATTCTCAATTGCTTGCCGATCATCGGGCAAGTCAACCAAAGTCCATACTTTGTTCTCATACATGGATCCCATCTCAGATTTCATGGCTTCAAGCCATTTTGCGGAATCTGGGCTCACCATCGCTTCTTCATAGTTCGTAGGTTCATCATGATCTAGTAGCATGACTTCCAGAACAGGATTACCGTACCAGTCTGGTGCGGATCTCACTCTGGTTGATCTACGAGGTTCAGTAGTATCTTGTTCTGAAGTTTCATGATCATTATCATTAGCTTCCTCACTAATTGGTGTAGGTGTCACAGAAACAGTTTTCTGTGATGCACTACTTTCCAATAAGGGAGCAGGTACAGTTACCTCGTCAAGTTCTACTTTCCTCCCACTCACTTCTTTCGAGAGAAACTCCTTCTCCAGAAAGTTTCTGAACTTAGCAACAAAAGTCTTGCCTTCGGATCTGTGATAGAAGGTGTATCCAATAGTCTCCTTTGGATATCCTATGAAGACACATTTCTCCGATTTGGGTTCGAGCTTATCAGGTTGAAGCTTTTTCACATAAGCATCGCAACCCCAAACTTTCAGAAACGACAACTTTGGTTTCTTGCCAAACCATAGTTCATATGGTGTCGTCTCAACGGATTTAGATGGTGCCCTATTTAACGTGAATGCAGCTGTCTCTAATGCATAACCCCAAAACGATAGTGGTAGATCGGTAAGAGACATCATAGATTGCACTATATCCAATAAAGTACGGTTATGACATTCGGACACACCATTATGCTGTGGTGTTCCATGTGGCATGAGTTTGTGAAACTATTCCACATTGTTTTAATTGAAGACCAAACTCGTAACTCAAATATTTGTCTCCGCGATCAGATTGTAGAAACTTTATTTTCTTTGCCATGATGATTTTCCACTTCACTCCAAAATTCTTTGAACTTTTCAAATGTTTCAGACTTATGTTTCATCAAGTAGATATACCCATATCTTCTCAAATCATCTGTGAAGTTCAGAAAATAACGATACTTGCCGTGAGCCTTAACACTCATCGGACCGCATACATCAGTATGTATTATTTCCAATAAGTCAGTTGCTCGCTCCGGAGAACGAAGTCTTAGTCATCTTGCCCATGAGGCATGGTTCGCAAGCATCAAGTGATTCCAAAATCCCATCAGCATGGAGTTTCTTCATGCGCTTTACACCAATATGACCTAAACGACAGTGCTACAAATAATTTGCACTATCATTATTAACTTTGCATCTTTTGGTTTCAATATTATGATTATGTGTATCACTACGATCGAGATCCAACAAACTATTTTCATTGGGTGTGTAACCATATAAGGTTTTATTCATGTAAACAGAACAACAATTTATTCTCTTACTTAAATGAATAACCGTATTACAATAAACATGATCAAATCATATTCATGCTTAACGCAAACACCAAATAACACTTAGTCAGGTTCAACACTAATCCCGAAAGTATAGGGAGTGTGCGATGATGATCATATCAATCTTGGAACCACTTCCAACACACATCATCACTTCACCCTTAACTAGTCTCTGTTTATTCTGCAACTCCCGTTTCGAGTTACTAATCTTAGCAACTGAACTAGTATCAAATACTGAGGGGTTGCTATAAACACTAGTAAAGTACACATCAATAACATGTATATCAAATATACTTATGTTCACTTTGCCATTCTTCTTATCTGCCAATCACTTGGGGTAGTTCCGCTTCCAGTGACCAGTCCCTTTGCAGTAGAAACACTTAGTCTTAGGCTTAGGACCAGACTTGGGCTTCTTCACTTGAGCAGCAACTTGCTTGTTGTTCTTCTTGAAGTTCCCCTTCTTCCCTTTTCTTGAAACTAGTGGTCTTGTCTACCATCAACACTTGATGTTTTTCTCGATTTTTACCTTCGTCAATTTCCGCATTACAAAGAGCTTGGGAATCGTTTCCGTTATCCCTTGCATATCATAGTTCATCACGAAGTTCTACTAACTTGGTGATGGTGACTAGAGAATTCTGTCAATCACTATCTTATCTGGAAGATTAACTCCCACTTGATTCAAGCGATTGTTGTACTCAGACAATCTGGGCACATGCTCACTAGTTGAGCGATTCTCCTCCATCTTTTAGCTATAGAACTTGTTGGAGACTTCATATCTCTCAACTCGTGTATTTGCTTGAAATATTAACCTCAACTCCTGGAACATCTCATATGCTCCATGACGTTCAAAACATCTTTGAAGTCCCTATTCTAAGCCATTAAGCATGGTGCACTAAACTATCAAGTAGTCATCATATTGAGCTAGCCAAACGTTCATAACGTCTGCATCTGCTCCTGCAATAGGTCCGTCACCTAGCGGTGCATCAAGGACATAATTCTTCTGTTCAGCAATGAGGATAAACCTCAGATCACGGATCCAATCCGCATCATTGCTACTAACATCTTTCAACACAATTTTCTCTAGGAACATATCAAAATAAACACAGGGAAGCAACAACACGAGCTATTGATCTACAACATAATTTGCAAAATACTACCAGGACTAAGTTCATGATAAATTTAAGTTCAATTAATCATACTACTTAAGAACTCCCACTTAGATAGACATCCCTCTAATCCTCTAAGTGATTACGTGATCCAAATCAACTAAACCATGTCCGATCATCACATGAGATGGAGTAGTTTCATTGGTGAACATCACTATGTTGATCATATCTACTATATGATTCACGCTCGACCTTTCGGTCTCCGTGTTCCGAGGCCATATCTGTATATGCTTGGCTCGTCAAGTATAACCTGAGTATTCCGCGTGTGCAACTGTTTTGCACCCGTTGTATTTGAACGTAGAGCCTATCACACCCGATCATCACGTGGTGTCTCAGCACGAAGAACTTTCGCAACGGCGCATACTCAGGGAGAACACTTCTTGATAATTTAGTGAGAGATCATCTTATAATGCTACCGTCAATCAAAGCAAGATAAGATGCATAAAAGATAAACATCACATGCAATCAATATAAGTGATATGATATGGCCATCATCATCTTGTGCTTGTGATCTCCATCTCCGAAGCACCATCATGATCACCATCGTCACCGGCGCGACACCTTGATCTCCATCGTAGCATCGTTGTCGTCTCGCCAATCTTATGCTTCCACGACTATCGCTACCGCTTAGTGATAAAGTAAAGCATTATAGCGCGATTGCATTGCATACAATAAAGCGACAACCATATGGCTCCTGCCAGTTGCCGATAACTCGGTTACAAAACATGATCATCTCATACAATAAAATTTAGCATCATGTCTTGACCATATCACATCACAACATGCCCTGCAAAAACAAGTTAGACGTCCTCTACTTTGTTGTTGCATGTTTTACGTGGCTGCTACGGGCTTAAGCAAGAACCAATCTTACCTATGCATCAAAACCACAACGATAGTTTGTCAAGTTGGTGCTGTTTTAACCTTCGCAAGGACCGGGCGTAGCCACACTCGGTTCAACTAAAGTTGGAGAAACTGTCACCCGCAAGCCACCTATGTGCAAAGCACGTCGGGAGAACCGGTCTCGCGTAAGCGTACGCGTAATGTCGGTCTGGGCCGCTTCGTCCAACAATACCGCCGAACCAAAGTATGACATGCTGGTAAGCAGTATGAATTATATCGCCCACAACTCACTTGTGTTCTACTCGTGCATATAACATCAACATATAAAACCTAGGCTCGGATGCCACTGTTGGGTTACGTAGTAATTTCAAAAAATTTGCCACGCTCACGCAAGATCATGGTGATGCATAGCAATGAGAGGGGAGAGTATGATCTACATACCCTTGTAGATCGACAACGGAAGCGTTTGGTTGATGTAGTCGTACGTCTCCACGCCCAACCGATCAAGCACCGAAACTACGTCACCTCCGAGTTCTAGCACACGTTCAGCTCGATGACGATTCCCGGACTCCGATCCAGCAAAGTGTCGGGGAAGAGTTTCGTCAGCACGACGGCGTGGTGACGATCTTGATGTACTACCGTCGCAGGGCTTCGCCTAAGCACCGCTACAATATTATTGAGGACTATGGTGGAAGGGGGCACCGCACACGGCTAAGAATATGATCACGTGGATCAACTTGTGTCTCTAGGGGTGCCCCTGCCTCCGTATATAAAGGTTCAAGGGAGGGGGGCCGGCCGGCCAAGGTGTGGCGCGCCAGTAGGAGTCCTACTCCTTTTGGGAGTAGGACTCCCCCCCTTTCCTAGTTGGAATAGGATTCGTGGAGGGGGGGGGGAAGAGGAGAGAGAGGAGGAAGGGGGGCCGGCCCCCTCTCCTTGTCCACTTCGGACCAAGGGGGGGAGGGGCGCGCGGCCCATCTTTGGCCACCTCTCCTCTCTTCCACTAAGGCCCACTAAGGCCCATATTCCTCGGGGGGGGGGGGGGTCCGGTAACCTCCCGGTACTCCGGTAAAATCCCGATTTCACCCGGAACACTTCCGATATCCAAACATAGTCTTCCAATATATCAATCTTTATGTATCGACCATTTCCAGACTCCTCGTCATGTCCGTGATCACATCCGGGACTCCGAACAACCTTCAGTACATCAAAATGCATAAACTCATAATATAACTGTCATCGTAACCTTAAGCGTGCGGACCCTACGGGTTCGAGAACAATGTAGACATGACCGAGACACGTCTCCGGTCAATAACCAATAGCGGAACCTGGATGCTCATATAGGCTCCTACATATTCTACGAAGATCTTTTATCGGTCAAACCGCATAACAACATACGTTGTTCCCTTTGTCATCGGTATGTTACTTGCCCGAGATTCGATCGTCGGTATCCTATACCTAGTTCAATGTCGTTACCGGCAAGTCTCTTTACTCGTTCTGTAATACATCATCCCGCAAATAACTCATTAGTTGCAATGCTTGCAAGGCTTAAGTGATGTGCATTACGGAGAGGGCCCAAAGATACCTCTCCGACAATCGGAGTGACAAATCCTAATCTCGAAATACGCCAACCCAACATGTATCTTTGGAGACACCTGTAGAGCTCCTTTATAATCACCCAGTTACGTTGTGACGTTTGGTAGCACACAAAGTGTTCCTCCGGCAAACGGGAGTTGCATAATCTCATAGTCATAGAAACATGTATAAGTCATGAACAAAGCAATAGCAACATACTAAACGACCGGGTGCTAAGCTAATGGAATGGGTCATGTCAATCAGATCATTCAACTAATGATGTGATCCCATTAATCAAATAACAACTCTTTGTCCATGGTTAGGAAACATAACCATCTTTGATTAACGAGCTAGTCAAGTAGAGGCATACTAGTGACACTCTGTTCGTCTATGTATTCACACATGTATTATGTTTTCGGTTAATACAATTCTAGCATGAATAATAAACATTTATCATGATATAAGGAAATAAATAATAACTTTATTATTGCCTCTAGGGCATATTTCCTTCACTCTCTTATACATGCTGCAAGATGGAGGTGGCCAGAAGCGTAGTCCTCGAGAGGATTAGCTATCCCCCTCTTATTCCGGCTTTCTGCAGTTTAGTCCACATATGATACCCTTATTCCATTTGATACCAATGCATACATATGTAGTGTAGCTCCTTGCTTGCGAGTACTTTGGATGAGTACTCATGGTTGCTTTGCTCCCTCTTTTCCCCTTTCTATACTCGATTGCTGCGACCAGACGCTGGAGACCAGGAGCCAGACACCACCATCGACGACGACTCCTACTACACTGGAGGTGCCTACTACTACATGCAACCCGCTGACAACGACCAGGAGTAGTTTAGGAGGATCCCAGGCAGGAGGCCTGTGCCTCTTTCGATCTGTATCCTAGTTTGTGCTGGCCTTCTTAAGGCAAACTTGTTTAACTTATGTCTGTACTCAGATATTGTTGCTTCTGCTGACTCGTCTATGAGCGAGCTCTTTTATTCGAGCCTTCGAGGCCCCTGGCTTGTAATATGATGCTTGTATGACTTATTTTATTTGTAGAGTTGTGTTGTGATATCTTCCCGTGAGCCCCTGATCTTGATCGTACACGTTTGTGTGTATGATTAGTGTATGATTGAATCGGGGGTGTCACAAGTTGGTATCAGAGCAGACTGCCTGTAGGAATCCCCCTGCCACACTCCTTGGTCGAAGTTGAGTCTAGTCATTACAAAACTTTTACTAACATGTCTATGTGCCTTATGGGCCCACGTTGCCATTAGGTGGTATTAGGATCTTTTATTCCTCGTCTATACTCTGGGATTCTGATCTCTCTTCTATTCAGGTGAAATGGTTTTACTAACTCTAACATTAGGATCTCGTGATCACATCCACCCGAAGAGCCCCTTGTTACAGATGATCTCCTGCTGTACCGAAGGATTTCGAAGATACTCTCTGTTGTTCTCTCAAGACTTTGTGCCCATTGCTTTTGCCATCCCCTACCACCGAAATATCCCTATGGGTAAATACCAACACCTGTCATCCTTACTTTTATTCCTAGTTAATCTTGTTATTACAAGATACCCCAAAATTCTCTCTATTGTTCCGAAAATACCTTGTGCCCACTGCCCTTGCAGTTCTTTGCAACCTGAATACCCCTACGAATAATTTCTCGCACTTATCGAGTATCCGCTCATCCCTAGTTGATTCACGTATTTCACAAAAGTCTTCGAAATACCATTCGGTCTTCCGAAAATCCTGAGCAGCCTATTGCTCTTGAAATTCTTGCTTGCTTCCATTATGGTTAATCCCATAAGTCTCATAATCTTATTGGCATCCTTTGCCACTATCATTTTGAGCCCATTGATTCAATGAGTGTGAATGCTTGCAATCCTCAACCAGATCCTAGAATTCATCCTTTCGGCTCAGACGCCATTTTAAACATGAGTTAGTTCTCGACCAATCAAATTGTTGACCATTGTACCTCTAAGACTATTCAACTTATCCATCCCTATTCAGAGCATTGCTTCTGATCCCTTGACTTGGAATCATAATTCCTGTGCAATTGAGATTTGAGTTAGTCAGTTGTTTCTATCATCTGATCCATTTGCATTCTTTCTTCTTCTGGCAGAGTACCAATACTCACATCAGCTCCGTTGTGGATCGTCAGATCCATTGTTGGATTTCAGCCGACATCGTCATTAATATTCAATAACCTTGTGAGCCTTTCCGCAGGTATATAATGCCTTTGGTAAATTGTATCCTCTGCCTTGTCAACCATGCTCTACTTTTGAGCTTGTGTTATTTACTCCTGAAGTTTGTGATATATGTTCCAAAGAGGCCCCGATGGGTTGAACCTATGCCTTCCTTAATCTGTGTGAACCCGAAAGATTTCACGGGTCATACTTATCGGGTATTGCACCAAGTAAAACTTTCAACATCTATTGTCATTTTCAAAAAAGCGAGAGGTGAATGGCAGGTTGTACATTGAAGAACTGGGAGTCGACCTTGAACTTTTTGTTCATGCCCATGGACACGATGTAGATCCTGCCATAGAAGCTTCTTGTAATAATAACTATTTCCTTGATATAATATCCTTTGGTATGGTGAATTGATCCTTTGCAATCATGGTTCTGACCATGTGTTCTTCTTTGATCCCATTTCCCGGGCAAGTTTAAGCACTTGTCTTCTATGGGTCAATACACCTGTCCAACCTTTACTTTGATCTTTCATCGAGTATTACACCCTGGTATCTCGAGATTATCACGGAACTGCATAACTTCTTATGAGTTCTCCATCAAGTACTACAATCTCACTAATTCCATTTTTTTTCTTCACGGGCCCTGAGTCATTAAACACTCAAGGACACCGATAACTGAATTGAGTCTGCATCGCGATTAAACAACTATTAGTAATCTTCTTTACTTACGAGTTTGTACTCGATCACTTCATTTCTAGCCTGATCGGCTATATCAGTATCGTGCTGACTTTAACTGTGCTACCTGATCCTTATTCCTGGAGCACCACTTTCGGCGATGAGCTAAGCTTACGTCGATCTTCCTTATCTTATCATTTCACCTCGAACAGCAAGCTTGATTCTGGGTTGGTGTCGTATCCGTGGTTCAAATAATCTTTCGCTGCATTAGTCCTGTTGCTTGATGTAGCCGTTGTTCAATTGCTTCTTCGTGGAGCCTTTCGACAAAATTTGTCATGATCATCATAAACATTCTAAGCTCTTCCAGGATATCAGTTGAATTCATGTTGAGAAATACCATCCTTGCCCTCGATGATTTGGGTTAACATCGACAACATCCTTGATTTCCCTTCCCACACAAAACTTGTTCTAGTTTTGCATTGTACCTCGAGTTCCTTGCTATCTGACTTATGTTATGCTCTACCTTGGAGTATTACCATCGTTTATGTCAAGAATGTCGTGAGAATTTCACCACCTCTTATGAATTATTGGTGCAAGTAACTTCTCACCATATCCGTTCATTCCTTTGTCCCCGTGTGTTTCTAACCAGAAAACCGACAATTGAACTATGATGTGCCACTTCAAAAGTTCTAGCAACACTATTGCTTTGAAGTTAATGGTCGATATTTCATTCTTAGACCATTGGTTATCGAATCACCATTCTAACATTGATCGTACTACCTAAGCCCATATTTCGGGTGCACTTTTCAACCAATGTTTGTCCTAGTATGGTGTTGAAGACTTCTTTAAACCTAGGTACCTGGGAATATTGCATTTTGTAATTAATTGTTTTTATATTGCAACTTGTAAAACTGAAAAAATTGTTATGTATAAATGCTTACGATTGCCAACTTATGAACATGATATTCCTCAAATTGTCTTTCTCTTTCTTCTGCAGCATCTTCATTTTCCCGAAGAACTCAATTTGCTTCATTTTCCTCCAATTCATCTACGTCTATATTTTCTTTCTCAAATTCCTCAGGAGTCGTTTCTCGAGGATCAATAATGTGAACTCTGTTTTTGTATTTGTCCAGCACATATAGTACATAGCGGTCATCCTTCTCCATTGGAATGAATATCTGCATACAAAATACTTGTTGCTTAGATGACAGTTTAATATAAAGTAATTTAATAGAATGCATATTTTGAGATTTTGTCAGGGAGGAAAGGGTTATTACCATGTTTGCTGTTCAGAGCTTTTTCTGTTGATTTTTCTTGAGATACATGGGAACCAGCTGATTCTTTCTTTTTAGCAATTCAGTCTTAAATTTTTTAATACCAGTTTTGTGATGCTTTAAATCCAATATATGCTGAAACAATAATTACGATGAAAAAAACTGTTAGAAAAAAAGTTGTGTAATAATATAAAAAGAGTAGTTGTTGCAATATAGACAAGATTTTGCTTTTTAAAATTTTACCTCTGCAAAGTTTGGGCCTAATATTACTCTATCACTCTGTTTTGAATCTTGTCTGCTTTCCCAGATTTCTGCTATGTCATCGAGGACCCTCTTTTCCATATGATGTGGTATGTTCGTTTGTGCTGGTCTTGGACCAAATACTGCCTTCAGTTGGGCTCCAGTTAGTTGCGTGCTTTCACTGTCCCCGCGGATGCGTCTAAATATAGTTTTGCTATGACAGGGAGATTAAATAATTTTGGAGGTCACGGTCAGTGAGAAACAGATTTTTACATTATTTTTGGCCTCTGTGCAACTATTTTGAGGTGCAATAGAAAACAACTCACTTTTTGTATTCCTCCTGCCAGCTGTCGCTCATGACTAGATGGAAGAGGTTGGACGCCTCCGTTGTGTGTTGGAAGCAATGAGAATGTTTTGGGTATAGTCTGGTGCTTTGTCTTTTGTCCCTTTTAGTTTCATCTGTTTCTGTCAGCGGAAGCAGGTATGTGATATGTAAGCTCTACTGATACGAAAGACATTGGTGAACCGTGGGATGGGTTGGTTATTATGAAAAAAAGATAAGTAGAAATTATTTTCTTACCTTTGTTGGCGGAAAAGAACTTTGAAGTTTCTGGTTTGATTTTTTTGATTCTTCCAGGTAGTTCCTGGCACTTTACTTAGTTTGTTTCACCAAATATGGCTGTAAAAAGGAACTCTGGTTTCCACTCGGCATCAACGTTGCTTTGCTGCATGGAGGTCATTGGATATTCTTTTATTTGTTCTTTCATGAGATAATTGAAGTATTCAAGTAGTGCTGCTTGTAAAAATTAAAATTGATGCTCTCGAACTATTCACTTACATCGAAATCCTCCTCTTCTTTTATGAGATCAATGCCATTCCAGTATTTTGCAAATTGAACCATGAAGTGTCCGCATTGGGTACCCTACTGTTTTGGCACGTAAACTCTGTTAGGTGTTTCTGCTATCCTCGACCAGTTCGGTTCGCCGTTGGCTCGTAGCTCCACTTCGCCGTAATGCTTCTTCATGAGTGCGTGCATCCTTTAATCTGTGATTACGGTTTGGTGTTATTGTTGGGTTTTGGCATTAAACAAGGGAATGTAGGAACTGTAAAACCAATTAGAAAACAAGGTTGAATTGACGTACCAGTTCTGGGTGATCCTTATGGTGTGTTTTCCATGTTTTTTTCCGCCTCCGACTCTGTAATTTAGTGAGTCAAGTATGTCGATGGAGCTCGTGTACTTGTTGAGCACATATAGTGTGTAGTGTTTATTTGTGTTGTGAGGTATCATAATCTGCGGTGTTTGGAGTCAGAGTGAGTTAAAGTTCATTCTTGTTAGGAGAATTAAATGACATGTAAATGTGCAATCTATAGGAAAAATGAATTATGTTTGTATATTTCTATTAACTTACCAACTTTTTCTTTAAAAGTTCCTTCCCTGTTACAAGGGGTGCAAACTATTTCAATGCTTCGTCCTCATTGAATTCTGCTAGTCCTCCTTCTTCTCCAATTTTAACACCGAGCACGATCCGCGACCAATTTTTTTTGTAGTTTTAGCACAATCTTTTGTAATCACTAAAATGATGCAATTGTTTTTGTCAAATTGGACTTTATACATTTGCAAATTCTACGGGAAGTATTGCTTTATCGGTTGTGTTGTATTGTTGCCGTAGTGTCCATTCTTCGAATAATGCATTTGCTATGGACCCCTCCATCTGTCCTTGATCTCCTTTCCGTAGCTGTTCCATCATTTGTTTTCCTGTAATCCAATCGGGTCGCTTCGAGCTAATATATAGGTTTAGACTGCAAGCAGAAAAAGTTTATACATTTGTTGGGTTGGTTTAAAAAGGGGCAACATTTCTTTGTTTTTTGTTGTGACAAGAGAAAGTACTTACTCTCCGCATTCGTCCTGTCCTTCTTTGCTGAATAGGTATTCATGAAGTGCTCTGGCTTTGTCCACAAACTTGAAATCTCCTGGGACAAAAGTAGGAATTTTCCCATGCAGCCTTGTTGAAGGCTTTACCGGTCTCTTCTTGATCGAGATTTTCTTGTCTGAGCTATTCTTAGATGATTGAGGCATTGAATGCTCTCCTAATTCTTGCTGCAAGATTGTCAGATACGACGTGGGATTTTGTCGAATTCATAGCTTTCATATTGATTCATCCATGTTTTGATTACATCGAATTCAATGCCCGTCTTTACATGCTCGTTGTATACCTCTAGTTGGAGCGGGTTAAGGCTTGAAAGAAATTCAGCAACTTCGTCCTGCTTTTCCATTGTTTTGGGTTTTAGGAAATCTAGAGATGGTGCTGTAGATGCCTTGCTGATTGCTTGTCGAGCCTGTTTCTTCTTGAAGAAGAACAGGTTGTTTCTTCTGCTCGGAAACTTGTTCTTGTGTATTTGGTGCGTCGTTGCTTGTTTGATCCTCTTTTAAATCAGTGTCTGTTTGTTCAAGTTGACCTGTGCTCGGGGTATTGCTGTTGATATTTTGCTCGTCTATTTGCTCTTCAGAGTGGTGTGGTATCTTGTCGTCTGGTGGTGGTTGATCTGGTTCTATTGGTGGATCCTTTTCTTTGTGGTCTGTGCAAGATTCTTGGGCGACGACGTGTCTGCTGACATCCATAACCTCTTTGTGTTTACTGGATATATCAATAACTTCATGTTCTTTTGGCTTGGGATTTGGCGGAAACTCTTCTAGTACGCAACATTCTGTCTGTTGCATTTCTTTGTCTCCCATATGAACTTCATACTTCAGCATATCTGTTAGAATAAAAAAATAAAAAAAGAATATTACTTCTTCTAGTGTGACCAAATTGTAAGGATTAGTTTCTGAAAAGACTAACCTGTTGTACACCTGATTAATGATAGTTTGGTATTCCCTCTGTGTTGACTAATTAGTTGATATAGAATTTTTTTCCTCAACTCTGGTACTTGTTCTGGCTCTAAGTTTGCTGCTGTTCCATCATTGGAGTAGTGCTTCAGGTTCATGTACATATAGAATGTGCAGTTTATTCTGCATGTAGAGGAATGGTACTAGTAAGATTGTTGCATTCCAGAAACGGAAAGAAGAGAAGTGTTGGAGCAATGGTAGTGGTAATTGTTGCATCAAAAACACGAAAGAACAGCTTCATTTCAGTAATTGTAGTATTGAATCTTTCGTTGAAAAAAAGAAAGAAGTGAAATATTGCAAGTGCTTACGTGTCTTCTCCTTGAAGTGGCACCTGCAGTTTGACCCTCTTGAAATGGTCGATGCTTTTTTGTGAAAGATGTAGCTCTGTGCTTACGTGCTTCCATATTTTCATTAATTTGATTGTTACATTGTTGAAGGATTCTATTGTGCCTGGATATGCAGTTGAAGAGTCAAGTAGTTCAAAGCACTGTTTTTGCATGTTAACTGTAATGGTGAAGTAATGACTTGTATTTTCGTCTTGCTTAAATCCGCGCAACGAACATGGTAGAAGGAACTGCAAAACAAAAAAAATAAAAATAAAATATTTGGAAATATTCTTATATTTAGAAACATAAAATAAAAAGATAACCTTTCATAACATATATGCAAGCTGATATGCTTACCATGTTATAATCTTGCAGTTTTTCTTCTTGTTGCATGTTGAAAAATGATGTAAGCCTGGCAGGTAGTAATTTTTTTCTAATGTGTTCTTGATCATTATTTCTATAGCACATTGGATCTTCGTCGTCGGCTTCCTTTATCGAGTGTTGCTTGTTTTGTCATGGGTAGACAAAGGGAATTTGTAAGTTCAGTTATAAAGTCATATATATTGTTTTAAACGTGATTCTTTTGCCGTGATCTTTACTTACAGTGTTGCTTAACGACATAATCTTTCTCCCTGTGCAATTTAGTTGTTTTCTCAAGATTGTTAGCATGGGCTCGATTGCTTCGGTGCGTACTAAATTACCGACCTTGAAACTTTCGGCGACATGGCCTAGATTGACATCAAACTTGTTCGTTGTAATGAAAAGGTCATCCCTGCAAAGTATATTTATAAAAATGTTTTAGTTTACACATGATACAGTCAAAATGATCGTGTGTAATAATGTGTTTTGTGTTAGTTTCGTGAACTTACATTTCTCTCTGTGTCCACGGCTTGCATACAGCGTTGTAGAGGTCTTCGATGGCTTTGTTGACGGAATCACTATCTTTGTCCCCTTTCTCCACTGTGCCTGCGATGATTTTGAATTTAATATAAATAACTCCAAGTCACAAGATGACAATATAGCAATTAAGTTTATATTGTCTTGCCTGCTTCGATGCTAGAAGATATGTGATGTCCAGTGTTGTTCTTTTCTTGTTCTCCTTCTGCTTGTTGCGGCATATTTTGTTCTTCTTTTTCCATTGTACCCTTTTGTTCCGTTTTTTCTGCATCTTCATATGAGTCGTCTGTGTCTTTCTTAGTATCATGTTTTTCCTTGTCAACCGTCGTGTCTTGCTGTTGGTCTTTTCCGTCTTGTTTTTTAGTCTCGACCTGGTTGGCACTGACCTCTCTGCCAGGGGAATTGGCATCGTTTGATGGTGTAGGGTTTTCTTCGATGGGTTCTTCTTCTTTCTCTGGAAGAATGTGTGTGTCTGCTTCATTGCTTGTATGTCCGTGGTCGCCTTCTTTGTGTTTCTGCGTTATCATTGAAAACGCATTAAAAGAATTTAACTTGCTACTTTATTTCAATTATAGAAGATGTTATGGGAAAACAGCGAATTGTTTGGTGCCTTGTTTGAGCTTCTTTGATTGTGATTAAGTCATGTAATGTTGTGGAAATATTTTTGTGCAATTTCACCTGTTGAGCTGTCGTTGGTGATGCTGACTGTTCCACCCGTTCTTCGTCGAGTGTAGTTTCTTGGGTATCCTCCTGTTCTTTGATTTGGTGTTCATCGTCACTGTCATGTTTTTTGTCTTGCAGCTATTCAGTCATAAAGGTTGCTAAGTTTGAGTGCATTTTAGTTCTCATGGAACTACTTTATATTTTTGTAGAATCAGCTTATGTAACTTTACCTCCTCAATCATTGCTTCTGAATGTTGTGCTTGTTCTTCGTTGAGTGGAGGTTTTTGGGCACCTTCTTCTTCTTCTTCTTCTTCTTCTTCTTCTTCTTCTTCTTCTTTCTTTTGTAGTTCATCGTTGGTGCCTTCATTTTTTTCTTATAGCTTTTGAAACACAGAGGTGGCTAAGTGGCAGTGCATTTGAGGTTTCACATATCTATTTTATACTTTGATGGGACCAACGTTTGTAACTTTACCTTTTCAGTCGTTGTTGCTGCTGCCGTCTCTGCTGTGTGTTTTTCGGTGAGTGAATATTTTTGGGCTTGGTCTTCTGTTACGTTGATGACTGCTTTTTGAAGAACATATTGCCCTTCTTCAGTGTCCTCCTTTTGCTCATTGGTCTCCTCTCTCTGCTATGCAGGAAAGTAGTGAAATGTCAAATGCATGTTTTTCAACTATAAGTTCATGAAGAGGTGTTATGTGTTTTCACCTCTGTATTTGTTGTTGTTACTGCTGATTCTTTGTTCAGTGGTGGTTTTGGGTCCTTTTCTTGCTCTTTATTTTGCTGTTCATCGTCATTGACCTTGTTTTTTTCTTGCAGCTGTTCAAACATAGAGGCGGGAAAGTGAGAGTCCATTGGAGTGAGTACAAATGTGTTAGGTTGAAGTTTATTTTATTCTGCACGCAGCAGTTTTATAATTTCGTAGTTGCAGGTTTCGTAAGTTTACCTTTTCAGTCGTTGACGCCGCCGCTGTCTCTTGTAGCTGTTGTTCGGTCAGTGATTTTTTTGTGCCTTGGTCTTCAGTGGCATTATTGTCTATCATTTGAAGAACATGTTTGGGTTCTTCATTGGGCTCCCCTGGTTGTGTTTGATGGTCTTGATTGTTGATGGTTTCTTGAGATTCTTGTGTCTGCACCATCACAATTTTTTTAAGAAATGGGTGCATGTCTGACTATTTCAGTTACAATTTTTTTATAAGACCTCTATCTCTGGAGTTGCAGGACTGTCTACTCCTTGTATTATGGCTTCTCCTTGTCTCGTGTTGTCCTCTAGTTTTTCCTGTTGAATGTCTATGGCAGTGCTTTTGCTTGCTTCCTCTTCCTGTTTAATAAAAATTGAAATTATAGATTGAACTTCATTTGTGTCTAAGCTTTGTAACCTCACTTCTTCAACCTCTTTAGATGTTGTTGTCTGAAGTTGTTGATCTTCGAGATCAGCGTACTCATTTGTTTCCTGCATTTGTTCAAAGAAAATGGTGAGACACCCCTTATAATATTTGTGTTGACGTGGCGGGGTGTATTAGGTAGTTGAGACATCATAAAAATATTTTGAAAAGTGGTTGTTGTTGTTTAATTTTTACCTTCGTGTTGATGACTGGGTTATTTGTGCATGCATCTACTGTTTCTTTCTCAGGTATAACAGTCTCTTGTTTGTCATCTGCTGGGATGTCTTGTGGTTTCTCCTTTGTACTCGTGATGGTGATCTGCAATGTTGTGGCGCTGGAAATCTCTTGTACACAAGGTTCCTGTTGTGTGCCCCCTTCGTCTGTTTGAGGTTCACTATGGGGTTCAATTTCATCACGGGTTGTCTCTTGGTCTTGCAGTGTTTGTGATACCTGGAGATCAAACAATATGAGTTTGCGGTTCACTTTCTTTCCTGCCATTTATGAGTTTTCGGTGTTGGTAATAGTGGGGTATGGAAGTTTACCTCCTCTTCGTTGTTTTCTTCTTCTTTGTAGTTTGTTATGCTAACGGTTGATTGTGGGTTAGGCTCTTGCATTTGTTTGGCTGGGCTTCTGACTTGATTGTTCTTCAGCTGAGCCTAAATTTTGTTGGAGGTTTGTCAGTTCACTTAAAACTCTATACGGTTTTGAAAGTAAAAATGGATGTTCATACTGACCTCTTCACAGGTTCTGACGTCAACTGTATCTTGTTCTTGTGTTGGGGTAGTTGTTGTTGTAGCATTGTCTGCTGTGAGGTTGCTTTGTTTGTTATGTTCATTCGTGTTTTTGGGGTTGTTGACACCATCCTGCCGTTGGAGTTCATCTTGGCCTGGCGTGCTATTGGTACGTTCCTGAAAGCACTGAGGCAGTTCTTTTCAGTTTAGGTATGAAAACAGGGGTTTGCTTTAGTGTGCGCATGGCACCATGCATTAGTATTTACTTACCTGTTTTTGCCAATTTATCTTGTTCTTGTCAATGCCTATGTCCCTTGATTTTGCTCTTCTCTTCCTCTCTTCGTCTTCTTCTTCTATCTTTTTTTCTCCTTTCTCTTGGTTCTGTTGTGGCTACGATTTCATTCGTGCGGTTGGCATCGGCTAGTCTACTTGAGGTTGCTGGATCTGCTTGCTCTAGTGTCTGCAGGGTCGCGTTGTGTAACGCCCTCGATGCGGCTATATCACCCACGTGTCGTAGCACGACTTAGAGGCATAACCGCATTGAAAGCAATGTCGCAAGTGAGGTAATCTTCACACAACCCATGTAATACATAAGGGAAAAAGATACATAGTTGGCTTACAATCGCCACTTCACACAATTACATGAATAAAGCATTACATCATCCAAATACAATCAGGTCCGACTACGGAACCAAAATAAAAGAAGACTACCCCAAAAGCTACACAGATCCTCAATCGTCCCGACTGGGCTTCACTACTGATCAACTGGAAAACGAAACAACATAAAGGACAAGATCTTCATCGAGCTCCTCCTTGAGCTTGGTCGCGTCATTTGCACGGTTCAACGGCACCTGCAAGCTGGTTTTGGAAGTATCTGTGAGTCACGGGGACTCAGCAATCTCACACCCTCGCGATCAAGACTATTTAAGCTTATGGGTAAGGTAAAAGGTATGAGGTGGAGCTGCAACACGCGACTAGCATATATGGTGGCTAACATACGCAAATGAGAGCGAGAAGAGAAGGCAAAACCACAGTCGAACAACTATGATCAAGAAGTGATCCTAGAACAATCTACGTCAAGCATAACTCCAACACCGTGTTCACTTCCCGGACTCCGCCGAGAAGAGACCATCACGGCAACACACGCGGTTGATGTATTTTAATTAAGATCAACTTTAGGTTTTCTACAACCGGACATTAACAAATTCCCATCTTCCCATAACCGCGGGCACGGCTTTCTAAAGTTCAAATCCCTACAGGGGTGTCCCAACTTAGCCCATCACAAGCTCTCACGGTCAACGAAGGATATTCCTTCTAGCGGGAAGACCCGATCAGACTCGGAATCCCGGTTACAAGACATCCTCGACAATGGTAAAACAAGTCCAGCAAGACCGCCCGATGCGCCGACATCCTGATAGGAGCTGCACATATCTCGTTCTCATGGCAACACCGGATAAGCAATCCGTACAACTAAAACCAGCCCTCGAGTTTCCCCGAGGTGGCGCTGCAAGGGGCTCTAGTTTGGACCAACACTTAGACAAGCACTGGCCCGGGGGGGTTAAAATAAAGATGACCCTTGGGATGGCCTAACCCAAGGGAAAAAGGCTAGGTGGTGAATGGTAAAACCAAGGTTGGGCCTTGCTGGAGGAGTTTTATTCAAAGCGAACTGTCAAGGGGTTCCCATTATAACCCAACCGCGTAAGGAACGCAAAATCCGGGAACATAACATCGATATGACGGAAACTAGGGCGGCAAGAGTGGAACAAAACACCAGGCATAAGGCCGAGCCTTCCACCCTTTACCAAGTATATAGATGTATTAATTAAATAAGAGATAATGTGATATCCCAACAAGTAAACATGTTCCAACAAGGAACAATGTCTCCATGTTCCAACAAGGAACAACATCTCCATGTTCCAACAAGGAACAAACTTCAATCTTCACCTGCAACTAACAACGCTATAAGAGGGGCTGAGCAAAGCGGTAACATAGCCAAACAACGGTTTGCTAGGACAAGGTGGGTTAGAGGCTTGGTTCAACAATATGGGAGGCATGATAAGCAAGTGGTAGGTATCGCAGCATAGGCATAGCAATAGAGCGAGCAACTAGCAAGCAAAGATAGAAGTGATTTCGAGGGTATGGCCATCTGGCCTGAAATCCCGCAAGGAAGAAGAACGAGTCCATGAAAAAGACAAACGGACGTAGTCGAACGGGTCCTCACAAATGCGACGTTACCGGAACCAACCCGAAGAAGCAACACCGGAAAGAAGCACACAACATAGTAAACACCCACTACATAAACATGGCATGATGCACAACCAAGTATGATGCATGTCCGGTTTAAATATGCATGACATGGCAAAGTGCAACAACCAAAACTACAAATTAAGTGGAGCTCAATATGCAACGGGTTGCATATTGACGGAACACCACATCAATTATTTAGTTCTCTCCCGGTTAGGTACTCAACAATATTAAATGTTGGTTAACATGGCAAGAGGTGAAGCATAACAAAACTATACCATTTAAACAATTTAAATGGGGCCGGATATAACAAATAACAAATCCGGTAAATCCCCATATGCATTAGCAATTTAATGCAACAACAATTTTAAGCATTTTTAATTGTTGTTATCATGATGCGGATGACATGAACAAGTTTATGAAATTTTTATTAAAAGTTGACAAGAGCATTATGAAGCATTTGTCACCGTCGTGGAAAGGAAACGGGTGCCACGACAACGATAACGAAAACGGTGCCACGGCAATGTTCCAGTTCAGGTAACTCGATTGAGATACCGATGCAAAGGAGAAGTGTGCAGATGCGTGCAAAAGATGGTGGGGCGCTCCCGGATACTGGGTGTCCCTTGAGTCGACGACGGTGTCAAACGAGGGAACAACTAACATTCACGGGCGGATTACAACAACCAACATGCATCTCATACAACTCATGCATACGGTCCACGAGTGGTCGTCTCGGGGTTATACCTTCGAAGCGTGCCTTTTCGGAACGGATCAAGTTCATAGCGGAAGTAGGCGTTCCTGCCATGTTCGTAAAGGTAGTAGTTATACTCAAGCCGTAGTGGAAGTAGTGGTTCAAGAGTCGAAGAGGAAGTAGTCGTTCATGTCCGTAGATGTTCAGGGTCACGATGCGGAACTTGACGTCCACGGGGTCTTCAGCGACGGTCGTGGTACATGTTTTGAAGGGGAAGTAGAGGTTCTCGCGATCTCGGTGACGGTAGTCAAACTTGACGCTCCGAAGGGGTACTTGGTGGACAACGGTCGTCATGTGACTTGTCGGTCCATGAAGTCGATCTCCCGCTGTAACACCCCGGATGTAATTTACCTTATATGTACTCCAACTCTTGCCGTTTCTGGCGCTAAGTTATTTTATTTCCTCGGGTTCGGGTTTTTGTCTCCGTGTGTTGTTGTCGTTGTCATGCATCTCATATCATGTTATCATGTGCATTGCATTTGCATATGTGTTCGTCTCATGCATCCGAGCATTTTCCCCGTTGTCCGTTTTGCATTCCGGCGCTCCTATCTCCTCCGGTGGTCCTTTCTACCTTCTTTTGTGTGTGGGGGTTAAACATTTCCGGATTGGACCGAGACTTGCCGTGCGGCCTTGGTTTACTACCGGTAGATCACCTGCCAAGTTTCGTACCATTTGGACTTTGTTTGATACTTCAACGGTTAACCGAGGGACCGAGAAGGCCTCGTGTGTGTTGCAGCCCAACACCCCTCCAATTTGGCCCAAAACCCACCAAACCTCTCTCCATCTTCTAGAGCGTTCGATCACGATCGCGTGGCTGAAAGCCGCACCTCATTTGGACACTCCTAGCTCCCTCTATGCCTATATATAGGTCCTCCTCTGAAATTCTCGGTTCCCCTCCCCCAAAACCCTAGTTCCACTCCTCTCCGCGCGGCCGGACATGTCCGCCGGCCGCCGGACACGTCCGCCGCTCGCCCGGGCCAATCAGGGAGCGCCACGTAGCCTGAGCCCCACATCGCCGCCTCCTCCCGCCGCCGGCCCGTCCCGGCCCGAAGCCGGCCGCCGCCGCACCGCCCGGGCCAGATCTGCGCGCCCCCCGCCTCCCTTCATCCCCACTCCCGGCCCGCCACTTCGCCGCCCGGCACCGTCTCCGGCGGGCTCCGGCGCCGCCCCGCCACCTCTTCGCTCCGGCACCTCGCCGCCGCAGCCATCGTCGGTGCCGCCCGCGGCCACTCCGGTGCCCGCGCCCGTCCCCGCCGTCACCAACTCCGGCGCCGACCCGGCCGGCCTCGTCTCCCTCCTCCCCGCGGCAAGACCGGCGAGCTCCAAGTCCGGCGATCCTCGATTTCCGCGCAGCCCCGATCTGGATCTCAGATCCGAAATCTCGGGGTTGACTTTTTCGTCCCTAACCCTAATTATTTTGCAATGTTCATCATGTTATATCTCCACATCCGTACATTCGTTTTGGGCATGTAGCATATCAAAATGTTCGTCTCAGAGAGCACATCATTTCACCTCATTGCATCATTTTCATTTGAGTTCATCTTGATGCCCGAAATGCTGTTGGAAGAGTGCTATTTGAGTTAATTGTCAGATCTGCTGCACCAAATAGCTATTTGTCATTTTTGGCATGATTAATGTGTGCATGATATGCTCCTGAGCTCTACATGAGTTTTCTTATATGCTTTGTCATCTTTACAGAGGTGCCTACCATGTATTTTTGTCATATGTGTGGTGACTAGCACGAGCTTTCAAAGTGGTGCATTCGTTAATGCTGATTTCAGGGACTTAGCAATTTCACTAAGTCCTTGATCTGTTTTTATCAATTTGCCATATGTTCATGTTGTTTCCTAGTGATCCGTGCCTCTTTTGAGGATGATCAGTAAGGATGATTTGTTAATCTTGTAGTTCTCTATACATCCATGTCTTTGTATGCAATTATGGAGCACCCTAGCTTGAGTCAATCGAGCTTTACTTTTGCTATTTCGTGAATCTGGGCAGATTGTCTACTTGTTAGCGATTTTGCCGAGGATGTTGTTGTTGATCCGTGCATGCTATGTTGTTGTTCTTGCCATGTATAGCTTATATAATATGTATTCTTGATGGGTGTATGCTTATATTATCATGCCTTGCTCTGTAGTGAGTGTATCGAGCTCGTAAACATGCCTACTCGTTAACAGATTTGCATGCTCCAGTTTTTCACTAAGTTTGTAATCTGATTATGTTTTTGCCATGTTCACATGCTTGCAATTGTATTTTATGATCCCTTTTGGCTCAAGGTAACTAAGGGACTTTTGTTAAGCTCTTTGAGTAACTCCATGCCATGCCTTGTATTGCCATGTTAAGTTCCTGTAGCATATAGTTTTCATGCTTCAAAGTGTGCCACCTGATCTAAAATTTCAGGTTTGTGTTAATTTCACTAAGTGTGAAACCTGTTTATCATTTGCATTTTTGCCATGCTTGTTTGAACCTGTTAATGGATGAATTGGCCGTAGCTCAGTGTTCATATTTTGTCAAGCATCATGAATGGATCCCTGCCATGTATTTTGTTGCCATGTTTGAGTGCTGTAGCATAATTATCTTGTTGCATCTAGATGGCTACTTGATGTTTATCGCAGACCGGTGCCATATTTGTTTTGCTTGCCATTTTTCAAACCGTGTCTCCGATTCCGGTGTTCTTTATATCGATTTCAACCGAAATCACCTCACCTTTCCAGTGGCACACTTGGATTTCCAAGTTGAGGCCAGGTCCAATCATTCCTTGTCAAATCTTGCATATGCATCACATATCATATCCCGGATAGCATACCATGTTTGCATCTTGTTGTTTGAGCATTGCACGTGGTAGATTGTGTTTCTTTTGCTTGTTTGTCTTGTTTGGGTAGATCTGGGAGACGAGTTCGCTAACGAGGAGCCTGTTGAGTTTGCTTTCGAGGATCCAGTCAACTCTGACAACTTTGCAGGCAAGATGATCATACCCTCAAAATCACTTCTATCTTTGCTTTGCTAGATGCTCGCTCTTTTGCTATGCCTATGCTATGATACCTACCACTTGCTTATCATGCCTCCCAAATTGCCATGTCAAACCTCTAACCCTCCATGTCCTAGCAAACCATTGATTGGCTACGTTACCGCTTTGCTCAGCCCCTCTTATAGCGTTGCTAGTTGCAGGTGAAGATTGAAGATCGTTCCTTGTTGGAACATTATTTTCTTGTTGGGATATCATTATATTATCTTGTTATTTTAATGCATCTATATACTTGGTAAAGGGTGGAAGGCTCGGCCTTTTGCCTAGTGTTTTGTTCCACTCTTGCTGCCCTAGTTTCCGTCATATCGGTGTTATGTTCCTGGATTTTGCGTTCCTTACGCGGTTGGGTAATAATGGGAACCCCTTGACAGTTCGTCTTGATTTAAAACTCTTCCAGCAATGCCCAACCTTGGTTTTACCATTCGCCACCTAGCCTCTTTTTCCCTTGGGTTTCCGGAGCCCGAGGGTCATCTTATTTAAACCCCCCCGGGCCAGTGCTCCTCTAAGTGTTGGTCCGAACTAGGCAGCCTGCGGGGCCACCTCGGGGAAACTTGAGGGTTGGTTTTACTCGTAGCTTGACCTATCTGAGTGTGCCCTGAGAACGAGATATGTGCAGCTCCTATCGGGATTTGTCGGCACATTCGGGCGGTGTTGCTAGTTTAGTTTTACCTTGTCGAAATGTCTTGTAACCGGGATTCCGAGTCTGATCGGGTCTTCTCGCTAGAAGGTATATCCTTCATTGACCGTGAGAGCTTGTCATGGGCTAAGTTGGGACTCCCCTGCAGGGATTTGAACTTTCGAAAGCCGTACCTGCGGTTATGGGCAGATGGGAATTTGTTAATGTCCGGTTGTAGATAACTTGAACCTTAAATTAATTAAATTGAATCAACTGCGTGTGTAACCGTGATAGTCTCTTCTCGGCGGAGTTCGGGAAGTGAACACGGTGTTGGGGTAATGCTTGCCGTACGTTGTTCTATAGTTCTTCGTTAGCGCTTTGCCTTCTCTTCTCGCTCTCATTTGCGAACAGGTTAGCCACCATATATGCTACTCGCTTGCTGCAGCTCCACATATTACCTTGCCTTTCCTATAAGCTTAAATAGTCTTGATCGCGAGGGTGCGAGATTGCTGAGTCCCCGTGGCTCACAGATTACTTCCAAACTAGATGCAGGGTCCGATGACTCCATTCCAGATGATGCGCTTGAGCTCAAGTGGGAGTTCAACGAAGACTCACGCCGTTACTATGTGTCTTTCCCTGATGATCAGTAGTGGTGCCCAGTTGAGGCGATCGGGACCATGTCGCATGTTGGGGTTGATCTTTTATTTTGTTACCATAGTCGGATCATGATTGTATTGGTTGATGTAATGCTATTTATGTAATTTGTGTGAAGTGGCGAGTGTAAGCCAACTATGTTACCTTTCCCCTTATTATGTATTACATGGGATGTTGTGAAGATTACCTTACTTGCGACATTGCTTTCAATGCGGTTATGCCTCTAAGTCGCGCTTCGACACGTAGGAGATATAGCCGCATCGAGGGTGGTACACCCGCGTCTTGTCGTAGACGTATCGGAAAAGAACTTGGCGTTCCGACGAGTTACACTTGTCGTCGTGGGAACTTGGTGAATCCGAGGCCTTCGAGGTTGACGGTAGTTGTACATCTCATAGTGGAACTTGACGGATCCGAGGACTCCGATCGTAGTGGTACTTGGTGAATCCTGAAACGTTCTTGACGATCCAAAATGCCACAAGTGAGATGCACATCCACGTAGTCTTCCAACTTGGGCTCCGGGTTCAAGATTTGATGAGCCTAGGGAGACGATGGAGATAGCAAACAATGGAGCATCAACAGACACAAGGCCCCGGACAAGACTTGGGGCTTCCCGAACCCACGGAAATGGCCGGCAGCAGGAGGCTGCTAGTAGAGGCAGGGCCACGCCGAGGTCGAAGGTGGCCGGGCGAGCTTGACATAGGTCATCCGCGGTCGGACAAAGCAACATCAGCATGACATGGCAGCGTGCGCAAAGCTGCAGGCCAGCATGGTGGCCTCCATGGCCGGGCGAGAAGAGGGGCGTCGAGGCGCTATAGATGAAGGAGACAAGAAGAGAGGGACGGCGCAAGACGTCGGTGCTCGTCATCGGGGGTTGGCGAAGAGCAGTAGCAGCGGGGCTCGCTGCCGACGTGGGGAGGCAGAACGGCGGAACAGGAGGTCGACGAGATGTTTGCGCGATGATGGCCTCGGGAGGGCCATGACGCGGTGCAGGCAGGGAGCATATCAGGATACTGCTGCTCGCGTGCTCCAGCGCAGGCAAAGCTAGCAGCGAGGAGGAGAAGGGAGCTGGGGCGCGCTGGAGGAGAACGAAGGGAGGCGGCGCACGGTAGGAATGAGAGGGAGATCGAGAGAAGGAGGGGGGTTCGAGCGCACGGGATGGGATTGGGCTCCTCCCTGACGACGCTAGCAGCGAACGAGCGATGAGGAGGGGATCAAGATAGGGCGGCTAGGGTTGAGAAGGCAGGGGCCGGCTGGGCCTAAAATAACAAATGGGCCAGAGGAAGAGGTTGGGAGGCCCAGGTGGCCAGAGGCCTGGCTGGGCTCTCTCTCCCTTATTCCTTTTTCTTAAAAAAATTTATTTATATAAATAAACAATCAACAAAGGGGAAAATCCAGGGGTTTTTGGTTAGGGATATGAGATATATAAATATATATCTGGAACCGTGGATTTATGTAGGGTTTGAATAAATTGCTCTGGCTTTTTTAGAAGGTAGAAAAATAATTATAGTTTGAATTATTCTCAAACTTCAATCATTTTTGAACCTGACCAAAACAACGCCAAATGAGATGAAATTTGGCAGAGAGGTTCAAGGAAAGGTGTATGGTTTATAGGAAAAGAATGAACATTTATGGATGAAAGAAAATGGCACTCGCAAAAAATGAAAGGAAAAAGAAGGAAGAAGGCGGTGACAACACATGGGTAGATTTGAGAGAGATGGGAAGGGGTTGATACAAATGACAAGAATAGAGAAAGACAACATCATGAAGAATGCAATGCACATGGTGATTATGATGAAATGCAAAATGGCAAGAGGCATGATGCAATGCAAACAATGATGACATGACGAAATGCAACAAACAAATAAAACACCCGGCGACAACGGAAAACATGGAAGACGTCTGAAGCATCGGTCTCAGGGTGTCACAACACTCCACCACTATGAGAGGATCTCGTCCCAAGATCTAGAATGGCACCAGAGAGAAAAACAGAAGAGAAAGAGAAGAGGTAAAACTAAGTTGCTTCTTTGACAAACGAGTGAAACCAAAGAACCTTGCAAGGCTGAGAAAATTTGAATGAAAGAGTACAACAAAGATGAACAAAGTTGCAAACACTCCGGTAGGGAAGAGTAACAAGGAAGAACAAATTCGGGCAGCACTCCGGTTGAAAAGTGATACGGAACTTG
This sequence comes from Triticum aestivum, assembly GCF_018294505.1. NCBI lineage: Eukaryota > Viridiplantae > Streptophyta > Magnoliopsida > Poales > Poaceae > Triticum > Triticum aestivum. The sequence continues at coordinate 448,161,350 of NC_057794.1, forward strand.
ATTAGATGAAAAGAACTTGAGCAGAGGGCACAACACTCCGGTTAAAACGAGATAGAGAAGGAATAAGAATGATATAATTTGGACAACACTCCGGTTGAGAAGGGATGCAAAATTTGATAAGATGAGAGAGCTCGAAAGAAAACACGATACTCCAGTTGAATGGATCAGCAAAGAAAAGAACACTATCATGACAAAACAAGAAGATGGGTAGAAGAGAGCAACATCACAATGCCTCCGTAACAAAAGAATAGAAGAAAGATAATTGAGATAGGAGAAAGGAGAAGAAAATGCCAACTTGTGTCACAAAAGAGTTTGAAAAGGCATCCTTAGGAGAAGGGTCGAACGGAGTTGTTGGAACACCAACAACGAAAAAGAGTAAGCTTAATATGGTCTTATGGAATACATCTCAAATTATGAGGTGGCAACCAGCCATTCACGGGAAAAAGAATTGGATTGGTATGACCAAGGCGACGAGAAACTATCTCACCGGTAGGATAAAAGAAGAACTTGGGTCATTTATAAACACCATAGATAGCCACAGTCCTTAGAGACGGCTTTAGGTGAAATAGAACCCAATATAACTCCAATGAAGAGAATGATGGATTTAAAATACCCCATTCTCGATAACTTGTGAAACATGAAACATGAACTCAAATTATCAAGAATGACATAATACCATCTCCAATAATATGGTAGAAAGAATTGCACTCCGAATAGCAAAGATGAAGAAAACTTGAGCTCCTCTGAAAAGAATCTTGATGAACACTTCGAGAAGGAATTAAATCATTGGTGAACCATCATGTAGAACCTTCATGAACAACTCCGGTAAACAAAAGGAATGATCAATCGAAAAGAAAGATGAAAAGAGTAAGGTTGAAGCCTTGCAATGATTAGATGAAGCTTTGCGATGAGATAAAGTGGAAACTTGGAACTCCGGAAGGAAAGACAAAGCATCTCAAACCAAGAATGTGGTATGATGAACCACTCCGGAATAAAGAATTAATCCCTTGGATGAAACAATAATAAGGATTACATTATGCATATCCTTCACCAATTTAGATTGATGACAAGCAACGGATTTGCACACTACTTATTCTCATAGAAAGGATTAAGATAGATATAGCACAAAGTTGGGAAAATCTTCAACGAACCACCGGTAGAATTTGAAAGAACGAAAGAATTGATATGATAACCAAGGAAGAGGTCTTGAACGAACCACCGTAAGAATTGAAAATGAACGAAGTAAAGGGGTGAATCACCGGTAAGAATTAGCAAATGAACGGGGATACAAGAGAGAGTTTAGATACAAGAGAATGAAGAGATCATGAACTGATTAGAATATACTAGAATGATGCACCGGTTAGATTTGGAGAACGAGAGATGAAAGCTGAATATGAATAATCTTGAAATGATGGCCTCCGGAGAAACAAACTGAAAAGACTCTTGAATAGCTGTGGATGGGTGAAAAGAATTCTCACAATCAAAACAATTTATGAGCGGATGGCGGTAAGCTAGCATCACGAATCTTGGAGAGAATGGAGCAAGATTTACAAGAAACTCTTCTTCGGTCTTCCAATCTGAGAATGACGATGAGAAACACCACCATGAATTGTTGAGATACTCTGGAAAGAAAATTAGTCAGGTTGAACCAACGATGAAAAGAATTTGAAAGATCTTGGAGAAAGACATTTGACTGACGATAAATCATTCTTACGTCAAACTTGGAAAAGAATTTGAGAATAACTCTGGGAGAATTAGAAGAGTCAGGTAAGATCCTGGAAAAAGACCTGTGGGTTAGGGCCCACTCAAAAGAAACACCGTTGAATGTTTTAAAAGAGAGGATGCACTGGTTGCATTGAATGACTTGAATGAGATAACATCCTCAAAATAGCTTGAACGGATTATGAGTGGAAACACGAATCTTCGAGATATCTTCAGCACTCCGGAACAAATGAATAGCGAGAGGTGAATGATAAAGAGGTGCACCGGTAAGAAAAGGTATTTGAAACGAGGAAAAAGGATATGATCCACAAAGCTTGACTTGAATCCACCGGAGAAGAAAAAGAACAAAGAATGATGAGCTTGAAGCTCCATTAGAATCTTCATGAGAATCGCCGGATAAGAACATTGACGGAAAAGGAGTAGAGAGGCTTCACACGAATAAGACGGATACTTGATTAAGAAATCTGAGTCTTTGAATAAAGGGGTGGGAGGGTGGGAAAAACAAAGGCAACTTGGAGACGAATGAAACAAACACCGTTGAGAAGAAGTGATAATTGATCTTGCGAATGTTGAAGTGATTGGATCCACTTGAAGAGAAGCACGCCGGTTGAACAGGATTTACATGATAATCTCGATTATCAAGAAGGATTAGTATTCACATTGGAGTATGAGAACACCACTTAGCAAAAGGTATGGAATCAACACTTGACATTGAAGCAACTCAAATACCACAACTCAAAACAAAACAAAGGATTGGCCTGCAAAATAAGTCGGAACAAACATATGATTGAGATTTCTTCTGAAGTTTTCGTGGTGGGGCCTACACGGGCTCGATCGTACAGCACCATCATGTACAAGGCAGTGCACATGACATACGAAGCGTCCCCGAGTCGGCATAGCCAAGGACTCTTTAAGACACAATGAGACCATTGTAAAACCAATCGTGGATAGGCGGACCACTAGACGTCGAACCCCAATTTCATATCATACATCTGTCGAAAAGAAATCCCAAGAGCTACTTGAATTCCCACTTATAAACTCCCAAAATTTTCCGGTTATGCAATCAGGTGTTGGGGATACAGGGGAAGCATAATATCTCACTCAAATCTAGCAAGTCCTACATCCAGCTGTATCCATCCTTCAACACATAACCAAGAAACCTTCAGAAATCATCTACCTCAACCTTCGAAAAGCATCGTTATACGAGTTATGGCAATACTCCCGAACTCCCGCCCCAGTACGGGGTGGCGTCGAGGTTATCTCACCAACAACTGCATAAAAGAGATTTTCGATGTCGGCGAAACTAATCTCAGGTATACCAGAACTGCAACGATAAAATTGTGACGACAACACCTCGGAGCTCAACTCCCCGGGACACTGCCACAACCCCTAAATGTCAGGAGGCACCAAGAACAATGTTCTCGTCACAAAACCATCGGAATGATTCCAAGATACCTGCGTGATCCTAAATTTTTTTAGTGAAATTTGAGAAGAGAAGAGTCAAAACTCTACGTCAGGATGCCTAACCAAAGCGACGAAGGGACTGAGGAGTAAAAAGAAGTCCTAACTCTCCGATATATATAATCCTAAATGACTCAAAACATTTCTAGACTCAATAACGGCAGCGATTCGATCAAGCAGGGGGCTCCTAAGGTCGGGGAAGGCTCTGATACCAACTTGTAACACCCTCGATGCGGCTATATCTCCCACGTGTCGTAGCACGACTTAGAGGCATAACCGCATTGAAAGCAATGTCGCAAGTGAGGTAATCTTCACACAACCCATGTAATACATAAGGGAAAAATATACGTAGTTGGCTTACAATCGCCACTTCACACAATTACATGAATAAAGCATTACATCATCCAAGTACAATCAAGGTCCGACTACGGAACCAGAATAAAAGTAGACTACCCCAAAAGCTACACAGATCCCCGATCGTCACGACTGGGCTCCACTACCTATCAACTGGAAAATGGAACAACATAAAGGACAAGATCTTCATCGAGCTCCTCCTTGAGCTTGGTTGCGTCATCTGCACGGTTCAACGGCACCTGTAAGCTGGTTTTGGAAGTATCTGTGAGTCACGGGACTCAACAATCTCACACCCTTGCGATCAAGACTATTTAAGCTTATGGGTAAGGTAAAAGGTATGAGGTGGAGCTGCAGCACGCGACTAGCATATATGGTGGCTAACATACGCAAATGAGAGCGAGAAGAGAAGGCAAAAGCACGGTCGAACAACTATGATCAAGAAGTGATCCTAGAATAACCTACGTCAAGCATAACACCAACACCGTGTTCACTTCCCGGACTCCGCCGAGAAGAGACCACCATGGTAACACACGCGGTTGATGTATTTTAATTAAGATCAACTTCAGGTTTTCTACAACCGGACATTAACAAATTCCCATCTGCCCATAACCGCGGGCACGGCTTTCGAAAGTTGAAATCCCTACAGGGGTGTCCCAACTTAGCCCATCACAAGCTCTCACGGCCAACGAAGGATATTCCTTCTAGCGGGAAGACCCGATCAGACTCGGAATCCCGGTTACAAGACATCCTCGACAATGGTAAAACAAGTCCAACAAGACCGCCCGATGCGCCGACATCCTGATAGGAGCTGCACATATCTTGTTCTCAGGGCAACACCGGATAAGCAATCCGTACAACTAAAACCAGCCCTCAAGTTTCCATGAGGTGGCGCTGCAAGGGGCTCTAGTTTGGACCAACACTTAGACAAGCACTGGCCCGGGGGGGTTAAAATAAAGATGACCCTTGGGCTGGCCTAACCCAAGGGAAAAAGGCTAGGTGGCGAATGGTAAAACCAAGGTTGGGCCTTGCTGGAGGAGTTTTATTCAAAGCGAACTGTCAAGGGGTTCCCATTATAACCCAACCGCGTAAGGAACGCAAAATCCGGGAACATAACACCGATATGACGGAAACTAGGGCGGCAAGAGTGGAACAAAACACCAGGCATAAGGCTGAGCCTTCCACCCTTTACCAAGTATATAGATGTATTAATTAAATAAGAGATAATGTGATATCCCAACAAGTAAACATGTTCCAACAAGGAACAACATCTCCATGTTCCAACATGGAACAAACTTCAATCTTCACCTGCAACTAACAACGCTATAAGAGGGGCTGAGCAAAGCAGTAACATAGCCAAACAACGGTTTGCTAGGACAAGGTGGGTTAGAGGCTTGGTTCAACAATATGGGAGGCATGATAAGCAAGTGGTAGGTATCACAACATAGGCATAGCAAAAGAGCGAGCAACTAGCAAGCAAAGATAGAAGTGATTTTCAGGGTATGGTCATCTTGCCTGAAATCCCGCAAGGAAGAAGAACGAGTCCATGAAGAAGACAAACAGACGTAGTCGAACGGGTCCTCACAAACGCGACGTTACCGGAACCAACCCGAAGAAGCAACACCGGAAAGAAGCACACAACATAGTAAACACCCACCACATAAACATGGCATGATGCACAACCAAGTATGATGCATGTCCGGTTTAAATATGCATGACATGGCAAAGTGCAACAACCAAAACTACAAATTAAGTGGAGCTCAATATGCAACGGGTTGCATATTGACGGAACACCACATCAATTATTTAGTTCTCTCCCGGTTAGGTACTCAACAATATTAAATGTTGGTTAACATGGCAAGAGGTGAAGCATAACAAAACTATACCATTTAAACAATTTAAATGGGGCCGGATATAACAAACAACAAATCCGGTAAATCCCCATATGCATTAGCAATTTAATGCAACAACAATTTTAAGCATTTTTAATTGTTGTTATCATGATGCGGATGACATGAACAAGTTTATGCAATTTTTATTAAAAATTGACAAGAGCATTATGAAGCATTTGTCACCGTGGTGGAAAGGAAAGGGGTGCCATGGCAACGATAACGAAAACGGTGCCACGGCAACGTTCCGATGCAGGTAACTCGATTGAGATACCGATGCAAAGGAGAAGTGTGCGGATGCGTGCAAAAGATGGTGGGGCGCTCCCGGATACCGGGTGTCCCATTAGTCAAAGACGGTGTCAAACGAGGGAACAACTAACGTTCACGGGCGGATTACAACAACCAACATGCATCTCATACAACTCATGCATGCGGTCCACGAGTGGTCGTCTCGGGGTTATACCTTCGAAGCGTGCCTTTTCGGAACGGATCAAGTTCGTAGCGGAAGTAGGCGTTCTCGCCACGTTCGTAAAGGTAGTAGTTGTACTCAAGCCGTAGTGGAAGTAGTGGTTCAAGAGCGAAGAGGAAGTAGTCGTTCATGTCCGTAGATGTTCGGGGTCACGATACGGAACTTGACGTCCACGGGGTCTTCAGCGACGGTCGTGGTACATGTTTCGAAGGGGAAGTAGAGGTTCTCGCGATCTCGGCGATGGTAGACAAACTTGACGCTCCGAAGGGGTACTTGGCAGACAATGGTCGTCGTGTGACTTGTCGGTCCATGAAGTCGATCTCCCGCGTCTTATGGTACACGTATCGGAGAAGAACTTGGCGTTCTGACGGGTTACACTTGTCGTCATGGGAACTTGGTGAATCCGAGGCCTTCCAGGTCGACGGTAGTTGTACATCTCATAGTGGAACTTGAGGGATCCGAGGACTCCGATGTAGTGGTACTTGGCGAATCCCGAAACGTTCTTGACGATCCAAAATGCCACAAGTGAGATGCACATCCACGTAGTCTTCCGACTTGGGCTCCGGGTTCAAGATTTGACGAGCCTAGGGAGACGATGGAGATAGCAAACAACGGAGCATCAACAGACACAAGGCCACCAACAAGACTTGGGGCTTCCCGAACCCACGGAAACGGCAGGCAGCAGGAAGCTGCTAGTAGAGGCAGGGCCACGCCAAGGTCGAAGGTGGCCGGGCGAGCTTGACATAGGTCGTCCGCGGTCGGACGAAGCAGCAGCAGCATGACACGGCAGCGCGCGCAAAGCTGCATGCCAGCATGGTGGGCTCCATGGCCGGGTGAGAAGAGGGGCGTCGAGGCGCTGAAGATGAAGGAGACAAGACGAGAGGGACGACGCAAGACGTCAGTGCTCGTCATTGGGGCTTGGCGAAGAGCAGCAGCAGCGGGGCTCGCTGCCGACGTGGGGAGGCAGAACGGCGGAACAAGAGGTCGACGAGATGTTTGCGCGATGATGGCCTCGGGAGGGCCATGACACGGTGCAGGCAGGGAGCATATCAGGATACTGCTGCTCGCGTGCTCCAGCGCAGGCGGAGCTAGCAGCGAGGAGGAGAAGGGAGTTGGGGCGCGCCGGAGGAGAACGAAGGGAGGCGGCGCACGATAGGAACGAGAGGGAGATCGAGAGAAGGAGGAGGGTTCGAGCGCACGGGATGGGATCGGGCTCCTCCCTGACGGTGCTAGCAGTGAACGGGAGATGAAGAGGGGATCGGGATAGGGCGGCTAGAGTTGAGAAGGCGGGGGTCGGCTGCGCCTAAAGTAACAAATGGCCCAGAGGAAGAGGTTGGGAGGCCCAGGTGGCCAGAGGCCTGGTTGGGCTCTCTCTCCGTTATTCCTTTTAAAAAAAAATTGTTTATATAAATAAACAATCAACAAAGGGGAAAATCCAGGGGTTTTTGGTTAGGGACATGAGATATATAAATATATATCTGGAACCCTGGATTTATGTAGGGTTTGAATAAATTGATGTGGCTTTTTTAGAAGGTAGAAAAATAATTAGAGTTTGAATTATTCTCAAACTTCAATCATTTTTGAACCTGACCAAAACAACGCCAAATGAGATGAAATTTGGCAGGGAGGTTGAAGGAAAGGTGTATGGTTTATAGGAAAAGAATGAACATTTATGGATGACAGAAAATGGCACTCGCAAAAAATGAAAGGAAAAAGAAGGAAGAAGGCGGTGACGACACATGGGTAGATTTGAGAGAGATGGGAAGGGGTTGATACAAATGACAAGAATAGAGCAAGACAACATCATGAAGAATGCAATGCACATGGTGATTATGATGAAATGCAAAATGGCAAGAGGCATGATGCAATGCAAACAATGATGACGTGACGAAATGCAACAAACAAATAAAACACCCGACGACAACGGAAAACATGGAAGACGTCTGAAGCGTCGGTCTCAGGGTGTCACAGCACTCCACCACTACGAGAAGATCTCGCCCCGAGATCTAGAATGGCACCGGAGGGAAAAACGGAAGAGAAAGAGAAGAGGTAAAACTAAGTTGCTTCTTTGACAAATGAGTGAAACCAAAGAACCTTGCAAGGCTGAGAAAATTTGAATGAAAGAATACAACGAGGATGAACAAAGTTGCAAACACTCCGGTAGGGAAGAGTAACAAGGAAGAACAAATTCGGGCAACACTCCAGTTGAAAAGTGATAAGGAACTTGATTAGATGAAAAGAACTTGAGCAGAGGGCACAACACTCCGGTTAAAACGAGATAGAGAAGGAATAAGACTGATATAATTTGGACAGCACTCCGGTTGAGAAGGGATGCAAAATTTGATAAGATGAGAGAGCTCGAAAGAAAACATGATACTCCAGTTGAATAGATCAGCAAAGAAAAGAACACTATCATGACAAAACAAGAAGATGGGTAGAAGAGAGCAACATCACAATGCCTCCGTAACAAAAGAATAGAAGAAAGATAATTGAGATAGGAGAAAGGAGAAGAAAATGCCAACTTGTGTCACAAAAGAGTTTGAAAAGGCATCCTTAGGAGAAGGGTCGAACGGAGTTGTTGGAACACCAACAACGAAAAAGAGTAAGCTTAATATGGTCTTATGGAATGCATCTCAAATTATGAGGTGGCAACCAGCCATTCACGGGAAAAAGAATTGGATTGGTATGACCAAGGCGACGAGAAACTATCTCACCGGTAGGATAAAAGAAGAACTTGGGTCATTTATAAACACCATAGATAGCCACAATCCTTAGAGACTGCTTTAGGTGAAATAGAACCCAATATAACTCCAATGAAGAGAATGATGGATTTAAAATACCCCATTCTCGATAACTTGTGAAACATGAAACATGAACTCAAATTATTAAGAATGACATAATACCATCTCCAATAATATGGTAGAAAGAATTGCACTCCAAATAGCAAAGATGAAGAAAACTTGAGTTCCTCTGAAAAGAATCTTGATGAACACTTCGAGAAGGAATTAAATCATTGGTGAACCATCATGTAGAACCTTCATGAAGAACTCCGGTAAACAAAAGGAATGATCAATCGAAGAGAAAGATGAAAAGAGTAAGGTTGAAGCCTTGCAATGATTAGATGAAGCTTTGCAACGAGATAACGTGGAAACTTGGAACTCCGGAAGGAAAGACAAAGCATCTCAAACCAAGAATGTGGTATGATGAACCACTCCGGAATAAAGAATTAATCCCTTGGATGAAACAATAATAAGGATTACGTTATGCGTATCCTTCACCAATTTAGATTGATGACAAGCAACGGATTTGCACACTACTTATTCTCGTAGAAAGGATTAAGATAGATATAGCACAAACTTGGGAAAATCTTCTATGAACCACTGGTAGAATTTGAAAGAACGAAGGAATTGATATGATAACCAAGGAAGAAGTCTTGAATGAACCACCGTAAGAATTGAAAACGAACGAAGTAAAGGGGTGAATCACCGGTAAGAATTAGCAAATGAACGGGGATACAAGAGAGAGTTTAGATACAAGAGAACGAAGAGATCATGAACTGATTAGAGAATATACTAGAATGATGCACCGGTTAGATTTGGAGAACGAGAGCTGAAAGCTGAATATGAATAATCCCGAAATGATGGCCTCCGGAGAAACAAACTGAAAAGACTCTTGAATAGCTGTGGATGGGTGAAAAGAATTCTCACAATCAAAACAATTTATGAGCGGACGGCGGTAAGCTAGCATCACAAATCTTGGAGAGAATGGAGCAAGATTTACAAGAAACTCTTCTTCGGTCTTCCAATCTGAGAATGACGATGAGAAACACCACCATGAATTGTTGAGATACTCCGGAAAGAAAATTATTCAGGTTGAACCAACGATGAAAAGAATTTGAAAGATCTTGGAGAAAGACATTTGACCGATGATAAATCATTCTTACGTCAAACTTGGAAAAGAATTTGAGAATAACTCCGGGAGAATTAGAAGAGTCAGGTAAGATCCTGGAAAACGACCTGTGGGTTAGGGCCCACTCAAAAGAAACACCGTTGAACGTTTTAAAAGAGAGGATGCACCGGTTGCATTGAATGACTTGAATGAGAAAACATCCTCAAAATAGCTTGAACGGATTACGAGTGGAAATACAAATCTTCAAGATATCTTCAGCACTCCGGAACAAATGAATAGCGAGAGGTGAATGATAAAGAGGTGCACCGGTAAGAAAAGGTATTTGAAACGAGGAAAAAGGATATGATCCACAAAGCTTGACTTGAATCCACCGGAGAAGAAAAAGAACAAAGAATGATGAGCTTGAAGCTCCATTAGAATCTTCATGAGAATCGCCGGATAAGAACATTGACGGAAAAGGAGTAGAGAAGCTTCACACGAATAAGATGGATACTTGATTAAGAAATCTGAGTCTTTGAATAAAAGGGGTGGGAGGGTGGGAAAAACAAAGGCAACTTGGAGACGGATGAAACAAACACCGTTGAGAAGAAGTGATAATTGATCTTGCGAATGTTGAAGTGATCGGATCCACTTGAAGAGAAGCACGCCGGTTGAACAGGATTTACATGACAATCTCGATTATCAAGAAGGATTAGTATTCACGTCGGAGTATGAGAACACCACTTAGGAAAAGGCATGGAATCAACACTTGACATTGAAGCAACTCGAATACCACAACTCAAAACAAAACAAAGGATTGGCCTGCAAAATAAGCCAGAACAAACATATGATTGAGATTTCGTCCGAAGTTTTTGTGGTGGGGCCTACACGGGCTCGATCGTACAACACCATCATGTACAAGGCAGTACACATGACATACGAAGCGTCCCCGAGTCGGCATATCCAAGGACTCTTTAAGACACAACGAGACCATTGTAAAACCAACCATGGATAGGCGGACTACTAGACGTCGAACCCCAATTTCATATCATACATCTGTCGGAAAGAAATCCCAAGAGCTACTTGAATTCCCACTTATAAACTCCCAAAATTTTCCGGTTATGCAATCAGGTGTTGGGGATACAGGGGAAGCATAATATCTCACTCAAATCTAGCAAATCCTACATCCAGCTGTATCCATCCTTCAACACATAACCAAGAAACCTTCGGAAATCATCCACCTCAACCTTCGAAAAGCATCCGTTATACGAGTTAAGGCAATACTCCCGACCTCCCGCCCCAGTACTGGGTGGCGTCGAGGTTATCTCACCAACAACTGCATAAAAGAGATTTTCGATGTCGACGAAACTAATCTCAGGTATACCAGAACTGCAACGATAAAATTGTGACGACAACACCTTGGAGCTTAACTCCCCGGGACACTGCCACAACCCCTAAATGTCAGGAGGCACGAAGAACAATGTTCTCGTCACAAAACCATCGGAACGATTCCAAGATACCCGCTTGATCCTAAAATTTTTTTTAGTGAAATTTGAGAAGAGAAGAGTCAAAACTCTACGTCTGGATGCCTCACCAGAGTGACGAAGGGACTGAGGAGTAAAAAGAAGTCCTACTCCGATATATATAATCCTAAATGACTCAAAACATTTCTAGACTCAATAACGCCAGCGATTCAATCAAGAAGGGGGCTCCTAAGGTCGGGGAAGGCTCTGATACCAACTTGTAACGCCCTCGATGCAACTATATCTCCCACGTGTCGTAGCACGACTTAGAGGCATAACCGCATTGAAAGCAATGTCGCAAGTGAGGTAATCTTCACACAACCCATGTAATACATAAGGGAAAAAGATACATAGTTGGCTTACAATCGCCACTTCACACAATTACATGAATAAAGCATTACATCATCCAAATACAATCAAGGTCCGACTACGGAACCGAAATAAAAGAAGACTACCCCAAAAGCTACACAGATCCCCGATCATCACGACTGGGCTCCACTACTGATCAACTGGAAAACGGAACAACATAAAGGACAAGATCTTCATCGAGCTCCTCCTTGAGCTTGGTTGCGTCATCTGCACGGTTCAACGACACCTGCAAGCTGGTTTTGGAAGTATCTGTGAGTCACGGGGACTCAGCAATCTCACACCCTCGCGATCAAGACTATTTAAGCTTATGGGTAAGGTAAAAGGTATAAGGTGGAGCTGCAGCACACGACTAGCATATATGGTGGCTAACATAAGCAAATGAGAGCGAGAAGAGAAGGCAAAAGCACGGTCGAACAACTATGATCAAGAAGTGATCCTAGAACAACCTACGTCAAGCATAACTCCAACACCGTGTTCACTTCCCGGACTCCGCCGAGAAGAGACCATCACGGTAACACACGCGGTTGATGTATTTTAATTAAGATCAACTTCAGGTTTTCTACAACCGGACATTAACACATTCCCATCTGCCCATAACCGCGGGCACGACTTTTGAAAGTTCAAATCCCTGCAGGGGTGTCCCAACTTAGCCATCACAAGCTCTGACGGTCAACGAAGGATATTCCTTCTAGCGGGAAGACCCGATCAGACTCGGAATCCCGGTTACAAGACATCCTCGACAATGGTAAACCAAGTCCAGCAAGACCTCCCGATGCGCCGACATTCTGATAGGAGCTGCAAATATCTCGTTCTCAGGGCAACACCGGATAAGCAATCCATACAACTAAAACCAGTCCTTGAGTTTCCCCGAGGTGGCGCTGCAAGGGGCTCTAGTTTAGACCAACACTTAGACAAGCACTGGCCCAGGGGGGTTAAAATAAAGATGACCCTTGGGCTGGCCTAACCCAAGGGAAAAAGGTTAGGTGGCGAATGGTAAAACCAAGGTTGGGCCTTGCTGGAGGAGTTTTATTCAAAGCGAACTGTCAAGGGGTTCCCATTATAACCCAACCGCGTAAGGAACGCAAAATCCGGGAACATAACACCGATATGACGGAAACTAGGGCGGCAAGAGTGGAACAAAACAGCAGGCATAAGGCCGAGCCTTCCACCCTTTACCAAGTATATAGATGTATTAATTAAATAAGAGATAATGTGATATCCCAACAAGTAAACATGTTCCAACAAGGAACAACATCTCCATGTTCCAACAAGGAACAAACTTCAATCTTCACCTGCAACTAACAACGCTATAAGAGGGGCTGAGCAAAGCGGTAACATAGCCAAACAACGGTTTGCTAGGACAAGGTGGGTTAGAGGATTGGTTCAACAATATGGGAGGCATGATAAGCAAGTGGTAGGTATCGCAGCATAGGCATAGCAAAAGAGCGAGCAACTAGCAAGCAAAGATAGAAGTGATTTTGAGGGTATGGTCATCTTGCCTGAAATCCCGCAAGGAAGAAGAACGAGTCCATGAAGAAGACAAACGGACGCAGTCGAATGGGTCCTCACAAAGACGACGTTACCGGAACCAACCCGGAGAAGCAACACCGGAAAGAATCACACAACATAGTAAACACCCACCACATAAACATGGCATGATGCACAACCAAGTATGATGCATGTCCGGTTTAAATATGCATGACATGGCAAAGTGCAACAACCAAAACTACAAATTAAGTGGAGCTCAATATGCATATGCAATGGGTTGCATATTGACGGAACACCACATCAATTATTTAGTTCTCTCCCGGTTAGGTACTCAACAATATTAAATGTTGGTTAACATGACAAGAGGTGAAGCATAACAAAACTATACCATTTAAACAATTTAAATGGTACCGGATATAACAAACAACAAATCCGGTAAATCCCCATATGCATTAGCAATTTAATGCAACAACAATTTTAAGCATTTTTAATTGTTGTTATCATGATGCGGATGACATGAGCAAGTTTATGCAATTTTTATTAAAAGTTGACAAGAGCATTATGAAGCATTTGTCACCATGGTTGAAAGGAAAGGGGTGCCACGCCAACGATAAGAAAAACGGTGCCACGGCAACGTTCCAGTTCAGGTAACTCGATTGAGATACCGATGCAAAGGAGAAGTATGCGGATGAGCGCAAAAGATGGTGGGGCGCTCCCGGATACCGGGTGTCCCATGAGTCGACGACGGTGTCAAACGAGGGAATAACTAACATTCACGGGTGGATTACAACAACCAACATGCATCTCATACAACTCATGTATACGGTCCACGAGTGGTCGTCTCGGGGTTATACCTTCAAAGCGTGCCTTTTCGGAACGGATCAAGTTCGTAGTGGGAGTAGGCATTCTCGCCACGTTTGTAAAGGTAGTAGTTGTACTCAAGCCGTAGTGGAAGTAGTGGTTCAAGAGTCGAAGAGGAAGTAGTCGTTCATGTCCGTAGATGTTCGGGGTCATGATACGGAACTTGACGTCGACGGGGTCTTCAGCGACGGTCGTGGTACATGTTTTGAAAGGGAAGTAGAGGTTCTCGCGATCTCGGCGATGGTAGTCAAACTTGACGCTCCGAAGGGGTATTTGGCGGACAACGGTCGTCGTGTGACTTGTCGGTTCATGAAGTCGATCTCCCGCGTCTTGTCGTACACGTATCGGAGAAGAACTTGGCGTTCTGACGGGTTACACTTGTCGTAGTGGGAACTTGGTGAATCCGAGGCCTTCGAGGTCGACGGTAGTTGTACATCTCATAGTGGAACTTGACGGATCCGAGGACTCCGACGTAGTGGTACTTGGCGAATCCTGAAACGTTCTTGACGATCCAAAATGCCACAAGTGAGATGCACATCCACGTAGTCTTCCGACTTGGGCTCCGAGTTCAAGATTTGACGAGCCTAGGGAGACGATGGAGATAGAAAACAACGGAGCATCAATAGACACAAGGCCACGGACAAGACTTGGGGCTTCCCGAACCCACGGAAACGGCCGGCAGCAGGAGGCTGCTAGTAGAGGCAGGGCCACGCCGAGGTCGAAGGTGGCCGGGCGAGCTTGACATAGGTCGTCCGCGGTCGGATGAAGCAGTAGCAGCATGACACGGCAGCCCACGCAAAGCTGCAGGCCAGCATGGTGGCCTCCATGGCCGGGCGAGAAGAGGGGCGTCGAGGCGATGAAGATGAAGGAGACAAGATGAGAGGGACGGCGCAAGACGTCGGTGCTCGTCATCGGGGCTTGGCGAAGAGCAGCAGCAGCAGGGCTCGCTGCCGACGTGGGGAGGCAGAACGGCGGAACAGGAGGTCGACGAGATGTTTGCGCGATGACGGCCTCGAGAGGGCCATGCCGCGGTGCAGGCAGGGAGCATATCAGGATACTGCTGTTCGCGTGCTCCAGCACAGGCGGAGCTAGCAGTGAGGAGGAGAAGGGAGCTGGGGCGCGCCGGAGGAGAACGAAGGGAGGCGGCGCATGGTAGGAACGAGAGGGAGATCGAGAGAAGGAGGGGGGTTCGAGCGCACGGGATGGGATCGGGCTCTTCCCTGACGGCGCTAGCAGGGAACGGGAGATGAGGAGGGGATCGGGACAGGGCGGCTAGGGTTGAGTAGGCAGGGGCCGGCTGGGCCTAAAGTAACAAATGGGCCAGAGGAAGAGGTTGGGAGGCCCAGGTGGCCAGAGGCCTGGCTGGGCTCTCTCTCCCTTATTCCTTTTTTAAAAAAATTGTTTATATAAATAAACAATCAACAAAGGGGAAAATCCAGGGGTTTTTGGTTAGGGATATGAGATATATAAATATATATCTGGAACCCTGGATTTATGTAGGGTTTGAATAAATTGTTCTGGCTTTTTTAGAAGGTAGAAAAATAATTAGAGTTTGGATTATTCTCAAACTTCAATCATTTTTGAACCTGACCAAAACAACGCCAAATGAGATGAAATTTGGCAGAGAGGTTGAAGGAAAGGTGTATGGTTTATAGGAAAAGAATGAACATTTATGGATGACAGAAAATGGCACCCGCAAAAAAAATGAAAGGAAAAAGAAGGAAGAAGGCGGTGACGACACATGGGTAGATTTGAGAGAGATGGGAAGGTGTTGATACAAATGACAAGAATAGAGCAAGACAACATCATGAAGAATGCAATGCACATGGTGATTATGATGAAATGCAAAATGGCAAGAGGCATGATGCAATGCAAACAATGATGACATGACGAAATGCGGCAAACAAATAAAACACCCAGCGACAACGGAAAACATGGAAGACGTCTGAAGCGTCGGTCTCAGGCTGTCACACGTTGTTTGTGAGGTACCTTGTGCAAACTATGTCCTGAAACTGTCTGAGTTGTTCCAATGAATCCATCGGGGCAATTGTTTGTTGCACGACTAGGTTCTTGTTCTTTTCATCTAGTATTTTTTCCTTTTCGTTGCACTGGTTTTTAGCCCTGGTGGTTACTGAGGGTATCTGATCTACTTCATGGAGTACTTTTTGCAACAATTTGTTTATCCTTTGGAATTTTTCTACTGCTCCTGTGCTGATGCTTTTGTTTGGTTCCCTGCTTCCACTGGTGCCGACACGTGGTTCGCGTTGGCGTTTGGGTGGAGGTGGTAGCAGTTTGGTCGTGTTCTGGTGTTGCTGTTGTTTGCGATGTTCTCCTGCTATCTGCCGAATTGAAGACGAAGTTGATGCTGTGTTGGCATAGAAGATCCTCTCTGTTGTTCCTTTCCATGTCTGCATCGTTTTGGTGGAATGTAGTTAATTAGAATGGAAACCATTTTGAAATAGGGAAGGACTGATTTATGTAGAATATAGCTATACCTGTATTTTGCCAAATTCATAGTCATCTGGTCGTGCTTTTCCGTCCTTTTTCATGTCTGCTCTAGCTATTTTCGCTAGGTCACTCTCTTTGAGATGGTTTGCTCGTGGTAATGAGGTCTTGTCCATTGTCTTTGCAATCTTCCGCATTTCTTTTGTGTCGGTTGGCAGCATCAAGGAGTCGAGGTACATGATTACTGGCCCCTGTGACAAACCATTGACATGCTTTTTGTTCTTTTCTTCCTGAGGCAAATCTCTGTGTTTCTGCCATGTCTTGGCTCCTTCCTTTATACATTCGACGATTACCTCACAGAAATCCATCTTTGCCATCTCTGGATAGTCCATGTCCTCAACCATTATAGCTTGTCGGGCGAAGATAGCGACACTTGACCCGCAGACAACGTTGTGGAAAAAAAGAAGGAAAAATATTTTAACCGATTTCCTGTTTGACTGTTTGTCATCTAGTTCCACCAATTTATTTAGTTCCGTGACCAGTTCTTTTGGCCTGAAATCTGTATGTTTGAAGCCAAGGTCTGACATCAGTTTTTTCATTGAAATTGGGTTCTTCGCTGGCCTTGGTGCTGACTTTTCTGTGCCATTTGGGTAACCAAACACCTTGTATATAGCTTCCTTGGTAATCTTGAGTTTCTTGTCTTCGGTACCATCACCGAAGGTTATTGTCATGCTTTCTATGTCCAGGTTGTCGTAGATGTGTGCTGCAAGTGGTCTGCAGATGGAGCCTGTTATTTTGCAGTTCTCTATGCTGCCAAATCCTGCCGTCCTAATATCTTCCTTGTGACGGTCTTTAAGTAAATTCCATGCTTTCTTGACATGAGTGAATGCTGCCCCTGCCTTGATTTGGCATTTCTCTTCGTCTGTTTCTTGATGTTCTTCATCAACTGTTGGTGCTGCCAATTCTTTTCCGCTTGTGTTTGTTCTTTTTCTGTCCTTTTGTCTTGATTTGTTCTGTTTCAGAAGAGAAAATGAAAGGTTTTCATTAGAAAAGAACCTTAGATCCCGAGTCCTTAATAGTGGTATTCAAAATTAGTACATAAGTGTGTTTTTACATCGTCGTCATGTTCTGCGTCGGTGTCATGCTCGTCGGCATCATCGCCGTCTGTAGGAATGAAATCTGCATCATATTCCCTGTCATCGTTGTCATCATTGGTATCTGAACCTTTGATGTTGGTATCGTCTTGTTCTTTTTCTACCCTTCGTCGTTTGTTTTTCTTCTTGCGTTCAGCTTGTTTCTTCGTGGCGGTTGGTGCTGTTGGCGGGAGTACCATTAGAGGTAATGGCTGATTCTGCAAGGTACTAGTGTCGATGTTGGTTTCAGCATTGTCGTTTTGCTTTTGCCTTTTTGCTCCAGGAGTAAAAACAGTGCTTGTATCCGATTTCCTCTTTTTTTGCACGTTGCTGGATGTTTATTCTTGTTGAGCCTGGTGTAAGTTATCATTTCTTTTGCAGGTGGTTTGTTCCTCATGTTTTGTTCTGTGTCCTTTTCTGATGAATGAGGAGTCATGCTGCCTGTTTCTGCGTTGTGAATATCACCGTCTTCGTGTCCTGTATAATGACCAGGTAACAAAAAATGATGTTCTTTTTGTCCGAAAATAGTTGATACACATTTAAAATATATGTCTTTCATGATTATGCATAAGAAATGTGAAACTCCCAAAGGGGATTTTTAGTTTTATTTTCTTGGGTTAAGATAGGTTATTACTATTGTTACCAATTGAGCTAATCAGGGGATGGAAGAAAATATTAATTAAGGTTATGAGTGCAGCTAGGGTAGTGAAGTTAGGCTGAAGCATTTTCTGAGACAAAAATGCACTCTGCAGGTGATATTTCATAATTGGAGGAATATCATCAATGATAGTTAAAGATTTATTGGGTAAGTTAAACTGTTTTTGAATTAAAAATAAGATAGTGTGCGAACATTTTTTATGTTTTCTATAAAGTTATATATAAAAAGTGGCAGGTAGTTTTATTTGTAGACATAGTTAAGTTATTGTTGTCAAGGATAGAAGTTAAGTTATTAATAACTCTCAATATAGTTTTTTGTAGATGGACAGTGGAGACTTTTTGCTCAAACCTTTGACAGGAGCTTGCTGATTTGCATGCTCTTCAGCAGGGTCTTCGTCAGTATTTTGCCTCGTTTCAGATTCTTCGTGTGGATTTGTCATTGCTGCATAAAAAATGGGCAGATGTTAGAAGCAGAGTCGAGTGTCACAGGAAAAATAACCTGCGTGGTGTGAAAACAAATTTGCATGGATAGAGAGGCACGGGTTGTTTTACCATAGAAGCACATGGTACATCTATTCTTTGTTCACGATATTTCACAGTAGAGGTACTTAATTTGAAAAACGGTTACATTGACCGGACAAGGGATGTAGAAAATCTGTACGGTTATCAGTTTAGGCCTCTCAGGATGCTTGCGGGGTTTGGATCTATGGACGTATTCTAGTTACTGATGTTTCAGGTTTTTTACTTTTGAGCACAAATCGTATGGCGAAAATCCCAGGGCAGAGAGCAGTAGCATTTCTATTAAATCTCGTCTCTGCGCTAGTTCAATTTGATAGGCAAATTCATTTAGGTTATTAGAAAACTCCTTGGTAGCGGTGGCTAGGGTTGCTGTTCCTGGAAGTTGAAAAATCACTACAATATAGCCGGTGGAATGGAGTGGGATAGAATGATAATTACCTTCAGTTGCTTGTGCTGTGTTCTTCGCTTTCATCCGCTTATTGTGTCGTTGCTCCTTTTTTGTTGCGATTTCCGCCGCCGCTGTTGAAGTCCTCGCCGTCGGTCGCCATAGGCGGCGGGGTTATTGGTGTTGTCGCGGGCAGAGTGTGGCTGTTTGTTTGTCGGATTTGAGTGTGGTTGGCGAACACGGTGGCGGTTGTCCAGTGACGCGAACTCGACTTCGAGTTTGTGTTTGTGTGCGGAAGGAAGGAGGAGAGCATGCGGGAGTGATGAAGGTTCCGAGATTTACTTTGCGGAAGGGGAAGCAAGGTAATAGAAGAGGGAGGGAGAGATAGAAACCATCGAACCTTCTCTAATCTTCAGCCGTCAGTTTGGGCATCAAGATTCGTTATGCTTGGCTTGGTTTTTTTTTGTGCTACAGTATTTTTTTTAGTGTTGAGACTGTTAGTTCTGAAGTGGAGCCTCTCTACAGGCATTTGGATGCAGGCACACGAGGCACATAAGTGCAGGTTCTACATGCACATGGATGTAGGCACAGGAGGCACGGAAGTGTGGGTTTTACAAGCACTTCCAGAGGGAAGCACAGGAGACATGGAATTGTGGGTTCTACAGGCAGTTAGATAACCATGGGTCAGGCCAGTGTCGTATGAGGCACGTGGATGTAAGCAGCGGAGGCACGGAAATGCAGCTAATACAGGCACGGACAAGCTGCTTCTTGAGGCACGGGTACCAACCCTGTGGATGTAGTACAAGAGTGCGGTGGCAGAGGCATGTGTTAGAATGCTCGGTTAAACAGGCATGGTTGTGAAGTCTCGGGAGCGACGCGGGCGTGGCAGTGGGACCATGTAAGAGTCACAGCGCATGTTTGTTCAGGCACGGAATGTAGAAAATGTGAAACGACAACTGGCACGTATGTGTGTTTTCTCAAGTCATGGGTGTGTACTCTTTGGATGCACAAATGTGTGGCGGGAGAGGCATGGGTCCGACTACTCGGTTACAGAACAACGTTCATGAAGTCACGTGGGTGTGGTGTTACGGGGCACGTAAGAGTCTGGGCGAGTGCCACGTGATGCACGTGGGTGCATGTACGTGTAGGCAAAGAAGTGAAGGCACCACGTTTGTGAAGTCACGTTGTAGTGCTGAAGTGGAGCCTTTCTACAGGCATGTGGATGCAGGCACACGAGGCACTGAAGTGCAGGTTCTACAGGCACGTTGACATAGGCACAGGAGGCCAGTGTTGTGTGAGGCGCGTGGATTTAAGCAGTGGATGCACGGAAATGAAGCCAACGCAGCCACGGACATGCTGCTTCTCGAGGCATGGGTATCAATCCTGTGGATGTAGTACAAGAGTGTGGTTTGAGAGGCATGTGTTAGAATGCTCGGTTAAAGAGGCATGGTTGTGTAGTCTCAGGAGCGACAAAGGCACGTACGTGTGTTTTCTCAAGTCATGGGTGTGCACTCTATGGATGCACAAACGTGTGGCTGCAGAGGCATGGGTCCGAGCGTTAGAATGCTCGGTTAAAGAGGCATGATTGTGAAGTCTCGGGAGCGACAAAGGCACGTACGTGTGTTTTCTCAAGTCACGGGTGTGCACTCTATGGATGCACAAACGTGTGGCTGCAGAGGCATGGGTCCGAGTGTTAGAATGCTTTGTCAAAGAGGCATGGTTATGAAGTCTTGGGAGCGACAAAGGCACGTTAGAACAGGCTTGGAAGGCAGAAAAGGTGAATCCATAACAGGCACGTACGTGTGTTTTCTTAAGTCACGTGTGTTCACTCTCTGGATGCACAAACGTGTGGCGGCAGAGGCACGGGTCCGACTACTTGGTTACAGAACCAAGGTTGTGAATGTGAGGTGGGTGTGGCACGACAGGCCCCGTAGGAGTCACGGCAAGTGTCATGCGAGGCACGTGGTTGTACGCACATGAGGCAGGGCTTAGAGTGTACAGGAGGCACGGATTCTGGTACAGGGGGCACTGAAGTAAAAACACTGCTGTGATGGGCACGAGGCACTTAACTTGAAAATAGTTACAATCAAGGGACAACAGGCAGAGAAAATCTGGTGTAATTACCAAGTTTGAGTTCTCAATATGCTCGAAGTATTTGGATCGTTTGAGGTATTATAGTTAGTGAAGTGGCAGATGTAGTACTTTTAAGAACATTTTGTGTGGTGAAAATTCCGTAGCCGGGAGCAGTAGCGTTTCTATTAATTGTCGTGTGTACGGTACTTCAATTTTTGAGACAAATTGATTTTGGATAGTGCAAAACTCTGTTTTTTGTGGTGGATAGGGTTGTTGTCCATGTAGAATGGAATGTAATGGGATAGATTGTTATTTACATTCGATTGCTTGTGTTCGGCTTCTCGCTTCCATCGGTCGATTCTGTCTGTTCGTTTTTTTTGTGATCTCCGCCGGCGGAGTTGAAGTCCTTGCTTCGTCGTCGTTTGGTGGGTACTTTGTGTTGTTGGGCGCATCGTTTGACGGTGTGTATCTTGAAGTGGGAGGGTGGTTGGCGAAGCGTGGTGGCGGTTGTTTTGCGAGGGGAACTCTACTTGGAATTTGGTGTAATGAACCTATGAGGAGATCTTGTGTCAGTGTGGAATGTTTCGAGATTTTGATGTGGAAGAGAGGAAGGAAGAGAGTAGTGGAGGTGGGATAAATGGAAATGATGGAACCGTATGTAATCTTCGACGGTCTGATTTTAGTATCAAGATTCATGTCGCCTGGGTTTTTTCGCTATAGCATCTTAGTAGACGTGTGAGGCACGGAACACCAGGTTCTACAAGCACCGACGTTGTTATTTTAGAGGCACTGGTATCAACTCTGTGGATGCACAAATATGTGGTGGCAGGGGCATGCATCTGAAGACTTACTCAGAAAGTCACAGTTGTGAAGTCTTTAGAGTTACGAGTGTGTGTCGCCACGGGCAGTTTGGTAGTAGAGGCATCGGTGCGAATAGTACTTAGAGAGTATCTGTTGTGGGTCCACATGTGTGAAGTCTATGCAGCATTGGTCGTGTGGTAGTAGCGGTGTGCGCCAAGAAAGGTGCGAGCAATAACATTTGTTATGTGCTTAATCGGATGATTTGACGGTTGCTTTTTCCCGCCAGCCGCGAGGGTTGCCACTCGGCAGTTGCCTTGACGCACAGCAATGACGAGCGCATGTCTTCGGCCCTCTCTACCACGACGAGGCTGCATCCAACCGCCTCCTCCACGACCCAAACCTTGGTAGAAAAGGGTAACTGCGCTTCCATAGCCGCTCAATTCTGAAAACATTTTTGCCGTTCCATCTCAACTAGCATCTCCTCACAATCTCTGTGTGACGGCGGCCATCGCTGGAGGAGCATAATGGCGGAGGAACCATCTGCCAAGCGTCCCCGTGGTGAGACGTCGGACCAGAGCACGGAGGTCGACGACGTTCAGGTCCCCGGTCAGAAGCACAACTACAAAGTGCACCTCAAGGAGGTTGACATCCACGGCAAGGAAAAGCTGGATGTCGTATGCACCAGCAATCCCGAGGAAGCCGACAAGATGATCAGCAGGATCCTGAAGAGGGTCTGCGGCTTGTACCCTCAGTACATCGGCGTTGATATCGAGTATACCAGGGAGGACCAACCTCCGCAGAGGGCAGCAGTTCTACAATTATGCGTGGAGGAACTCTGTTTGGTATATCACTTCACAGCGGCAACAAAATGGTGAACCATCCTACAGTTTCAGCCTCTCCATGCTTCTGTTTAATTATCTTTTCATCCGGAAATTTGATTAGATTGGTTTATTGACTTGATGTATCAGTGAAGTTTCTGAAGTAGATGCAACACAATAGATTTTGAACTTGACTCACCAGATCAGTTTATGTATTTGATGCACTAGATTAATTCATGGGTTTGATGTATGAGATTATTTTGTGAACTTGATGTTCTAGCGTACTTTCTCTTCTAGTGTATTCAGTTTCTTGAATTGATCTATTAACGTGGCTAAGAAGTAGATAGGTAATTGGTTCAAGTGTAAATTCCAAAAATAAAAATAAGCATGTACTTGATCGATACTTGATGAATCCACCTTAAATGTGCCATCCCCCTGCAGGCCCAAGAGCCTGCGCCCGTTCCTGAAGGAGGACAGGTTCTACACCTTTGCCGGCTTCAGTGTTGAAGGTGACAAAGAGATGCTGCGAAGTTCTGGTTTGGAGATCAACCCCGACAAGTACATCGACATCCAGCGCAAATGGAGAGTTCCTTTCAAGGGAAGAAAGAGGTACCACTCTTTGGCTCATGTTGCAGGTAGCGTGATCCACCCATTCTACAAACAGATGAAGGATAAGATTGATAGAGTTGAAGACCATAAACTGTGGGGGATCAGCCCACTGCCAAATTACCTCATTGAGTATGTAGCGATAGCTGCGTACACAACCTACGAGTCGTGGAAGAGAATTGAAAACATCAGAGAAGGTCTAGAGAGTGCAAAAGAGGCAGAGAAGAATTATGACGATCCTTACTACGGGTACTAGTGACGACGAAAACATAGAAAACTGGTCGTGGAGTTGCTTGTGTTTATGCTTGTCCTTTCTATTGTATCAGGTTCGTAGCTTAATTCTGTTAGAACGAAGGAGTTTGTAATGTCATCTATATCAGGTTAAACAAGTTTCCTTATGTCAAGTTGTAGTTTGTTTATGTGATTGAGCAAGTTATTTAGCTTGCTAAGTACTATGTTTATTCAGCAATCATGTGATTTTGAAGTAGTAATGTTGCTTTTTACTCTAAAAACAACAAAATGCAAAGCAGTCTTTTTGCGCTGAGTACACTTTAGTTGTTTACACAAGCGCGGCTTGTTGAGGAGTGGTAGGAGTGGTATGGGTCGGAATACGCAGTTAGAGAGGCACATGTTTGCAGTCTCTAGAGTCACCGGCGTGTGTTACTACAGGGACCGGAGGCACGTGGACGGGGTAGCAGAGTTGAGCTCCGAATACATAGTTACAGGGTCACGGTTTGGAAATGAGTCAAGGTTGTGCGACGTCATGGGGCATGTAAGAGTCATGGAAAGTGTCATGTGAGAGAGGCACCTGTATCCAGGTACGCAAGGCACGGGATTGCGACTTCTTGATGCACGGGTATCAATGTTGTGGGTGCACAATAGTGTGGTCTGAGAGGTATGTGTTGGAATGCTCGGTTAGAGATGCACCGTTCTGACATTTGTGAAGAGACATGGGCGTGGTACCGTGTCCATGTAAGATTCTCGTGGCGTGACATGTTAGGCATGTAGATGCAGTCACGAAAGGCACGGAGGTGAAGACCCAAGAGGCACGGAAGTGTGATACCAGAGGCATGCTTCCGAATAAGAAGTTAAGGAGTCACGGTTGTGAAGCCTCTAGAAAGTCACGTGTGTCTGGCATCACGGGCATGGAGTGTTGTGGGCCTTTGAGAGGCATTACTGGCTCTTGACCCTCTGGATGCATGATGGTGTGGTCGGAGAGGCTTGCTTGCTAGTACTGAGGTAGGAAGGCACCATTGTGGATGCACAGGTGTGAGCTCTCTAACGGCGCGAGTCGGTGGGACCACATGCATTTGTTTGAATACTCATTTAGAGAGTCATGTTTGTACTCCCGCCAGACTCATTCTGTAGGTTGGTGGCATTCGGCAGCACACGGTTTCAGAACAGGGAATGTTTGTGAAACATCAAAGTCACCGATGGTCACGCGTGAGTAGTATGTAGAGTCACGGCGTGTCGAGTGATGTACGTATGTCTAGGGACGGACTTGGGTGGTTTATGGGGCATGGTCATCAATCGCCTGGATTGATAGTTGGCATTGACACCGGCTTGTGTTCGAATGCTTGATTACTGAAGAATCAAGGAACTACATCAATAAAAATAGTTTGTTTCTTCATTATTACAGTATGATGTGCGGTTAAACCGTCTTCTGGTGTTTCGATGGAGCTAGGCTCATTCGCTCAACAACTTTTTATTGCATGATGTCATCGTAGATCTTTCTAATCTCATCGCCCATTTTGCTGGGTTCGATTGTATTCTGATCGCTAAATACTAGCTTGCACAGTTGTTGTGCTTTCCATTGTTCCGTGCCATCCTACAAAAAGGTCAGTGAAAAAAAGGAGAAAAAACACATCAGTATTAGGTCATGCAGTTGTATGCTACCTAGAAGATTTATTGCGAGTTTTAAGCAAAAACTTACGTCGAAATTATCAATCTCTTCGGCGAAGTGGTTGCCATCAAAGAGATGCGCGAACCTTAGAACAACAAACGGGGTTTCACCTTTGTTCACCTTTGGAATGCCCTATAAAACTTCAACACCCCATTTTATATTTTCCTTTTCGAATTTTTCACCCAGTAATATTTCGTATACTTCTTTAAACCTGGGAACCTGGGAATTGCATTTTGTTTTTGTTTTTAGAGATACATGTAGTGTAATTTGTAAAACTGAAAGATGGCGTTATTTACAATTCTTACCACTTTGTCTTTATGGTTATGGTATTTGCGATGGTCCTTTTCTTTGATGGCTTCGTTGTTTTCCATTATAGCAATCTGCTTCATTAGTTTGCCATCATGCATGTGTCGACCACGTTGATTTTTCAGGTATTCTTGTCTTCTCAATTCTTCAAGAGAGGTTTCTTCAGGTTCGATGATTTGAAGCTTCCTTTTATATCTGTCGAGCACCAATAGTGTGTAACGGTCTTCCTTTTCAAATGGCATGAATACCTGTGGTACAAAAGTTTTATTGTTAGAGGAGAGTTTACAATATAGTATTCTGTTTTGAAATGCTTATTTTTATTTTGTTGTATGGAAAACACTATTACCATTTTTGCTGTTTTGAGCTTCTCTGATTGACATTTCTTAAGGAACAAAGGAACCAAGGCATCCTTTTCTCGTGTGAAATCAACTCTGAAATCCTTCATAGATTTTCTTTTATCCTTTAAACCCTGAATATGCTGCATGCAACAAATAAAAAATGATAAAAACGAGTTAGAAAAAATAGATTGGTACCAAGAGATTAAACAATAGTTCGAAAATGATGAGTTCATATGATCAATGTGATTTTTATTTGAAATTTACCTCCGCAAAGCTTGGGCCTAATAATAGTCTATGTCTTTTGTGTATAGTTTGGTTGCTACTTTCCCATGCTTCTGCTAACTCATCGAGCACCTTCTTTTCCATTCCTTGAAGATTTTTCTTGTTTGTAGTCCCAAATATTTCCTTTAGCTTTGATCCAGTAAAAGTTGTCTTTGGCTGATCTCTCGAGAATACTACTTTTCTGCTTACATTCAGGGAAATTTTTGTTGAGAAAGTCATTAACCAAGTACTTCCTTTTGATAAACAAGAATTTAAGGTTCTTTGCAGTTACCTTTTAAATTCATCCTGCCATGTGTCACTCATGACTATGTTGTAGAGCTCGTTTGCCTTATCCACGTGTAGAAATGAATGCCGGTGTTGTGGGTATTTCTTGCTGCTCTCTGCCTGATGCTGGTTTTTTACGTCTCGCTCTGTCAAAGCAGATAAAAAATTATGGTTGTTGTTTCTAAAGAAATATTTGAAGCTCCAGTAATGTTGACTGATGGTAAAGATGAAAATAGTTATATTACCTTTCATGGGTGAAAAAAGGTTTGCAGTCTCTGGTTTGTAATCTTTGAGTTTTCCAGGAAGTTGATGGTCCTTTATTTGGTTGGTTTTACCGAATATGAGTGTGTATACGTACTCCGGTTTCCATTCGGCATCGACCTTGCTGGGCTGCAGGCATGTGAAATTGTATGGTTTATAGTTACGTGTTGTTCACAATTGTTAATAAACTAATTACGGTGATAAAGAAATCAAGTCATTTGGCGTGTATGTAGTGGTAACTTACATGAAAATCCTCTCTATCCTTGACCAGTTCTTTCCCATTGTAGTATTTCGCAAATTGGGCTGTGAAGTGACCGCATTGTGTTCCTTCTTGCTTTGGTGTGCAGACCCTGTGAGGCCTTTCTGCTATCCTTTCCCAGTCTGGTTCGTTCTTGTGTTTTAGTCCGTGGTGCTTGTTCATCAGCACGGACATCCTTCTCATCTGTTATTGGATTATGGTTTTGTTGTTTGGGTGCGGCATTGAGGAAAGTAAGAGTATCATACTATCATGAGGAAAAGATGAAATCAATGTACACAAAGTACATACCAGTTCTTCTCAATGCACGTGGTGTTGACTCCAAGACAAATCGATGTAGTTTACGTAGTTCAGTGAGTCAAGGATGTCGATGCTATCTCTGAACTTGTTCACAACATAGAGCGTGTAGTGTTTGTTTGTGTGGTGAGGTATCATGATCTACGTTGAGAGCGGAGATCATTGTTGATGTAATAATTGAATTTCATTTTATTTTTGAAAGCTCAAAGGGAATAGGTCATGTGCTAAGTAATAATAGTGAGCTTACCATCTTCGAATGGAGGATTTCTTTACCTCCCACGAGGAGTTCAAATCCTTTTAGTGCTTCGTCCTCGTTGAATTCTGATAGCTCTTCGTTATCATAATTGAGACCGAGCACCAGCTTTAAGAAAGAGAGTGTGTGATTTTAGTTAAATATTCTATCGTAGTAATGGCGGTGGTTTTTTTTGTGTGTGAGGTATGCATACATTTGTGAAACCTGCAGGGAGTACAGTTGTGTCATCTGGGTTGAACTGTTCTTGTTCTGCCCATTCCTCCAGTAATGCATTTAGCATGGAGCCCTCCATCTGTGTTTCTCCTTTTCCTGCTTGTTCCATGAAGGATTTTGCTGAAATGCAGTCTTCTCGGTTTGAGCTTTTATATTTATATAGCACTTGTCTGCAAGGAGGGTTTGGAAGTAGGTGAGTGAATTTTTAGTTGGATGTTAGAGAATCTGTAGCTCTCTGTAGTTGTTTCCATGGAACTAGGAGAATCTGCTTACCCTGCGCATTCTCTCTGTCCTTGTCGGCTCATCAGATATCTATAGAGTTGCATGGCCTTTTCTCTGTAAATGAAATCTCCTGGAACAAGTGATGCAACCTTGACTTTCCCAGGTTCCTTGCTTGGTCGTTTGAATGGCCTCTTAATTGAGATTATGTTTGCTGAGTTGATCTCTGATGATTGAATCGTTGAGGGTTTTGGGGATCTTGTCTGTACTCTTGGAAGATGCCTTGCCTTTTTCTTGTCGTGACCTAATTGCGCTTGCTCGTTAGGCTGCCTAGGTGTTGGTGATTCCTTTTGTGTGTTGTTGTTTTTTATGCTCGGTTGTACTGAGATTGCAGCATCGCGTTTCCTCTGTTCAAGTATCTTTTCTGTTAAATCCTTCTCTATCTGCTTTTTTTCTTCCCGTGCATGTTTCACCTCGGGTGATGTTCCTGGTTTGTGATCTTCGTCAACAGGGTTCTTGTTCTATTTAGAAAGCTCTTGTTGGTGAGTTGGTACGCTCTTTGTCCTGTTATCACCTTCTAAAGGAGAGCCTGTTATGTGTTCTGTCTTTTTATCTGGGGGTGGTCTGCCTGGTTCTATCGGTGGATCTTTCCTTTCGTCTTCCTTTTGTAAATCAGTGTCTGGCTGCGCGTGTTGTTCCCTCTGTAAACCAGCATCTGTCTGGGCTTGTTCTTCCGTGAGTGTTTCTTCAGACGCTTTGGTGGTATCCTTGCTGCTCACATGATAATCTTCTTTCTCCTCATCGCTGCTTGTGTCATTAATGTCAATAACTTGTATCTCTTGAGCGCTCGTCCCAATGCGCTCGGGAGTTGGAGGAATCTCTTCTTGAATTATGTCACAATGTATTCGTTGCATTTCACTGTCTTCCATATCGACCTTAGAATTCAGCATATCTGTTAAAAATAAAAAATAAAAATTTATTGGTGTGTCTTTGAAAATTATATAAGTAGAATTTTACTTTGTTGTCTTGAGAAAGAGAAACCTTTGGTTGAGTTGGTTAATGACAGTGCGACCGTATCTCTGTATTGGATGATTATTTGATATAGAATTTTCTTCCTCAACCCCGGGACTTGTTCTTTTGTTAGGTACACTGTTTTTCCACCATCGGTGTAGTGCTTTGCATTCATGAACATGTAGAACGCACAGTTGAGTCTGCAGGTAGAAGGATGATTGGTTATTGTCGTTGTCCAAAGATGGTTGGGCAGTTTAGGTGAAGTTGTCCTAACGTCCTATGTTTTTTATGTATTGAATTAATAGTTTAATTGTTACAGTGAGTAAGGAAAAGGAGAAAGGCTTGTAGTGCTTACGTTGCTCCCTGAAGTGGCACCTGCATTTTGACCTTTTCGAAATGGTCAATACTACTTGGAGATAGCTGGAGCAATTTGCTTACTTGCTTCCATATCCTCTTTACTCTGTTTGTTACTGTGTTGAAGTAATCCATTGTTCCTTCATGTTCAACTGCTAAAGAGTCAAGGAGTTCGAAGCGCTCTTTTTTCATGTTTATTGTAACAACGAAGTAGTGGCCCATACTCACAGCTCCTTCTTGAACAGGCCCGCCTATGCAAACTGGTAGAAAGAATTGCAAAATGGAAAATAAATAAGTAAGGGATCCTTCTTGAATTTAGTCATGATTTGTTGATCGTTAGTCAGAATTGTAGTGCCGAGATTGTATTTCTTATCTGTAACATGATATGTGCTTACTATGTCGAAATCTTGTAATTGCTCTCCTTCTTCCAGATCAAGGAATCTTTTAAGCCTTTTAGGCATTGTCTTGTCTCTGACGTGTGCTTCGTCTTTATTTTGCAGCTCCAATGGATCTTCGTGGTTGGCCATGCGTATTGATGCCTGCTTTTTTTGTCACATGTGCGTAAAAGAGGTTTGTAAATTCAATTGTACAGAAAGGTTGATTGATCGATATAGTGATATTCATTTGTTGAAACTTGAGGTTTACTTACGGTGTTGTACGTTGATAGAATCTTTCTCTTTGTGCCCCTGAATTGCTTTTTCAACATCTGTAGCATGACTGCCATGGTTTCGCTGCGCACTGGCTTTCCAGACTTGAAGCTTTCCGCCATGAGGCTCACCATTACTGTTGATGTCTCTGTATTTATAAAAATCTCATGCCTGCAACACACACACATATATAAAATGTATTTATAAAAATCTCTGTATATATATTTATAGGTATACATGTAAAATCTTTAAGGGAGAAAATCATTGGAGGAATATAATTCGTTGGTGGTAACATGAACTTACCCTTTGTCCTCATTCGCTGTCATGACGTTGTTGTACATGCGTTCGATTCCTTCAGCTTTTGTGTCTTCTTCGATGGACAGGTTTTGTATGATCAATGGTTCACGTTCTGTTTGAGTGTCGTCCTGGCTTACCGTCGTGTTTGTGGCGGCAACATCTTTTACAGAACATTGTTTCTTGTCCGATGGTGCGGCCTTTTTCTTGTTGTTGTCTGACTCTCTCTGGAATGTTTGCTGCATGGTCTTCCAATGAACCGTGGCCCTTTGCTTCTTTGCTTGTTTCTGCGTGCGTGTCTTGTTGAGGTTTCTATGTTGTCGTGTAAAAGCGTGGTTAAAAAATAATTAAATATGCTCGTTATTTTCATTGTAGTTTAGTGTCCGTTCCCTAAGAAAAATACTCAAATGTTTAAGTGTGTCTTTGAACGTTTTTTTTGTAGCTTCACATTTTCAGCCGTTTCCGCCGGTGCTGCCTCTTCGAGCTTTTCTTCTTTGAGTGGAGGTTTTTGGAGCTTTTCTTCTTT
Organism: Triticum aestivum; assembly: GCF_018294505.1. Lineage (NCBI taxonomy): Eukaryota > Viridiplantae > Streptophyta > Magnoliopsida > Poales > Poaceae > Triticum > Triticum aestivum. The sequence continues at coordinate 448,192,232 of NC_057794.1, forward strand.
GAGTGGAGGTTTTTGGAGCTCCTCTGGATCTTTTTCGTTTTGTTCTCCCGTGGTGTTGTCATTTTTTTCTTGTGGCTGTTGAGACATAGAGGTAGGTAAATGAGATTGCATTTGTGTTTTTGTTCACTTAAATATCTAATTTCCTTAAAAGCAGGTTATCTCACTTCACCTTTTCAGTCTTTTGCGTCGACATTGACATCTCTATTATTTCTTGCTCGGATAGCGGAGGTTTTCTGGCTTGGTCTACGGCGGTTACGCTGTCCGTTGTTCGAACAACATCTTCTGATTGTTTCATTCCCTTCTGTTGTTGTGTTTGTTGGTCTTGAATATTGGTGCCCTCCTCTATTTCTTGCATCTGTCGGAACGCAAAAAAGTAATTAAAATGTGTCTATTTTTTTATATGCTATAGAAAGAGGTTTTGTAGCTTGACCTCTACATTCAATCTCTCTTTTGCCGTTCCTGTCGCTTCTTCTCTGTCTTCTGGAGTTTTTGTACATTGTTGAGCGGTAGCAGCAATTTCTATCGCTTCTCGAGGCACATCTTCTGCTTCATTTGTTTCTTTCTTCTATTCAGTCAAAAAATGTAAATAAAGTTAGGACTTCATCTGTGCATGCATAACTTTTTTTAATGTTGTAGGAGCAGGTGCGTGTAGCTTTACCTCATTGGTCTTCGATGCTGGTGGCATGTCTTCCCCGTTGTATTTGTCACGTGACGACTTCTGTTTGGTCGGTGTACTGGGTACCATTTTAGTCGCCATTTGCCCTTGTTTTTTGATTTGTTCTGTTTGTACCGCTTGCCCTTCTTCGGGATGACCGTCCTCGTTTGTTTCCTGCATTTCATGAAAAAAGGAAAAGCATGGTTCATTCATTGCTTGTAATTCTTGTGTTACTGCGACAGGTTGTGCTGGGCAGTACATTTCTTATAAATTTTGGAAAAATGGTTCTTGTTGAATTTTACCTTTGCGCTGGTGGTTGGGATATCCATTTCTGCATCCACTTTTTCTTTGCTTTGTATACCATCCTTGTGTGTGTCACCAGGTGCAGTCTCTGAGGCTTTATCCCCTGTATCGGTCATCTGAAATGCTCTTGTGCTGGAGAGTTGTTCTATATCAACTTTCTGTTTTGCATGGGCATTGTCGGTGTCAAAACCGGCGGATCTTGGGTAGGGGGTCCCGAACTGTGCGTCTATGCCGGATGGTAACAGGAGGCAAGGGACACGAAGTTTTACCCAGGTTCGGGCCCTCTTGATGGAGGTAAAACCCTACGTCCTGCTTGATTAATATTGATGATATGGGTAGCACAAGAGTAGATCTACCACGAGATCGGAGAGGCTAAACCCTAGAAGCTAGCCTATGGTATGATTGTTGTTCTGTATGTTGTCCTACGGACTAAAAACCCTCCGGTTTATATAGACACCGGAGAGGGTTAGGGTTACACAAAGTCGGTTACAATGGTAGGACATCTACATATCCGTATTGCCAAGCTTGCCTTCCACGCCAAGGAAAGTCCCTTTCGGACACGGGACGAAGTCTTCAATCTTGTATCTTCATAGTCCAGGAGTCCGGCCGAAGGTATAGTCCAGCCATCCGGACACCCCCTAATCCAGGACTCCCTCAGTAGCCCCTGAACCAGGCTTCAATGACGACGAGTCTGGCGCGCAGTTTGTCTTCGGCATTGCAAGGCGGGTTCCTCCTCCAAGTACTTCATAGAAGATTTTGAACACAAAGATAGTGTCTGGCTCTGCAAAATAAGTTTTTGCATACTACCATAGAGAGAATAATATTTTCACAAATCTAATCTGCTGACGTATTCCGTAGTGTGACGCACCACGGCCAAGCCTTTATTCGAATCGTTTTATTATCCCACCTCAGCGCGTCATGCGAGGCGATTTCCTTGGCACGTCTTGTCGAAGCAGAGATCATGTCCCCTTATTCCGGGATTCTCATCAATACGGGCGTGGGTAACCCAACCGCGCCATTGATTACGGTGCTTGGGGATAAGCGAGTTTTACCAGGCTGGTGGGGACACATAGTTGCGTCCACCCATATAAGGGGATATGGATCCACCTTTTCACCTACGCCTTCTTCATCCTTTGCCCATCCATTCTTGCGCACTCGAGCTCCAGCGCCCAAGTCCGCACTCGCCATCTCAACCTTCTCCAGCCATGTCCGGAGCGGGAGGCAAGTGGATGGTCTCCTCCGTCACGGAGGGACACATCAAAAGACTAAGGAAGGCCGGATACTTGTCTAACGACATTGCGCACCGGCTTCCTGAAGAGGGGCAGCTCATCCCCACCCCTAGGCCCCATGAGAGGGTGGTGTTCCTCCCCCATTTCCTCCGCAGTCTGGGCTTCCCTCTTCACCCATTTGTCCGGGGGCTCATGTTCTACTATGGCCTGCATTTCCACGATCTGGCCCCGAACTTTGTCCTCAATATCTCAGCGTTTATCATCGTGTGCGAGGCTTTCCTCCGCATCCGCCCCCATTTCAGCCTATGGCTCAAGACTTCCAATGTCAAGCCGAAGGTGGTGCGCGGCAACCAGGCGGAGTGCAAAGGCGCCATGGTGGGCAAGATGCCCAATGTCTTATGGCTCGAGGGCTCCTTTGTGGAGACCCTGAAGGGGTGGCAATCGGGGTGGTTTTACATCACCGAGCCTCGCGACCCTGAATGGGTCGTAGCCCCCACGTTCCGATCCGGACCCCCTATGCGGCTCACCTCCTGGAAGGAGACGGGCCTGACATGGGGTAAAAAAGGAGAGCTGATCGGACTCCAAACAAGTCCAAACCCTGGTGGACAAGAAGCTCAAACTTGTCAATGTAGTCCAGGTTATGCTCATCCGCCGGATCCTCCCGTGTCAACAATGGGCTTTCAACCTGTGGGAGTTCGACTCGGCGCAGCACCGAACTCTGAGCAGGCTCTTCGACACGACGTACGAAGATGCCTGGAAGGTGCTTTTCAAGGGCGTCGAGGCCCCCGCATCCGCTACCGAGGATCGCGGATTCAGTACACAGCGTCACGCTCATGCAGTAAGTTGTTTTTACCTTTTACAGGGTATCAGTTTTTCATAGTTTGACTCCATGCGGGATCTAAGCTTCCTTACCTTTGACAGGATTGGCAGGATACATCCGGACAGATCAACTGTCCAGCTCCTTTGCCCGAACACCCAGCGGACGCTTGTTTGGCGAAGCTGCTGGTTCCGGCACCCCATGTGGTGCCGGAGAAGAAGGCCAAGAAGAAGGCCACGGGGACTCGAAAGAGTGCCCGGTGCCTGGAGGTGTCAGATCCCTCATCCGATGACTCCAAGACGCACTCCTCCCATGAAGACGAGGAGGAGGAAGAAGAGACCCCTCCCCCTCCAGCGGGGGAAGGGAAGAAAAGGAAGGCCGCCCCAACTAGGGAGGCCGAAGGGTCCAAGAAGGGGAAAACCCTTCCTCCAGACTACTCCATCGACGCCGACGACGGCGGAGAGGAGTGGCCGCTCAGGGCCAAGCCCCTGGCTAAATCGTAAGTATCCGGATACCAGAGTAATTCATAGTATTCCTTTATTGCACAACTTTCCCTTATGTCTAATATGTTTATGCAGCCCACCCAAAGACCGGCTCGACGCGTCGTCGAGCGGTTCACTGGACTCGTCGGATGTGAATTCGCTTCCGACGGCTTCCTCCCCCCGCCCTACGGACGACACCGAAGTGTTGTCCCAACAGGTTCCAAGCTGGGAGGAGGTGGTCCTAGAGGCACCGCAAGGCGACCTCCCAGACTCTAGGAGTAAAGGGGATAAAACCCCCAGGGCTCCAAGTCCGGCCCTAGGCCAGACACCGCTCCGGAACCTTCAAAGGTTCCAGAGTCCGGCGGGCGACCTCCTTCCAAGAGGAGCAAGCCCACCATGCCGGTGACCCCCGTCCAACCGGAGGCGCCGGACAATCTGTTGGAGGTGCTCAAAGGCGCCTCCATCAAAGAGGAGCACCGCACCATTATGAGTGCGGTGGTCTAAAAGGTTCAGTCCGCCAAGAGCGGACTGACTGAAGCTTGTACTAGCCTTTTAACAGGCTTTGAGGTAAGTAAACAATGTGTAAATAATATTACCGCATAGACAGTAGCCCCTGATGCTCTGTTTGGCATTCGGGAAGAAAAGCCGAATAGAGGATCAAAATGAAATTCACAGGAGTCTAACAAAAAGGAGTCAATATGCGTATGCAGGCTTCTCTGCTGGCGTCCGCCGCACTGACTGCGGAAGTGAACACGCTAAAGCAGAACCTCGAGTAGTCCGAGCAAGAGCTCGGGCATGCCAAGAAGCATCTCGAGGAGAAGGAAGGTAAGAAATACCTTGTTTTAAATATATATAAAAAAAGTGCAATTGCAAAAAAATGATAGGATTATCGTGGCTATTGTAGGGGCCACGTCTGAGGTGGCGACCCTTAAGCAAGTGCTGGTCAAGGCCGAGAAGAGGGCGGCCACGGAGCGCACCGAGCGGGAGAAGTATGAGGCCGAGGTTGGCAAGGTGCGGCAAGAGCTCCAGGCTCTCATGGAAAAACATGAGAGTTTGGAGCTTGACTCAAAGACGCGAGCGTCCGAGCTCGCGGTGGCTATTGAAAATGCCAAGTCTGCCAAGGCCGAATCCCAGAAGACCCTCCAGGAGTTGGATGAGGTGAAAAAGATAGCGGTGGGTAAGGCATTCTTTATGCAAAGCAAACACACAAACGTAAGTTACTTGTTACTTACCCGAATCCGGAGCTCTCCAGGAGCATTTGCAGATCTTCCCGTAGCGTGTCCGATGCCGCCGCATTCTATTGAGCCGAGGAGGGCAGCTCGACAGAGAAGGTGTTCTGGTCTTAGTATGCTGAGGCCGGACACCCCGTGCCCCTGAGCGACCAGCTGAAGCAACTGGTCGAGCTCCACAAGGCAGCCGAATAGGCCATGAAGGGCCTCATAGTTCGGCTGTGGCCTGGAGAGGCTCTGCCTGGGAGCTATTTAGGGCTGGTGCGGCGGCTAGTGGGGGCCTGTCCAAGGCTCGAAGTCATCAAGCGCTCCATCTGCATTGAAGGTGCCCGTAGGGCCCTTGCCCATGCTAAGGTGCACTGGGGCAAGCTGGATGCTGAGAAGCTTGTGAAGGACGGGCCACCGCCGGGGAAGGAGCATCGCAAGCCCGGGAATTATTATAAGGTTGTTCTGAAGGGTGCCTGCCGTATGGCGGATGAGTGTTCCAGGGATGTAATTTTTCAGTAAAACTCGCTCGTTTTGTCCTGTGCGCTGAAAAGGTGTTCATATGTGCTAAGCAATGCTGTTGGAATTTAAAATATTACCTTCTGTGTGGCTGTTTATCAATTCTGAGGGATGGCGAGTCGTCGGCTTCTGCCCCCGTGCCACTAGTGCTGGGGTGTTCGGGGATAAACCTGACTGCTCTTTTCCCCATGTTTGGGTCCTTCGAGGGAGGCGCTCAGCACAACGAACAAGACAATCGGACTATAATGCTTGAACACTCTCACTTAGCCATAGAATTCTATAATTTTAAATTTCGGCGAAGCCCCTGGTATTCGGAAGACCGAGTTCGGGGCGCTATCCACGCCTTGGCCGGACAGAGCCGACTCCTCGCTCTAAGCGGCATAAGTCTTTAGGGACTCGAAAAACCTCTCGAACAGCGACCAGCTCTCGCTTCATCATGACAGTCAGTTTTAGCTTTCTCTACTGAGGTGCTCGACCCAGCTCAACTGGGGCACAATTGCAGTAGTTCTCCTAGTGCTACCTTAGCTGATATAGCGGAACGTAAGGCACCAAAACATAGGAGCCGGGCAAACCCAACTATTGACCCAAGACATGATTCGGAGCCGATGCATATAATGCTATAAGTTCGGGGTGCCGCACTTGTCAAAGTGTTCGTACTTCTCACACCATATTGAGGGGTACTAAAGCCCCTGGCGTATTTTGGCCGTACCAAAGTGTACGGGTGCAACATGTCGTTAAGGAACATATATTTGTAAAAAAAAGAGTAATGCAAAAATAGAAAGAAGCTATGCATTGTTTATTAAAAAGGGTTGCGATCAAAGCAGAAGATACAAATAATGCGATAAGCAAAAGGTTGGACTATTTTAACATGTCCGTTCTAGGGGCAGGCTGCAGAATGGTATGCGAAACAGGTATACTGCTCGTGATAGAGACCACCTGGGAGTTCCGTAATGCGGCATGGCTTGTCTGCTTCCCTGGTTCTTGCATCGTTTGTGCGGCAATTGAACTACCGAACATGCCTTCTGAAGAGTGGAGTCCTGAAAGTAAGAGAAAATTAAAAAATCAGCAGCCCCTGGTGCGGTTTAAGCCGTGTTTCGGGCGTGCCGTGATGGTGCCCCTCCCCCTGTACCCATGGTATTTCTAGAGCGTAGTTATGTACAGGAAGTATTGGTGTCGCATTTTTGCGAGGGCTGGGGTTGGGGCTGCATTGCTACACCTGCTCGGAACATGCCAGGCGGTCTTGTTGTAGGTTACTCCGGGCGCGCTTGACGGTGTCCGGACGTTTAATGGCCGGATTGAAGAACTGCCTGGAGAGGCTGCTTTATACTTCCGCTGCAAGGGCCGCCGTGTGCTCCTCCGTTTGGAGGGAGCGTTCGGTGTTTCCATTGACCGTAATTACTCCTCGTGGGCCTGGCATCTTGAGCTTAAGGTATGCGTAGTGTGGTACAGCATTGAACTTGGCGAATGCGGTTCGTCCGAGCAGTGCGTGATAGCCACTGTGGAATGGGACTTGTCGAAGATTGACTCCTCGCTTTGGAAATTATTCGAAGATCCGAAGACCACTTCAAGTGTGACTGAGCCTGTACAGTTGGACTCTACACTTGGTATTACGCCTTTAAAGGTCATTTTGGTGGGCTTAATCCTCGAGGGATCTATGCCCATTTTCCGCACTGTATCCTGGTAAACAGGTTCAGGCTACTGCCGCCGTCCATAAGGACTCTAGTGAGATGAAATCCGTCAATAATTGGGTCTAGAACCAATGCGGCGAATCCGCCATGACGGGTCCTAGTGGGATGGTCCCTTCGATCAAAGGTGATTGGGCGGGAGGACCATGGGTTGAACTTGGGGGCGTCTGGCTCTATCGCGTATACGTCCCTTAACGCTCGCTTCCGCTCCCTCCTGGGGAAGTGGGTTGCGTATATCATGTTCACCGTCCGCACTTGTGGGGGAAAACCCTTCTGTCCACTGTTGTTCGGCGGCCGGGGATCTTCGTCGTCATCGCTATGCAGCCCCTTATTTGTATTTTTGGCATGTAACTTGCCTGCCTGCTTGAAAACCCAACAATCCCTGTTGGTGTGATTGGTCGGCTTTTCGGGGGTGCCATGTATCTGGCACAAGCGGTCGAGTATTCGGTCCAAACTGGACGGGCCCCTAGGATTTCTTTTGAATGGATTTTTCCGCTGACCGGATTTATAGCCTCTGAATCCGGCATTAACTGTTGTATCCTCAGCATTGTCGCTGTTAATGCAGCGCTTCTGCTTGTTGCGACGCGACCTGCCACTACTGTCCCTGGTATCCGAATTACCGGGGTTCTTGGTCATATTGTTGCTACGAGCAAGCCAGCTGTCTTCTCCCGCGCAAAAGAGGGTCATGAGTGTCGTGAGTGCTGCCATAGATTTCGGCTTTTCCTGTCCAAGGTGCCGGGCAAGCCACTCGTCACGGATATTGTGTTTGAAGGCTGCTAGGGCCTCAATGTTCGGACAGTCGACTATTTGATTTTTCTTTGTTAGGAACCGTGTCCAGAATTGCCTGGACGATTCCTCTGGCTGCTGAATTACGTGGCTTAGGTCATCGGCGTCTGGTGGTCGCACATAAGTGCCCTGGAAATTGTCGAGGAATGCGGCTTCCAGGTCCTCCCAACAACCGATTAATCCTGCTGGCAAGCTGTTAAGCCAATGCCGAGCTGGTCCTTTAAGCTTGAGTGGGAGGTATTTGATGGTGTGGAGATCATCACCATGGGCCATGTGGATATGAAGGAGATAATCCTCGATCCATACCGCAGGATCTGTTGTGCCATCATATGATTCGATGTTTACGGGTTTGAAACCCTCAGGGATTTGATGATCCATTACTTCGTCTGTGAAACATAGTGGGTGTGCGGCGCCTCTATACTGGGCTATATCACGACATAGCTCCAATGAGCTTTGTCTACTGAGTTTGGCCCTACCGGATTTGTGTCCAGCGTGACGGTTACCATCTCGAGTCATGGGGCGCCCACGCGATCCGTAGATCGATCTTGTTTGCCTTGCCTTGTCCTCCAACATATCTCGCAGGTCTGGTGTATTTTCCCGTGCCTTGGTACGAGGTGTGGCTTGAGTGGAGGGCCAAGAGGCCTCTCTGTCGCGGCCACGAGGTGGACGGTCGGCCGTATCAAGTGCTGGGGATGTAGGTTTAAGTGCTTCCTCCTCTAATCGGGGTAGCAACCTGCGCTTTGGGTAGCTCTTGGAGGGGCGTTCGAGTTTATGCTCTTTGGTCGCAAGGACTTCAGTCCATCTGTCGACTAGCAAATCTTGATCAGCTCTAAGATGTTGCTATTTTTTCTTGAGGCTTGTTGCCGTGGCCATAAGCCTGCGTTGAAAACGCTCTTGTTCGGCGGGATCCTCTGGCACGACAAATTCGTCGTCGTCGAGGCTGGCCTCGTCTTCGGAGGGAGGCGTATAATTATCGTCCTCGACCTCTCTGTCTGCCGCTCTCTCATGAGGGCTGGCTTCTCCATCCTCCTGTGCTGAATCTTGCTGGAGGGGATTTTCTTCGGCATTCTCCAGAGTATTATTATCTCCCGTGCTGGAATCACCGTATTTTCTTTGGCGGGATTTTGAGCGGCGCCACTGACGCCGGTGCTTAGGCTGTTTCTTGGAGCGGTCATCCTCCGCTGTTCCATCGCCATCTCCTTCTTTTGGGGTGTCCACCATGTATATGTCATACGACAAGGTGGCTTTCCAGGGCCTAATAGGCACTGGTTCTTCATCGTCTCCTGCATAGGTGTCCATACCATCGATGTCTTTGGAGTCGAAGTCGAGCATGTCGGTTAAATCATCGACAGTGGCTACAAAGTGGGTGGTGGGTGGGCTTTGAATTTCTTCATCGTCCGTATCCCAACCTTGCTGGCCGTAGTCCGGCCAGGGCTCTCCTGATAAAGAGGGAGACTTTAGTGTCTTCAGAATATCGCCGAAAGGCGAGTGTTGAAAGATGTCCGCGGCAGTAAACTCCATGATCAGCGCCCAATCGGATTCGATCGGCAGGGGCGCGGAGGGTTCGGAGTCCGGAGAGGAGTCCGACTCCTTGGAGTCATGAGTATCATGGAGTGTGGGGCTGGCGTTCGGCTCGATCGCCGTTGGGATTGCAGCCCCCGAGGCGGCGTCCAACCACCCATCCTCGATCGGCGCAGTTGGCTCCGAATTAAGGGTCGAAGCCGATGCGGGTGCGGCCTCCAGGGCACTGTTCGGCGACAGAGCTAGATTATGCTCATCGTGACAGTGCGGCGCACTCGGCAGTGGCTCGAATCCCTCGAGGATCAAGTCCCCGCGGATGTCAGCCATGTAGTTTAAACTTCCAAATCTGACCTGACGGCCAGGGGCATAGCTTTCGATCTGCTCCAGATGGCCAAGTGAATTGGCCCGCAGTGCGAAGCCGTCGAAGACGAAGATCTGTCCGGGGAGGAAGGTCTCACCCTGGACTGCGTCGCTATTGATGATCGTAGGAGCCATCAAGCCTAACGGCGACGCCATAGAGGAACTCTCAATGAAAGCACCAATGTCGGTGTCAAAACCGGCGGATCTCGGGTAGGGGGTCCCGAACTGTGCGTCTAGGCCGGATGGTAACAGGAGGCAAGGGACATGAAGTTTTACCCAGGTTCGGGCCCTCTTGATGGAGGTAAAACCCTACGTCCTGCTTGATTAATATTGATGATATGGGTAGTACAAGAGTACATCTACCACGAGATCGGAGAGGCTAAACCCTAGAAGCTAGCCTATGGTATGATTGTTGTTCTGTATGTTGTCCTACGGACTAAAAACTCTCCGGTTTATATAGACACCGGAGAGGGTTAGGGTTACACAAAGTCGGTTACAATGGTAGGAGATCTACATATCCGTATCGCCAAGCTTGCCTTCCACGCCAAGGAAAGTCCCTTCCGGACACGGGACGAAGTCTTCAATCTTGTATCTTCATAGTCCAGGAGTCCGGCTGAAGGTATAGTCCGGCCATCCGGACACCCCCTAATCCAGGACTCCCTCGGGCATCCTCTTCTCTTTATTGTGCTTGTAATAGCTGATAGATGAAACAATATGAGTTGATGGCATTTGGGCGAGATGGGTTTAGAAGTTTTACCTCTTCTTTGTTGTTTTCTTCTTGTTTTTGTGCCGTGCTGTTAACGGTCGATGCTAGATCAGCCCGTGCCTCGTTTGCGGGAGCGTTGATATGATACTTGTCCGGCTGAGTTTATATTTTGTTGCAGATTTGTCAGCTAACTCAAGACCGTTTCTAGTTTAGAGAGAAGAGACTTTTTAGAAAGAAGATACTGATTTTTTATACTCACTTCTTTGCTGCCTCCGATCCTGTACGTCTCTTGTACTGCTCCTGTTGATGCTTTTGAGGGAGCATCATATGTTGTTGAGTTGCTTGTTCTATTGCTTCCATCCTCTTGCTCGATGTTCTTGATGACATGCTGCTGTTGGCCTTTATGTTTCGGTGGCGTTCTCTTGCCGTGTCCCTGATAGAACTGAAGACAGATTTTTTAAGTTCAAGTTTGAAAGCATCACTTTCAAGTTACATGGATGATGTATTTGTTCTCATTTACCTATTTTTCATCTTGATTCTCTGCTTCTGCAGCTACTTTTCTACCTTGTTTTTGCTGTCCTTCAGCACTTGCTGTATTGGTTGATACATGCTCTTTTCTTTGCTCTTTTTGCACCTTGTTATGTTCTTTTGTCTCCCTCTGGCTAATTCTCGAGGTTTGTGTTCTTGATTTTGTTATTCTTTTCTTCCTTTGATGCTTGTTTTGTTGGTCTTCTTCTTCCTTCTTCCTTTTTCTCCTCGCTCCTGGTTCTGCTGTGGCTGTGACTTTTTTCATGTGGTTGCCATGTACAAGTGCAGCTGTGGCTCCTGCATCTGCTCCATCCTGCAACTTCAGCGACGGCTCTTTTGGTAAGCTCACTATGCAAACAATGTCCTGAAATTTTCTAAGTTGTTCGAGAGAATCAATCAGGGCCATTGTTTGTTGCACTACTGAGTTCTTCATGTTTTCATCTAATTCCTCCTCTTATTCGCTGCATTGGTGTCCAGCCCTAGTCTTTATTCCCGGTATTTGTTTTGTTTCGTCGAGTGCTTGTTTCAACATTTCTTCTATCCTTGCGAATATTTCATATGATCCTGTGCTGGTGCCTGCGACTGATTCCTTGCTTCCACTCGTGCTGACATGTGCTTTGTCCCGGCGCTTGGTTGGTGGTGGTAGTAGCTTGGTCGTCTGCTGGTGCTCCTGTTGTTGTGCTGGTATCATCTGCAATGTATGCGAAGGTGTTGCTGTGCTGGCATAGAAGATCCTCTCTTCTGTTCCTTTCCATGTCTGCATTGTTTCGGCAGAATGGAGTTGGTTAGACTGTAAACCATTTTTATAAGGTATAATGCATATATATTCAATAGGGCTATACCTTTATCTTGCCAAATTCATAGTCATCTGGTCATGCTTTTCCGTCATTTTTCATGTCTGCTATAGCTATTTTCTTTAGGTCACTCTCTATTAGGTGGTTTGCTCGCGGTAATGTTGTCTTGTCCATTGTCTTTGCAATCTTGCGCATTTCTATTGTGTCGGTCGGCAGCAGCAGGGAGTCGAGGTACATCATTACTGGTCCCTGTGCCAAACCATTGAGATGCTTTTTGTTCTTTTCTTCCCGAGGCAACAACCTGCGCTTCTGCCATGTCTTGTCTCCTTCCTTAATACTTTTGATGATTACCTCGCAGAAATCCATCTTTGCCATTTTTGGATAGTCCAAGTCCTTGACCATAATGGCTTGTTTGCTGACGGTAGGGGGAGGTTGTTCCACAGACAACATTGTGGAAAAAAATAAGGAAAAATATTCTAACTAAATTCCTGTTTGATTGTTCGTCATCTACTTTCACCAAGTTTTGTAGTTCACTAAACAGATCATCGTGATGGAAATCCATTTTCTTGAGGCAAAGTTCTTTGATCAGTTCTTTCACTGAAGCTGGGCTCTTCTCTGGCCTTGGTGCTGACTTTTCCGTGTTGTTTGGATATCCAAATACCCTTGTGTATAGCTTCCCTGGTAATCTTCATTACTTTCAGTTGATCAGCGTCATCGAATGTTATTGTCATGCTTTCTGTGTCTAGGTTGTCGTAGATGTGTGCTGCAAGCGGTTTGCAGATGGAGCGCTTTATTTGGCATTCCTCTATGCTTCCAAACCCGGCCGTCCTAATATCTTGCCGGTGACGTTCTTTTAGTAATTTCCATGCTCTATTGACCTGATCAAATGCTGCTCCTGCCTTGATTTCATATTTGTCCTTATTTGTTGTTTCCTCATGTTCATTATCCGTTGGTGCTGCCAATTCTTTTCCACTTGTCTTTATCCTCTTTGTCCGCTTCTGTCTTGGTTTTCCCTGTGTAGAAAAAGAGTGTTTTGTTATAGAGGATGGTTTGGTTTTCATGGGTGTAAAGCAGTAGGAAAAATCTGTAGAGAAAATGTGTTTTACATCATTGTTGCTGTCCTCTGCGGCGCCACCGTTGTCCCCTGCGACGTCATCGCCCTCTGCACGAAAGTGATCATCATCATGTTTTGTGCCATCGTTGTCGTCGGCAGCATCATGCTTTGAATCTTTGCTGGCATCATCCTCGCTTTCTTCCAACCGTTGTCTTTTGTTTTTCTTTTTGGTTTTAGTTAGTTCATTTTCGACCCCTGTAACTGCTGGCGGGAGCACCATTAGAGGTCTTGGCTGCTGCTGCTGCAAGGTAGCACTGTCGCTGATGAGTTGAGTTTTGTCCTTTGTCTTTTGTCTTTTTGTTCTAGGAGGAACGACAATCTTGGTTTCTGATGGCCTGTCTTTTTGTAGCTCCCTGCTCGAAGTTGGTGTTGGCACTTGCTCCGGTGCTTCGTTGTCCATGTTCTGCTTCGTTCTTTTTTCTGACGGGTCAGGAGAGATGAGTAGTTTTTCTGGATATGCATTGTTAAGTTCAGACAAAATCGTTTCAATATCTTCTCCTGCACATCCGTCACCTGCACGATGATTATGTAACAAAAGGATTACGTAGCAAAATCAAAATAAATGGGATATAGTTTTCAAACCATGTCTTCCACGACTGCACAAAAAAATCTGAAACTTAATCTACATAGATTGATAAGATAGCCCTTTTTCTTTCATTTCCTGAGCTAAAAAGGCGATCAATCCATTGTTTTCTTGTTATATCAAGTTTTCTTCCTAACTCTTGGTTTGGCCAATGAGTGATGGAAATTAGGGTCAGGTCGTGAGCAGTATGGCTGCTGTCAATTCCATATCAGTGAAGGGAGGTCTTTTTTATATTGAAAAAACACTACAAATGATATTCTGTAAATATAATTGTAAGGTTTAGAGGGTAAGATAAAATGTTCTTGAATGAATAATGATACACGTAGTGTGTGAAAATTTTCATGAAAGTGTAGTTCCCAAGATTGTGTGGGCGTAAGTGGTTAACTTACTGCTGCTGCTACATAGTTTATAGTACCTTGCTGCATGGCAGGATGTTCTGCAGGTACCCTATTTTCCTTATTACCATTCCTTGCTGCGTAAAAATGCCCAGGCGTTAGCAGCAGTAGAAGCAAAATTTAACTTCACAGCAAAAAGAGGAGATGCATCCCGTGGACACAAAAAACGGCACTGCCGGAGAGGCACGGATTGTTTCATGCTATAAGCACACATCTAGATCTATTATTGGAGCACGGATGTTGACAGGAGAGAGGCACATAATTTGAAACAGATACAATCAACGGATATATAGAATCTTCTGTAAATAGCAGGTTTTGAATTTAAGGATGCTCTCATGGTTTGAATCTAGAGCGGTGTCCTAGATAGTTCTGGCATGCACAATACGTTTTAGTCAAATATCTTGCGAGTAGATTTCTGTGGCGGATAGTGGTAGCATCCTATTGCACGCGTGTCTACCTTATTTTAATTTTGCTACAAGAGTCTAAACAGACTTTTTGGAAACGCGGTTTTGTGTGCAGTTAGGGTTCATGTCCGTCAAAAAGGGGGAAAACCATTTTGATCGAACTGTGGTAATGGAATGTAATGGATTAGCATTTTTTTACCTTCGATTGCTTGTGAGGGATTCGTCGCATCCATTTGCTGCTTTTCCTCCTTGCTCTCTGTTGGTACCTCCGCCGCGAGCAGGGGTCATCGCCGTCAGTCGCCGCCGCCGCCGGGAGAGGTTTTTTATGCTTTCGTGGGCACCCACCGACTGTCTGTATCTCGAAGTGGATGGCGGCTGGTGTGTGAGGCGAACGCGATTTGGATTTTTGGTTGGTCTGCTAGATTGGACAATGCGGGCAGAAGGAGAGAGCATGGTGTTCGAGAGAGGGGAACTGGTGAAGTGTTCGACATTTTCGGTGCAAAAGCAAAAGGAAGAAAGGAGTGGAGGGAGAGAGGGGAATGGTCCAACCGTCGCGAATCTTCGACCGTCCGGTTTCACATCAAGATTGGTGTAACTTTCTGTTGGCTTCGATGCAGGAGCATTTTTTTATTTTAGTGTGGTGACATTGGCGTGGGCATGGTTTGGTGTCACCCAGAGTCACGTTCGTGCCTGCGCGTGTTGCAGACGTTTTCTATGACGTGTCTGCGTCTGTTTGGACGTCAAGATTGGTGAAACTTTCTGTGTTCATCCATGAACTTGTTTTTTGCTTGCCATCTTAACTGTTAGTCGGTGGGATGTTAGCATTTTTTTATTTTAGTGTTTTTGTGTGATCCACAGGGGCATGGTTTGGCATTACTCAGAGTTACGTTCATGGTTTTTTGTGTTCCAAATGATTCTGCTCGCCAGTTCATTTGGAGAGGCATGGACATGAACTCATGGGAAGCATTTTAACGCATTGGTCAGAGTCAAGATACCATGGTTGTATGTCTTCGGTATTTCCAAATGATTTCGCTCGCTCGTTCTCTTGGACAGGAATGGATGTGAAAATGGCGGGGTCAAGTATTGTTATTAGCAAGAGTCACGTTTGTCCACGCGTGTGTTACATTTATTTTCTCTCGCGAGTCACTGTGAGGTCCGTGGAAGTGAATCCAAGTTGGCATTGTGTTGCCAATGCAACAGGCACACTACTGGCGCTATGTATGGAAATGTTATCCTTCCTTTTTTGTGGAGAGTTGCGGTGGTGCGTTCCAGGGAGGCACTGTTTGTTATTAGAGAGAGTCACGTTGCATGGTTCTTTGTGTTCCAAACGATTCCGCTCGCCAGTTCATTTGGAGAGGCATGGACATGAACTCATGGGAAGCATGTTAACTCATTAGTCAGAGTCAAGTTACCACGGTTGTATGCTTTAGGTATTTCCGAATGATTCCGCTCGCTCGTTCTCTTAGATGTGAAAATGGCGGGGGCAAGTATTGTTATTAGCGAGAGTCACGTTTGTCCACGCGTGTGTTGCATGCGTTTTCTCTGGCGAGTCACTGTGAGGTACGTGGAAGTGAAGCCGAGTTGGCACTGTGTTGCTAATGCCACAGGCAGACTACTGGCGCTTTCTATGGAAATGTTTTCCTTGTCGACTCGTTCCATTTTTTAGGGAGAGTCGCGGTTGTGCATTGCTGGCAGACACTGTTTGTTATTAAAGAGCGTCAAGTTCGTGCCTGCTTGTGTTACAGACGTTTTCCCTAAGGTGTCGCCTTGAGAAGCATGCAAGTTAATTCGCGGATATAGTAAGATTTTGATATAAATATCATTTCAAAAAATGGCAATGTATAATAGTATGAATTCGACAGTAATTTCTCTGGAATACAGTCAGACGTATACAGTAAGTTAACTGTGTTTGAGATGTTTTTTATTGAATATGTACGGACCATTTGAAAGAAGTTGGGTGGTTGTAGTGTGGACGAACGCACGGGAGACGAAATGATACTACTTTTGTTTCCCAGGCATCCAGAGTTTGAGGTATTTAAGGGAGATTGTGAGAATTCGAGGCGTTGGTTACTCTATTTGACCGTCTGACCGGTGTGCATGTGTTATAAAAAGGTACCTACTCATGGAACATTCCGCGTCCACAATTCTCCAGAGTCGGGCCCCTCTTCCTAGCTTGTAGCTCCTTGCTTGCGCCATGGCAGGTAAGAGGGGTTCTGGATGTTCAAGCAACCACGCAGCGAGGACCAAGGCCACGGAAAGAAGGGAGAGGTCCCGCCGCTACGCTGTAGCGGCGGTAGGGATATCTTGCCCCGTTGCCCAGGTGTCGAACGATCTCTCACGTGGAGGCGAATCCTCCCACAAGCGCATTCGCCATGGAGACGTTCTCGGCAAGATGGCAGTATCGAATTCCTTAGCCAGCGATGACGTGCTCGATGAGCTAATTAAGCAGCAGCAGTTCATCGCTCTGCTGGAGAAATTGGTGCAGCAGAGCAATGCCTTTGTGGAGAAGTCCACTGGTCTAGTATTTCAATCTTTGTATGAGAATGAGAAGCTTCTCAAAGAGCTCCACCAGAAGGATCAGGAGGCCGCCCGCTGGAAGAATCTGTATGAGCAAACCCATGCGTTGGTGCAGAATCTGTCGGGCGAAGTGGAGCAGCTTATGGATGAGAATGTTGAGGTTCTCGTCAAGTACAAGAGCCTGGTTGAGGATTCGTATGCTGCTGTGAAGGAAGGTCATGAGGCGACGAAGAAGCTGATTGAGGATGCGCTTGCCCACCAGCCGATCAAGGACGTTGCTGGAGTGTAGGCAGAGAGCTTGAAGCGTATGTTTTTTCGTTGCGTTGGGGCATGTGGCCTTTTGTACTTACATGAACCTGTAAAGCATTTATGTGTTGCATGTCATCGTGTTGTTTCATTCTTTGGTACATGTAGATGAGTAGGCTCTGGGCATGGATGTCGCTTGTTAGCGTCGGTCGTGAAGTGAATACAGTGTCGGTTCTGTACCAGTTAGTGACATGAGTTGTGTACTGGCAATGGTGTGGACGTTTGTGGTTCTGTTAAGGGTCACAGGCACGGGCGTGGTTCTGTTAAGGGTCACAGGCATGGTCCTTGCTTTTAGAAGCCACAGCTTTGTGCTGAGTTGCGTGGCGCTTCTTTTATTAGAAGCACGGGCGTGAAGTGACTACAGCCACGGTTCTGTTCCAGGTAGCAACATGACTTGTGCACTGACGATGGCGTGGACGTTCGTGGCAGTGTTAAGGGTCACAGGCATGGGCGTGAAGCGCTAAAAGGCATGCTGCCCTACAAAATAGAGTCACGCTCTCGTGTGTTTGTGTTCCGAATTGTTCCATCAACTCCATCAGACGGAGATGCACGGGCGTTCAGCACACAAAGGTTCTTTAATTGGGGAGACCCAGCGGAATTGGTTCAGATGTGAATACCCACTGTTTACTCTGTGAAGCACGGACTGGCAAATTCGAATAGGCACGTACGCAGGTGAATCCCATGGGGGCATCGTTTCGTCTTTCGCATAGTCACGTTCGTACATTTATCATGGAAAGAAAGCAGAATGGGTTTAGATGTTAACGCTAGCTGTTTACGTTGTGAGTGGACGATTCGAGAGTAGAGTTGTTTAAAAGCGTAAGTTCCTTGTTTTTAGAAGCCACGGCTCTGTACTGAGTTGCATCGCGCTTCTTTTATTAGAAGCACGGGCGTGAAGTGACAACAGCCACGGTTCTGTTCCAGGTAGCGACATGACCTGTGCACTGATGATGGTGTGGACGTTCGTGGCATTGTTAAGGGTCAGAGGCACGGGCGTGAAGCTCAAAGAGGCATGGTGCCGTATGATATAGAGTCACGGGCGTGAAGTGATTACAGCCACGGTTCTGTTTGAGGTAGTGACATGACCTGTGCACTGATGATGGTGTGGACGTTCGTGGCAGTGTTAAGGGTCAGAGGCACGGGCGTGAAGCTCAAAGAGGCATGGTGCCGTATGATATAGATTCACGCTCCCCTGTGTTTCTGTTCCAAGTGCTTCCGTTGACTCGATCAGAAGGAGATGCACGACCGGTGAGCCTACAAAGGCATAGCTTTGCATTACACACAGTCACATTCATTTCTTTAGCCCAGGGAATGGGTTGAGATGCCAACACTAACTATTGACTCTGTTGTTAAAAGTTTATTTGCTCATTTTCAAAAGCACAGTCACGCTTCTTTCTTGATGTTTCGTATATTATTCGATAAAGGCGTGGACTCGATTAGATGGAGAGGCACGGGCATGGTATTTTCTTATATAGAGTCACGCTCGTCTGTGTTTGCGTTCCGAATAATTCCATTGACTCGATCAGATGTAAACCCAGCGGAAAGGCATCATTTGGTCTTACTCACAGTCACGTTTGTTTCTTTAATTGCGGAAACCCGCTGAAAAGGGTAAGAGTTCCTTGTTTTTAGAAGCCACGGCTATGTGCTGAGTTGCATGGCGCTTCTTTTATTAGAAGCACGGGCATGAAGTGACTATAACCACGGTTCTGTTCTAGGTAGCAACATGACATGTGCACTAACGATGGCGTGGATGTTCGTGGCAGTGTTAAGGGTCACAGGCACGGGCGTGAAGCGCTAAAAGGCATGCTGGCCTACAATATAGAGTCATGCTCTCGTGTGTTTGTGTTCCGAATTGTTCCGTCAACTCCATCAGATGGAGATGCACAGGCGTTCAGCACACAAAGGTTCTTTAATTGGGGAGACCCAGCGGAATTGGTTCAGATGTGAGTACCCACTGTTTACTCTATGAAGCACGGACTGGCCTATTCGAATAGGCACGTACGCAGGTGAATCCCATGGGGGCATGGTTTCGTCTTTCGCATAGTCATGTTCGTACGTTTATCATGGAAAGAAAGCAGAATGGGTTTAGATGTTAAAGCTAGATGTTTACTTTGTGAGTGGCCGATTCGAGATTAGAGTTGTTTAAAAGCGTAAGTTTCTTGTTTCTAAAAGCCACGGTTCTGTACTAAGTTGCATCACGCTTCTTTTATTAGAAGCACGGGCGTGAAGTGACTACAACCACGGTTCTGTTCCAAGTAGCGGCATGACCTGTGCACTGACGATTGCGTGGATGTTCGTGGCAGTTTTAAGGGTCACATGCACGAGCGTGAAGCTCAAAGAGGCATGGTGCCGTATGATATAGAGTCACAGGCGTGAAGTGACTACAGCCACAGTTCTTTTCCAGTTAGTGACATGACCTGTACACTGACGATGACGTGGACGTTCGTGGCAGTGTTAAGGGTCAGAGGCACGGGCGTGAAGCTCAAAGAGGCATGGTGCCGTATGATATAGAGTCACGTTCCCCTGTGTTTCTGTTCCAAGTGCTTCCGTCGACTCGATCGAAGGAGATGCACGGCCGGTGAGCCTACAGAGGCATAGCTTTGCATTACACACAGTCACGTTCGTTTCTTTAGCCCAAGGAATGAGTTGAGATGCCAACACTAACTATTGACTCTGTTGTTAAAAGTTTGTTTGCTCATTTTCAAAAGCACAGTCACGCTTCTTTCTTGATGTTTCATATATTATTCGATAAAGGCGTGGACTCGATTAGATGGAGAGGCACGGGCATGGTATTTTCTTATATAGAGTCACGCTTGTCTGTGTTTGCGTTCTAAATAATTCCATTAACTCGATCAGATGTAAACCCAGCGGAAAGGCATCGTTTGGTCTTACTCACAGTCACGTTTGTTTCTTTAATTGCGGAACCCCACTGAAAAGGGTAAGAGTTCCTTGTTTTTAGAAGCCACGGCTATGTGCTGAGTTGCGTGGCGCTTCTTTTATTAGAAGCACGGGCGTGAAGTGACTGCAACCACGGTTCTGTTCCAGGTAGCAACATGACATGTGCACTGACGATGGCGTGGATGTTCGTGCCAGTGTTAAGGGTCATAGGCACGGGCGTGAAGCGCTAAAAGGCATTCTGCCCTACAATATAGAGTCACGCTCTCGTGTGTTTGTGTTCCGAATTGTTCCTTCAACTCCATCAGACGGAGATGCACGGGCGTTCAGCACACAAAGGTTCTTTAATTGGGGAGACCCAGCGGAATTGGTTCAGATGTGAGTACCCACTGTTTACTCTGTGAAGCACGGACTGGCCTATTCGAATAGGCACATACGTAGGTGAATCCCATGGGGGCATGGTTTCGTCTTTCGCATAGTCACGTTCGTAGGTTTATCATGGAAAGAAAGCAGAATGGGTTTAGATGTTAACGCTAGCACTATCAGAGGGGGTGCCGGTCCAGAATGCATGGAACATCCAGCACCTCCAGAGGTTCTACCCCTAAAAAGGCCCAGAGCCTGTGAAGAAGGCGAATGCATGTGAAGCTGTCGCGTTTTGGAAAAGGCCCGGAGCCTGTGAAGATGGCGAATGCATGTGAAGCTGTCGCGTTTTGGAAAAGGCCCAGAGCCTGTGAAGAAGGCGAATGCCTGTGAAGCTGTCACATTTTGGAAAAGGCCCAGAGCCTCTGAAGAAGGCGAATGCCTGTGAAGCTGTCGCGTTTTGGAAAAGGCCCAGAGCCTGTGAAGAAGGCGAATGCCTGTGAAGCTGTCGCGTTTTGGAAAAGGCCCGGAGCCTATGAAGAAGGCGAATGGCTGTGAAGCTGTCGCGTTTTGGAAAAGGCCCGGAGCCTGTGAAGAAGGCGAATGCCTATGAAGCTATCACGTTTTGGAAAAGGCCCAGAGCCTGTGAAGAAAGCGAATGCCTGTGAAGCTGTCTCGTTTTGGAAACGGCTAGGAACCTGTGAAGAAGGCAAACGCCTGTGAAGCTCGCCGCCCGTGACACTCTCACGTAATAATGAGTTGGGGCTGTACATGCCCCGGAGTCTTAGGAGCGCCGGCCTCAGGCCCTGGGGCTCCCTCCCACGCCCAGTGGCAGCTCTTAGCTCCGCGCTGGTGAGAAGACGTCGAAGACTAGATTAGGTGCCGGACGCGGCTTTTCATTTGCTTTTCGCAGTTGGCTTGTTCCTTCTCATTCGAAGTTTTATTGAAGTTGTTGCCATCTTTGGCTTGTGGTTCTTTGACTTTTCTCTCTCCTGCCTCGATTTCTCCTGTGCAAGGCCTCGCGGGGGGGGGGGCAGCCGAGCGCCCTCGCGAGTTTTCCTATCCTAGTCGTTCAAAGGGTTCGCGACCTGGGCCCATTATAGGAGCACCCCTCCAGTCCGTGCCCCACGGGCACCGCGACACAAACACAGGGCCTGGGTCGGTCGCCCCCCACGGCTGGGGCCGGGAACTATCCACACACGGGCACGTAGCCGGAAGGTACGGTAATGGAAGCAAAATGATGATTAACAGCAATAACCCAAACACGCCCCCGCGGGGCTCCACACTACTGTATTTTTACGCAGGAAAAAGGAAAAGAAAGAACAAATCAGGCGCAGCTCGCCTCACACCGACCCGCAGGGAAGACCCGAGCTGCCTCCGGGGCTCAGGCAGACTCCCTCTCGCGCTTCACCGAGGTGCGACGGCGGGCGGACACGCTACCACCTCCCAAGCAGATACGACGGCGTGGAGGCTGACCGCGGCCACCGCTAGAAGAGTCGCCGCCTGAAGAAGAACCGGAGAAGCTTGGGGAACCCTGAGCGCCGCCAGCCACGCGAGCGCTGCACTCTCCATCATCGCCAGAGCTGGGTTCCCAGCCGCGGTCGTCGCCCTCGGGGCAGCACCCTGCGCGGTGACCATCTTCCCCAAACACCCTCACGTAGAGGGTGGCATCGCCGTCGAACTTGAAGTGCAGGGTGCACCAATGGCTCAGGCCACGCGCGCGGGCAAACGTCTGCCAACCGCGGGCCAGGGTCAGGCTCCCGGCTGCGGAGACCTCCACTGAAGCCCATGAGGCCCGGTTGCAGCAGCCATCGGCCTGAAGCCAGAGGCCGCCCGAGGCGCCGGCTGGGAGCTCGCCGAGGAGGAAGCGAGGAAGTGGAAGCCGGGTGCTGGTCGGCTCCGCCGACCACACGACGAACTCCGGCAGCACCTCGGCAGCGCGAAAGCGCGGCCTAGGGGGGCGCGCAGCCGGATCGCGCCCCCCGGCCGCAGCAATCCACCCATCGCTGCGCTGGAAATCGTCTCCACGGCCGCGGGGAGCTGCCGTGGTGGCCACAGATGTTTGCGAGGGCGCCCTCGGCCGCGCTTGGGCGGGGGAGAGGCAGGCTCAACCTGGCGAGCCTTCCCCTTCTCTGCGGCCGAGAACCTCCTCGACGGGGCCATGTAGAAGAAGGAGAAGCAAGGGGGCATGAACTGGAAGGGCGCGCGCCAACCGTACTTATAGCTGGCAAGGGCCAACCGACGGCCCCCACGATCGCAGGTAATTATGACCTGCTTTGCATGCAGGGACTTGTCCAGTCCGTGCAGTTGCCGAGGCGCCATGGAGAAGTGGAGACGCCCATGTCCAATCAACCGCCACGCGGCGCCCAAGACCGCAGGCTGATAGGGCCCGCGACACTTCGCTCTTGCCCTTTCGCCTCCCTGCACGGCCAAGCCCGGGCGCGCCTTGGGCCCGGGGGCTACTGTCGGTGTTCTGGGAATGGGGGTCCCCAGACTTGCCTGCCTGCGGCGTGGCTCAAAGGGGGGCCCAGCACGGCCCATCTTCATCAACACAGACCCGAGACCCTCGCGAGGGGCCAAGCCTCGAGGGGCGGACGACATGGAGCTTCCTCAGGCATGGCCTCATCAGGCTAGCTCACGAGGAGGCGGAGAGATCAAGGTGGGGTACCTCATGAGGTGCCCGTGACGCAAGCCATGACGACCAAGGGCGCCAGGCGGGTGCCAGCCCGCACAGTGTCCTCCTTTCCCCTTTGGTGCAAAGGGGGCAAGCGCAGCCGCGGAGTACCGAGGCATCAGGCAAAGGTTGCCATTTCGGTGCAACAAGACCAAGACCATGAGGACTGCAAGATGGAGGTCATCGTGGAGCCCAAGACGGCGTCACCACCAGAGCTTTGTGCAGGCGAAGAAAACTTTTGTCAGGATAGCTGGTACTAGCTGCCCCCCTTCAAATTAGCCCGCCATTATTGGCTCCCTTCCCGCTCTATTTTTGGGAAGAAGACCAGGGCCTCTATAAATAGGACCAGCCACCCACGAGAGGAAAAGGATCGAAGGAGAGAGGGGACAATCGAGAAGAGAGAGAGAGAAGGGTGACTGAACTCCTCCCAGCAGTTCATCCCCCCAGCCAAGAACAGACCCTCGCGAGGCTGTTCTTCCTTGTATTGTTCATCACCACCAGCCCAAGAGGCAATCCACCACACCACACACTGGAGTAGGGTATTACACCACAACGGTGGCCCGAACCAGTATAAACCCTGTGTCTCTTGTGTTATTCTTTCCATAGCTTAGACCTTAGCGAGGCGGAGGGGCGAAGGTAGGTAGGAGGCAAAATCTCCGCGCGCACCCCAGTGTTCGAACCTCAAGGGTATGCCGGAACCCGAAATCCGACATTTTGTCGGCCTTCTGGGAACGGGGGTCCCCAGACTTGCCTGCCTGCGGCCTGCGGCGTGGCTCAAAGGGGGGCCCAGCACGGCCCATCTTCATCAACACAGACCCGAGACCCTCGCGAGGGGCCAAGCCTCGCGGGGCGGACAACACGGAGCTTCCTCAGGCACGGCCTCGTCAGGCCGGCTCGCGAGGAGGCGGAGAGATCAAGGCGGGGTACCTCATGAGGTGCCCGTGACGCAAGCCATGACGACCAAGGGCGCCAGGCGGGTGCCAGCCCGCGCAGTGTCCTCCTTTCCCCTTTGGTGCAAAGGGGGCAAGCGCAGCCACGGAGTACCGAGGCATCAGGCAAAGGTTGCCATTTCGGTGCAACAAGACCAAGACCAGGAGGACTGCAAGACGGAGGTCATCATGGAGCCCAAGACGGCATCACCACCAGAGCTTTGTGCAGTCGAAGACTACTTTTGTCAGGATAGCTGGTACTAGCAATCCCCCTTCAAATTAGCCCGCCATTGTTGGCTCCCTTCCCGCTCGATTTTTGGGAAGAGGACCAGGGCCTCTATAAATAGGACCAGCCACCCAAAGGAAGTGGGGGATCGAAGGATCAAGAGGCTGAGAGGTTAGGGTTTAGAGAGGGGACAATCGAGAAGAGAGAGAGAGAGAGAGAAGGGTGACTGAACTCCTCCCAGCAGTTCATCCCCCCAGCCAAGAACAGACCCTCGCGAGGCTGTTCTTCCTCGTATTGTTCATCACCACCAGCCCAAGAGGAAATCCACCACACCACACACTGGAGTAGGGTATTACACCACAACGGTGGCCCGAACCAGTATAAACCCTGTGTCTCTTGTGCTGTTCTTTCCATAGCTTAGACCTTAGCGAGGCGGAGGGGCGCAGGTAGGTAGGAGGCGAAATCTCCGCGCACACCCCAGTGTTCGAACCTCAAGGGTCTGCCGGAACCCGAAATCCAACATTTGGCGCGCCAGGTAGGGGTGCGCCGGAGTTTTCTCTTCCGCCACCACCACGGCCTGCCTCGCGATGAGTAGCGCGTCACCCGCTCCAGCCGCTGGCGCCAGCACGGGGGCCAGGGGGCTCCGAGCCCTGGCCCCAGCCCGACAACGGGTACGGTGGCCGGACAAGTTCAAGCCGACGATGCCGCCGCGCTACGGCGGCGCGACAGATCCGCTGGCCTTCTTGCTGGTGAGCGAGGAGGCCCTCCTCGAAGCCGAAGGTGACGATAGGGTCGTGGCCAACTGGCTCCCCATGGCCCTCACCAGTGCTCCGCGCACACGGCTGCTCCACCTGCCGGCAGCCTCCGTGGCCTCACGGGAAGAGCCCCGCAGCCTCTTCCCCTCCCATCGCGCTACACCAACACCCTCGGTCGTTGCGGTCCTCCTGGGCGGCTCACAGGCGCCGCCTACAAGTCACCACGTCAAGCCGTTCATCCGCCGGGTCAGCGCCGCTTCCACGCGGCAGGGGGCTCTCCCGGAATGGGCGGCGCCCGAGACCGGCCTGACTTTCAGCTCGGAGGACCACCCCTCCAACTCGGCCTGCTCGGGTGCACTCCCCATGCTGTGCACCCCCACCATCTGCCAGGTGGCCGTCACCAAAACTCTCATTGATGGCGGTGCAGGCCTCAGCATGCTCTCGGTCATGGCCTTCAACCTCCTCTGCATACCCCTAGAACAGCTGCAACCCAGCTGGCCCTTCTCAGGCGTTGGGGGCAGATCATCCAGCTCCTTGGGACAGATCCAGCTCCCAGTAACCTTCGGCACCTACAACAACTTCCGCGCGGAGCTGGTCAACTTCGACATCGCCCCCATCGGCCTCCCCTACAACGCCATCCTCGGCTACCCAGCACTGGCCCAGTTCATGGCCGCGACGCACCCGGCGTACAACCTCATGAAGATGCCCGGGAGCAGCAGTGTCCTCACCGTGCACGGGGACACCGGAGACGCGCTGCGGGTGCTCAAGCTCGCCTTCAAGACGGCGGCGTCGGCACAGCCTGCCGACTTGGAGACCCCCGAGCCCAAGGGGGCTGCACCCGCCAAGAAGAAATAGTTGTTCACCCAAGACAAGGCAGAAACCAAGCAGATACCCGTCGATGAGGACGGGTCCACCAACGCCACTTTCACCATAGGCGCCAACCTCGAACCCGAGCAGGAGGAGGCCCTGGTCGGGTCCTGCACGCAAACAAGAAGGTATTCGCTTGGGAGCCTGACCAGTTGGCAGGGATCCCTAGGAGTGTAATCGAGCATCACCTCAACGTGTGCCCCAACGTGCGCCCTGTGAAGCAGAAGGCCAGGCGGCAGTCCACAGAAAAGCAGGCCTTCATCGTCCAAGAGACCCGCAAATTAGAAGCCGCTGGGGTCATTCACGAGGTCTGATACCCGGATTGGTTGACCAACCATGTCGTTGTGCCAAAGAAGGGAGGGAAGGAGCGCATGTGTGTCGACTTCACCAACCTCAACAAAGCATGCCCGCAAGATCCGTTCCCGCTCCCCGCATCGACCAGATCGTCGATTCCACCGCGGAATGCGACCTACTATGCTTCTTGGATGCCTTCTCTGGGTACCACCAGATCAAGATGGCGGTAGAAGACGTCGAAAAGACAGCCTTCCTAACCCCGTGTGGGGTCTGCTACACATGAATGCCATTCGGGCTGCGTAACGCAGGGGCGACCTTTCAGCGGCTGATGCACATCACCTTGGGCCCGCAGCTCGGGAAGAATGTTGAAGCTTACGTCGATGACATTGTGGTCAAGTATCGGAAGGCCAGGACCTTGATACAAGACCTGGAGGAAACCTTCACGAGCCTCAATGCAGTGAACCTACGGCTCAACCTAGAGAAGTGTGTGCTCGGGGTCCCTTCGGTCAAGCTCTTGGGTTTCCTCGTGTCTCACCAAGGCATCGAGGCTAAGCCGGAAAAGGTCAAGGCGGTGGAAGAGATGAGCCTGCCAAAGACCCTCAGAGAAATGCAGAAGCTCACGGGACGCGTGACCATGCTAGGGCGTTTCATCTCCAAGTTGGGGGAACGAGCGCTGCCCTTCTTCCAGCTAATGAAGAAAAAGGGGCCCTTTGAGTGGACTGAAGAGGCCGACAAGGCATTCCAGGATCTCAAGAGATACCTGACCAGCCCACCGGTCATGGTGGCTCCACGCCCTCAAGAGCCCCTGGTGCTTTACCTCGCCGCCACTCCCTACTCCGCCAGCGCAGCCCTGGTGGCAGTTAGAGAGGAGCATCGAATCAAAACCGCAGTAGCAGCCCGGGACAAGGCAGAACAGGAACAAGGAAGGCCCACAGAAACCGCCACCGCGGCTGAGGAGGATCAGCCGCCGCAGAGGAGTGCACCGGAGGCGGAAGAGGCCCCTCTCCCAGATGGCCAGTCTCAGGAGGCCTCATCGCCTCAAGAGGCGCCATGGTCTCCGAAGGGAGCCACCAGCACTGATGCACTCCACCTCATTGAGCACCCAGTGTACTTCGTCAGCACGGTGTTAGGGGATGCAAGGGCACGGTACCCCATGCCTCATAAGCTCCTCCTCGCGCTACTGGTGGCCTCGCGCAAGCTGCGGCACTACTTTCAGGGTCATCCCATCAAGGTCCCCTGGAGAGAGTGCTCAGGAGCCCTAACTCAGCTGGATGGGTCGCTGAGTGGAACATAGAACTGCAAGCGTTTCAGGTCGAATTCAGCACGACCAGAGTCATCAAGGGAGCAGCGTTGGTGGATTTTGTGGCAGAATGGACGGAGGCACCAGGCCTCAAGGCAGACGAGGATCGGTCCCTCTCCCCGGGAAGCGAGGCGCCAGAAGGCTGGGTCATGTACTTCGATGGGGTGTTCTCCAGGCATGGCGCTGGGGCTGGGGCGGTGCTTATATCGCCCACTCAGGACAAGCTCTACTATGCTATGTAGCTCTGTTTCCAGCAAGGTGAAAAGGTCTCCGACAACATAGCGGAGTATGAAGGTTTAATAGCGGGCTTGAAGGCCGCAGCTGCCCTGGGAGTGAAACGCCTCACCATCAAGGGCGATTCGCAGCTCCTTGTCAATTTCTCCAACAAGATGTACGAGCCGAAAGATGAGCACATGGAAGCCTACCTTGCGGACGTCCACAGGATAGAGAAGCAGTTCTGGGGGTTGGAGTTACAGCATGTGCCCCGTGGAACCAATCAGGAGGCCAACGACATCGCTAAACGGGCGTCCAGGCGGTTACCTCAGGAGCCACGCGTTTTCGAGGAGCAGCTCTTGAAGCCCTCAGCCCTGTCGTCAATGTCAAACATGGCTCAGCCTCAGGAGGAGCTCCCCCAGCCACCTGCCAGGGGAGCTCCGGCCTGTGGCCCGGCCTCAGGAGCACGCTTGCTCCTGACGATGGAACCTCGGGAGGGATGCTAGATCACGGAGCTCCGGAGTTACTTAACACAAGGGACGGCTCACCTCACACCGGCCCGCAGGGAAGACCCGAGCTGCCTCTGGAGCTCATGCAGACTCCCTCTCGCGCTTCATCGGGGCGCGACGGCGGGCGGACACGCTACCACCTCCCAAGCAGAAACGACGGCGTGGAGGCTGACCGCGGCCACCGCTAGAAGAGTCGCCGCCTGAAGAAGAACCGGAGAAGCTTGGGGAACCCTAAGCGCCGCCAGCCACGCGAGCGCTGCCCTCTCCATCATCGCCGGAGCTGGGTTCCCAGCCGTGGTCGTCGCCCTCGGGGCAGCACCCTGCGCGGCGACCATCTTCCCTAATCACCCTCACGTAGAGGGTGGCATCACCGTCGAACTTGAAGTGCAGGGTGCACCGATGGCTCAGGCCACGCGCGCGGGCAAACGTCTGCCAACCGCGGGCCAGGGTCAGGCTCCCGGCTGCGGAGACCTCTAGTGAAGCCCATGAGGCCCGACTGCAGCAGCCGTCGGCCTGAAGTCAGAGGCCGTCCGGGGCGCCGGCTGGGAGCTTGCCGAGGAGGAAGCGAGGAAGTGGAAGCTGGGTGCTGGTCGGCTCCGCTGACCACACGACGAACTCCGGCAGCACCTCAGTAGTACGAAAGCGTGGCCTAGGGGGGCGCGCAGCTGGAGAGCGCCCCCCGGCCGCAGCAATCTGCCCGTTGTTGCGCTGGAAATCGTCTCCACAGCCGTGGGGAGCTACCGTGGTGGCCACAGGATGTTTGCGAGGGCACCCTCGGCCGTGCTTGGGCGGGGGAGAGGCAGGCTCAACCTGGCGAGCCTTCCCCTTCTCTGCGGCCAAGAACCTCCTCGACGGGGCCATGAAAAAGAAGGAGAAGCAAGGGGGGATGAACTGGAAGGTTGCGCGCCGATCCGTACTTATAGCTGGCGAGGGCCAACCGACGGCCCCCATGATCGCAGGTAATTATGACCCGCTTTGCATGCAGGGACTTGTCCAGTCCGTGCAGTTGCCGAGGCATCATGGGGAAGTGGAGACACCCACGTCCAATCAACCGCCACGCGGCGCCCAAGACCGCAGGCTAATAGGGCCCGCGGCGCTTCACTCTTGCCCTTTCGCCTCCCTGCACGGCCAAGCCCGGGCGCGCCTTGGGCCCGGGGGCTACTGTCGGCGTTCTGGGAACGGGGGTCCCCAGACTTGCCTGCCTGCGGCCTGCGGTGTGGCTCTAAGGGGGGCCCAGCACGGCCCATCTTCATCAACACAGACCCGAGACCCTCGCGAGGGGCCAAGCCTCGCGGGGCGGACGACACGGAGCTTCCTCAGGCACGGCCTCGTCAGGCTGGCTCGCGAGGAGGCGGAGAGATCAAGGCGGGGTACCTCATGAGGTGCCCGTGACGCAAGCCATGACGACCAAGGGTGCCAGGCGGGTGCCAGCCCGCGTAGTGTCCTCCTTTCCCCTTTGGTGCAAAGGGGGCAAGCGCAGCCGCGGAGTACCGAGGCATCAGGCAAAGGTTGCCATTTCGGTGCAACAAGACCAAGAATAGGAGGACTGCAAGATGGAGGTCATCGTGGATCCCAAGACGGCGTCACCACCAGAGCTTTGTGCAGGCGAAGACTACTTTTGTCAGGATAGCTGGTACTAGTTGTCCCCCTTCAAATTAGCCCGCCATTGTTAGCTCCCTTCCCGCTCAATATTTGGGAAGAGGACCAGGGCCTCTATAAATAGGACCAGCCACCCACGAGAGGGAAAGGATCGAAGGAGAGAGGGGACAATCAAGAAGAGAGAGAGAGAGAGAGAGGGGTGACTGAACTCCTCCCAGCAGTTCATCCCCCCAGCCAAGAACAGACCCTCGCGAGGCTGTTCTTCCGTGTATTGTTCAGCACCACTAGCCCAAGAGGCAATCCACCACACCACACACTAGAGTAGGGTATTACACCACAACGGTGGCCCGAACCAGTATAAACCCTGTGTCTCTTCTGTTGTTCTTTCCATAGCTTAGACCTTAGCGAGGCGGAGGGGCGCAGGTAGGTAGGAGGAGAAATCTCCACGCGCACCCAAGTGTTCGAACCTCAAGGGTCTGCCGGAACCCGAAATCCGACATTTGGCGTGCCAGGTAGGGGTGCGCCGGGATTCGTCTTCCACCACCCCGTTCTCCTCCGACCATCACGCCCATGTCTGACGCTTGTTGGGCCCGCGCCGAGCGCCGGGCCGCTCTCGCTTCCCGCGTCGCCAAGACGGCACCTGTCAGCGGGCGTCCACGCCGTTCCCCGTCACCTGCAGTCAACGCCGCCACCGGCCCAGCGGGAGACAAGCAGCAAGCATCGTCTCAGCATCCGTCCGTGCGGCAAGACGGCCGCACCGCAACTCCCTCGCTCACCCCAGCTGGTTCTTCGTCTCGCGCGCTCCGCGCGCCCATGGAGGCTCGGGCTGCGCTCATCACGGCAAACGAGCTCCTGCGCTACCATCCCGTCGATAACGTCTACGAAGAATGGCTCGACCGCGTCGCTGAGCTCGTCCGCGCCGTAGGGGGCTCTCCTGCGCCGTCCGTTCCGCTGCACCGCACCCCGCCACGCGCGGGCGATGAAGCTCCGGCGGCACCCCGGCCGCCTCCTCCTCAGGAAAGCGCCATGGCTCCAAGGTGCGTGGCCCCTGGGCGGAACCCGCTCCGTCAGGTGCTAGCGCGGCAAGAGCTGAGCTGCCAAGAAGTCCCTCGCCCATAAGAAGCTGCCTGGGCGCTCCCTGCTCCAGCACGTCGCGACCATGCTCCTGCTCCCACGCGTCAAGACCCCGCACTGCTCCCAGCTGCAGCGTGTGGGGACATGCAAGACCAAGCTCTCCGTCACCCAAGGCCTCTCGTGGCCACAGCAGGCTGCCGCGCCTTCACCACCGAGCTACGCAGCATCGCGTGGCCGGGCAAGTTCAAGCCGGACCTGCCTCCTCGTTACGACGACACGGCTGACCCTGCGGAGTTCCTCCAGCTCTACGAGCTGGGCATCGAAGCTGCCAACAGAGACGAGAAGGTCATGGCGAACTGGTTCCCCAAGGCGCTCAAGGACGGGGCCCGCACCTGGCTCCTGAACCTGGCTCCAGGCACGATCTCCTCCTGGGACGAGATGCGCACCCGCTTCATTGCCAACTTCCAAGGTACTCGCGGCCGGCCACCCGCTGTGAGCGACATGCGCCGCATCAAGCAACAGCCTGGGGAGACCCTGCATAACTACATCCAGCGCTTCAACAACGCACGCCTCAAGATTCCCAAGGTGACTGAGGAGGCCATCATCTCAGCCTTCTCCGACGGCGTGCGCGACATCAAGATGAAGGAGGAGCTGGCGATGCATGAAGACATGTACACTTCCTTGGAGCTGTTCAACCTGGCAACCAAGTGTGCCAGGGCCGAGGAAGGGCGTCTCTCCCTCCTCGAGCTGCCTGCCGCAGACCCAGAAGAGAAGAAGCCCAAGGCCAAGGATGTGAAGCGCAAGGGGGCTGCCGTGCTCGCGGCAGAACCAGACACCAAGCGGGGCAGAGATCAGCCCGAGCCTTCCAAGGGCGGCCGGTACTGTGTGTACCACGACCTCCACACCCACAACACCAACGAATGTCAAGAGCTCCGAGCCGTGCGAGAAGGGAGGATCGGCCGTCGCCCTGACCGCGGTGACCGGGGCTACGGTCGAGGAGGAGGAAGGAATGCAAGACGCTGGAAAGACCGTGGCCCACGCCAAGGGTGGCGTGATCAACCTCGCGAGGATCGCTGGCAAGACCCGCCTCGCGAGGGAGACAGGAGGGATCAGCCTCGCGAGGATCGCCCGCAAGGCAACGCAGGCCTCCCTCTGCTTCCGCCGTAGCCAAGGAGAAACGAGGACCGCCACCAGGACGAGGGGGCTGGGGGCTTCCAGGAGCCGCGCGTGATCGCCTGCATCCTGGGCGGGGCTCAAGCCCCAGCCTCTCAATGCATCTTCAAGAAGTTCGCCCGCGAAGTGAACGTAGTCCTCCCCAGGCTCGAACCCACGCGCCCTCTCAGGTGGTCGGCGTGCTCCATCACGTTCAGCTCAGCAGATCAGCTCAAGTGTGCGGCTATAGCCGGAGTCCTCCCGATGCTTTGTTCCCCAATCGTCAGCAACGTGGTGCTCACCAAGACCCTCATCGATGGCGGGGCAGGGCTCAATGTCCTGCCCATGGAAACATTCAACAATCTCCAAGTGCCCTACAACCAGCTTCAGCCAACCAAGCCTTCTCCGGTATCACCGACGGCTCCACGGTCCCGATTGGGCAGGTCCGCCTCCCTATCACCTTCGGGGCACGCGACAACTACCGCACCGAGCTCATCGACTCCGACGTCGCTCACATTCGCCTGTCGTACAACGCCATCCTCGGGTACCCAGCGCTGGCCAAGTTCATGGCCGTAACTCACCACGGCTACAACGTCCTCAAGATGCCAGGAAGTGGCAGAGTCATCACGGTGCCCTGTGAAGAGAAGGACGATGTGTGTTCCCTGGAACGAGCCTTTCAGGCCGCATCACTGGAAGACCTGGATCGCGGAAGCAGGAGGCTTCCCGAGACCGCCCCCAAGAAGAAGAAGACATCGTCCGGCCCGGCCCCTCATGAGGCAGGCCCCTCTGGGCCCATGCCTGCCCAGGGGGAACCTCCTTCCATCGCGTAGGAAAGCGCGCCCGGCGCCCTCCTCAGGCAGGGCTCGGGGGCTCTCCCCTGGAGGGCCACCGACCTAGCTAGGGTCGCGAGGGAGGCGCTTGGGCACCACATGGAGGCGTGTTTCGAAGCACGTTTCCCTCAAGAAGGAGCAAGGCAAGGAGAGCCAGACCCTCAGGAGTTCGTCAGCAAGGCCATTCAGGAGCTACAGGAGTCAAGAGTCATGAAAGGCGGCCGCCGCCTACCAGTAGTGGCTCCCCATCCAGGCGAGGATGGTAGGCTGCGCGTCTGCATCGACATACAAGGGCTCAACCGAGTCGCCTCTCTGGAGTGCCTCTGGCCCTCGCGAGTGGGGCGCTGCGGAGGTCCACCCCACAGCTACGTTCGCATGCCTTACGGCTTGCCGAACGCGGCAGCCATGTACCAGCGCCTCATGAGGGGCATCACGGAGGCACAAGAGGCCAGGCGTTCCGCAGCCCTGGCGGAGATGGAGATGGTCCGCAAGGAGCTGCCAGCGCCTCCGGAGCCTCCCGAGGCCCCTGGACCTGGGGGCTCGTGAGGATCGGCTTCCGCGGCCCACCGATTCTGCTACACCAATGCTCCTTCGTCCACGAAATCATCAGGTGACATCTTTCAAGTTTCATTTCCAGCTGGGAGCGCCCCCCCAGGGCTGCACTATTCCCAGGCCGCGTGGGTCCGTCCCTGCGGCGAGTATCCCTTTTATTTCATGTTGTTAGCTTACCTTGTTGGGGGCGCCCCTCGGGCTGCATGATCCCCAAGTCGCTCGGGCCAGACCCGTGATGTCCGCCTTCCCAGCTTCTACTTAAATGAATCCACTCCTCCGCGGCTAATGTGCTTGACCTAGTTGCCCGCTCAACTGACGGAACTGCTCCCAAATGGCACGACGCTTGCGCATGGGTCCGTCCCTGCAACGCCGACAAACCTGAATGGCTGAGCTCTCGCCGCGGCAGCCCCGCATGGCGCCACCTCGTCAAAGCCTTCAGTGCCTCATTACCCCTCGGAAGCAACCAAAGGCTGATTGTCAATTGTCATGGCAACCCCCTTGTTTTTCTATGATGGACCTACAGGACCTCCTAAAGGAGTTGCGTCAGGCGAGGCCCTTGCGGTGTCTCCATCACTCTCGTCTGCGCGAACCGCTTGCACGTTAAAGGGGGGGTGCCTGAGCATCGCGACTCAGGGCTCCTACTCGCTCTCCAGCCCTCACCCTCTAGCCTTGTCCACGGCATCGCGACCTGGCATACCAGCGACGGTTGAGACTCGCTCGGGGGCCGGGACCCGAGGACGTAGAGCAGAAAGGGGAGCAAAGGCGAGAGGGGAGGGACACGCGAGGACCTCGCCAAGAAACCTCATGCCTGCCGATGCACGGACCCGGCGACACACCAGAAAGCGGCCCCTGATTCTCGAGATAAGTCACCACCCGAAAGCGCCAGCTACCATGGCATCATCCCCGCACCTAATGCAATCCCATGTTAGCGACGCTGCTCTCCTTTCTCACTGAACGACGGCTACATGAGCGCCAAAGGGGACCTCCTGAGCATCGCGACTCAGGGGCTCTTACCGGACTCCGGGTCGCTCACCTCCTGGCCTTGACCAAGCCCTCGTGAGGTTCAAAAGGGAGGACTGAGCTAAAATGGAATGAGCAACTCGCATAATTCTACGACAAGGGTAATCGTCGCCCAGGGCCTACCGTCTCTTCCGGAGGGCCTCAAAGTCCACGCGGAAGCGGCCTAAGAGTTGGGCGCAGGGATCAACCAGTGACGAAGATGGAGCGTCAAAGTGACCTGCGTCAGGGGCGCCTGCATGATGTGCGCTGCCAATCGCCTCGCCGGGAGAAGCAGCCGGAGCCTCAGGGGCCTCGGTCGCAGGCGCAGAGGGCAGCTGCTCGTCACCCTCAGCGGCACGGGCCCCAAGAACTGCTCCCTCGTGAGCATCGCCCGGCGC
This sequence comes from Triticum aestivum, assembly GCF_018294505.1. Lineage (NCBI taxonomy): Eukaryota > Viridiplantae > Streptophyta > Magnoliopsida > Poales > Poaceae > Triticum > Triticum aestivum. The sequence goes on from NC_057794.1 coordinate 448,226,773, forward strand.
TGTCACCCCGCCGGGAGCCCCCTCGGCCTCTGGCACCTCATGCCTCCCTGCTCCGCCGCTTGAGGAAGAGTCGCCTTGGCCGACTGGAAGGGCAGTCACCACCACTGGGTTCTCGCGAGGCCCCTGGAGGCCGACGGGGCGCGGCCCCCACTCATCAAAGATAGGCATCTGCTTCACAAAATCGCCCCTGCTCTGGCAGAGGTACATCAAGGCCCCTCCCTGCTGAATGCTGCCGGGGTTGGGGTCCCCAGTCAGGGTCAAGAGCGCTGTCCTGAGCACTTCAGGAGTCAGGTCCTCTTCCTGGAGCCTCATACGATCATCATGCCCGCTGAGAGCCCACATCCGGCGGGAGTGGCGTTGGAGAGGAGAAACACGGTGTAGCAGGAACTCCTTGACCACCTTGGGCGCTATCACGCCAAGCAACCTCAAGAACGCGAAGCGGTGCCAGACGAAGACGAGCCGGGGGCTCTCAAGCATCTCCTGGCCCCAGCCCGAATTGGGGACAGTAGGCGAAGTTGGCTTTGATAGCAGGGGGTTGGGCACCCCTGCTTCCACATACAGCCACCGCTCGCGGAACCCAGCCGCGGGCAGGGGGAGCTTGAAGTCAATCCCAGAGGCCGCTGTCTCAGACGCGGAAACGAAGCTCACGCACGCCCAGCATTGGGTAGGGTCGACAAGGCGCAGCGAGAAGAAGTGGCGCAGCAAGGCAACCGAAGGAAGGATGCCCACCATAGCCTCGCAAACAAAGGCGAAGACCGAAAGGAGGGTGATGGAATCAGGACCCAGATGCATCATGTGGATCTGATAGTGGGAAAGCACGGCATTGAAGAAGTCAGGAAAGGGAGGAACCAGACCCGCCCATAGGGCGTCGGCAAAATACGGGACCTCGGTGACTATCCTATCGATGCAGAAGTGGGACGCGGGCTAGGCCGGCGTCGTCCCGCACTTGTTGAAGATAGTGGCCAGAGCCGAGCTGACCTTGCCCAAGCCCTCGGCGGGGGCCGCCAACGGCGGTGGGCAAGGCAGAGACACGGGTTTCTTCCCTCTTCCCTTCTTCGTCGGAGCCATGGCGATGGGAAGGGGGGGGGGGAAGGTTCGAGATTGGGTTGAAAACAGAAGCTGGAGTTCGAGCGGAGGAAGGACAAAGGGCGCTCGAGCAACAGAAAGGGGGACGGCTGTGTACGACTACGAGTCCGCCTAGCATGGCGAAAAATAAGGAGGGCATGGGGGAACAGTGCCGCCCACGTCCAATCAACCGCCACGCGACGCCCAAGGCCGCAGGCTATTAGGGCCCGTGGAGCTTCGCTCTTGCCCTTCCGCCTCCCTGCACGGCCAAGTCCGGGCACGCCTTGGGCCCGGGGGCTACTATCGGCGTTCTGGGAATGGGGGTCCCCAGACTTGCCTGCTTGCGGCCTGCGGCGTGGCTCAAAAGGGGGCCCAGCACGGCCCATCTTCACCAACACAAACCCAAGACCCTCGCGAGGGGCCAAGCCTCACGGGGCGCACGGCGCGGAGCTTCCTCAGGCACGGCCTCATCAGGCTGGCTCGCGAGGAGGCGGAGAGATCAAGGCGGGGTACCTCACGAGGTATCCGTGACGCAAGCCATGACGACCAAGGGCGCCAGGCGGGTGCCGGCCCGCGCAGTGTCCTCCTTTCCCCTTTGGTGCAAAGGGGGCAAGCGCAGCCACGGAGTACCGAGGCATCAGGCAAAGGTTGCCCTTTCGGTGCAACAAGACCAAGACCAGGAGGACTGCAAGACGGAGGTCATCGTGGACCCAAGACGGCGTCACCACCAGAGCTTTGTGCAGGAGAAGACTACTTTTGTCAGGATAGCTGGTACTAGCTGTCCCCTTTCAAATTAGCCCGCCATTGTTGGCTCCCTTCCCGCTCGATATTTGGGAAGAGGACCAGGGCCTCTATAAATAGGGCCATCCACCCAAAGGAAGGGGGGATCGAAGGATCAAGAGGCTGAGAGGTTAGGGTTTAGAGAGGGGACAATCGAGAAGAGAGAGAGAGAGAGAGAAGGGTGACTGAACTCCTCCCAGCAGTTCATCCCCCCAGCCAAGAACAGACCCTCGCGAGGCTGTTCTTCCTTGTATGGTTCATCATCATCAGCCCAAGAGGCAATCCACCACACCACACACTGGAGTAGGGTATTACACCACAACGGTGGCCCGAACCAGTATAAACCCTGTGTCTCTTGTGTTTTTCTTTCCATAGCTTAGACCTTAGCGAGGCGGAGGGGTGCAGGTAGGTAGGAGGCGAAATCTCCGCGCACACCCCAGTGTTCGAACCTCAAGGGTCTGTCGGAACCCAAAATCTGACATTTGGCACGCCAGGTAGGGGTGCACCGGAATCCACCTTCTACCGCTTCATGCCCTCTCGCGTCGTCGTCACCATGTCCGGCAACCAGGCGGGCAACCCAAATCCATGGGCGGCGTGGCCCACCCGCGTAGAGCCGCTCGCCTCGGGTGACCCTGTGCCCCAGGTAGCTCGCGGTCCGCAGGGCGCTGCTGGCCGCGGGCGACGTGGACAGGCTTCGACAGCTCTCACACCGCGGCAGGCGCGGTCGGCAGCAAGGGCCTCCAATCACGCCGCGACCACAACACCGTACACCCGCCGGGAGCAGGCGAACTCGAGGGCCGCGCTCACAGTGGCCCGAGAGCTGCTGCAGTGCAGGCTGCTGGAGGGCGGCCGTGACGTGCTGCTGGAGCGAGTGGAAGAGCTCCTGGGCTTCGCCGCCTTGGGGGCTCACTCCTTCTGCACCCAGCTCCCATCTCAAGCCCAGGGCAGCCCGCGCGGGCTCCACGCGCGCCCGCGGGCTCCAAGGCTACTCCAACGCCAGCGAAGATGTCAGCACCGGACCGGCAACGGCGCTGCCCCCGCTCCCGGTCCGTGAAGAAGAAGGACTCGACGCGACCCGCGGCCCCAGTGGACAGCCGCGCTACCACCCCACGGTGGGCGCATCAGGCAGGACCACATGGCACGCGGAGCATTACGGCGTGGCATTCGGGATAACGGCGCCAGAGGAATACGTGCCCCTCATGATGGACCAAGGACACCCACACGAGAGTGTACAAGGCTCGCTCCACAGCCCAAGCTGGGGGGACGAGGCGCCAGAAGCTGAGCCTTTCCAGGAGCCCCGGGACGGTCCCGCTGGCCACGCTGGAGGCAACGATTATCGGGTACCGCTAATTCTTTAGGAGTAGGCATACGCTAACCATGGATCACAGGAGGTGCAGGTCGCCACAGCGAGCAGCTGCCCCGCTCCCACGGTCTCCTACCCCTCGGGAAGAGGGCACAGGGGGCTGCAGGAGAGGGGCCGGGATCCGACATCACCACCGCGGCGTTCGGAGCAAGGCGTTCTCAGGAGGTTGGCCCTCCGCTCGGGAGGTGCCTCAGGGCCTGCCCCCGGCGGAGGACCCGTGGTCGTCGGGGGAACCGCTGGCGACCGCTCTACCCCATCGGCGGCGTCCTGGTTTCCGGTTGTTGATGGCACTAGAGTGTGGCGCAAGGCGGGGCCCTCATCTGGCAATATGAAGCAAGGCCGGTACCTGTGAAGAAGGCCCAGTGCCTATGAAGCTCGCCGCCCCGTGACACTCTCACGTAATAATGAGTGGGGCTGTACATGCCCCAGAGTCTCAGGGGTCCGGCCTCAGGCCCTGGGGCTCCCTCCCACGCCCAGTGGCAGCACTTAGCTCCGCGCTGGTGAGAAGACGTCCAAGACTAGATTAGGTGCCGGACGCGGCCTTTTGTCTGCTTTCATTGCTTTTCCCTTTGGTTGTCACTTTCCCCCGCTGGATTTAAGTTGGATTCGAATTTGAGATTTGCGTGTGTTCGGGGAAGGGGTGCTTAGTCTCGTTCGAGCAATTTCTCGTGTTTTGGTTACCACTTCGCCTCAGCTACCTCCCCTCGTGAGCCCCTCGCGAGCCGGGTCAGGCCTAGCTTGCGCGCAGCCCAGACTGCCGCCGCCGCGTCCTCTCAGGAGGGTGTTTTACTGCAGATCCAATGGATTCAATCAAGGAACACTCAGGACACCACAGCCTCCCACGGGCTACCTCAGGGCTAGCACGGGACAAAGGTAAACTAGCCGACCAGTGCGTCGCTTAAGCCAACCACTTGGCGCGGGCGCATGGGCAATATAGCGTCTACTAACACGATCCACAAAAGTTTTACATAAGGGGCTCCCCCTCCAAAATGCTCTCACCGCCATCAGGCCAAAACCTGAATTCTATTCATGCAGGGTAAGGAAGTAGGAACGATACACAATCAGTCGGATAAATCCCCCAATGCGTCCTAAGGAGCACCACCCGAGCTGTTGCTGGCGTCGTTGAACTCGCCATCACTGTCCGCGTCGCCACCAGCGGCGTCAGGGCCGTTCACCATGCCGCCCTCGTCGGCAGCCACGATCACGCCATCGTCGTCTGAAGCGAAGGCCCTGATAAGAGCATCCACATTGTCTTCCACCCAGTGCGCCAGGTCATCTCGGACAGCCTGGGGGACTGGGGCGATGGCGGTGTCGAAATCGAAGTGGGGATCCATGTTCCGGAGATGGCTGAAGACGCGAGAAAAGGCGCGCCCGAGCAGGGCGCGGCTCCTCTCCTCCACCAACCTGTCAGCCCTGACCGACCGCGCCTCCAGCTGCGTCACCATGTTAGTGAAGAACTAAAGATTGTCGGCGTAGTTGACTACGTGCGGCTCGCCAACAGCCGCCTCGCAGATGTTGCCCAAGGCTGTGTTGGCTCTCTCCCGGAGCGTGGTGAGCATGGGGCCGTGCTCATGCTCTAGGATCCGCCGCTGACGTATCTCGTCCGCATTCTGGCGCGCGTCTGCCTCAGCCTCCTCCACCCGCTGGCGAAGAAGGAGCACCTCGGCCTGGGAGGTGGTTAACTCACCTTGCGCCACCTCGAGGGCGGCCCGGAAGGCATCGGCCCGCCGCGTCGCCTCCTCCAGCTTGGCCCTCAAGGCGGCAGTCCTGCCTTCAGCTTCGGCCTGGATCAACCCCAGCTTCTCTTCGAACTCGTGCTCGAGGTTCAAATGCGCCATCGCCACCCGACGTCCGACCTCCTCCAGGACACGGGCTTCCTGTGCAGCGACATCATCCTTTGCCTGTGTCACCAAGCGCTCCCTCGTCTCCAGGCACTCGTACTCGTGGGTACGTTCGGCGGCTTCCAGCGTCAGTGCCTTCTCACGCTTCTGGAGCTCTGCTGAGTCGCTAGAGGCCACCTTCATCGACGCGAGGGCTGCCTCACGCAGCTCCACCTGCTCCTCCAATGAGTGGCACCAGGCCAGGAGCTCCCGAGCCCGCTCCTCCACCGCCTTTCGCCGCCGGTCGGCTTCCCGGGCCTCCTCAGCGGCCCAAGATCGGGCCTCCCGAGAGGCCACCAATGACACCTTGGCCTCTGCGTCGTCAAGATCGCACTGATGGCGCGCAAGGGCGATGGCGCCCTCCAGCGCGCGCCTCTCCGCAGCCAGGCGCAGGCCCTCGGCCTCAAGGCGCGCGTCTTCATCAGCCAGCTCCTCACCAAGCAAGCTCACCGCGTCAGCCGCCCTTCGAAGGAATCCTTGGCGGAGAGCGCGACGCTCCTGAGCGCGCTCGAGCACGTCTTCCACACCATCATCTGCCCCAAGCAAGCACCGGGGGCCACGAATCAGCACTCCCCCTCCGAGCTGGGGGCTGGGGGCTGGCACCCTCGCGACGGCCGGGCACGCCGCGCCAGAAGCCCGGCCTGGAGCCAGTTCGTCCCCAGGCAAAGAGCGCAGGGAGCGCCTCATCCAATCGCAGTCCACGACCAAGCGAGAAGCCCACGGCAGGCTGGCTATGCCACAAGAAGGCCCGCGAAGGAGGATCGCAAGGTGTGTAGGGCCACGATATGCCTCGGGATGCTTCGCCTCTTCGATCGCCCTCACCACAAGGGCTCCGCTGCTCGGAGCGCTTGAGGACGATGGTGGGGGCGAAGCCAAGGGGGACGGCTCCTCAGCCGTCTCCGCAAGCTCGGCTGGAAGGGGCCTGAGGAGCAGGGGTCAGTAAAAGCAACAGAAGGATCAGGAGCTGGGAAAGGAGAAGGCTTACTCATCAGTGGCGAAGTACTTCCTACGCTTCAGCAGGCGACAAGGGTAATCGTCGCCCAGGGCCTAGCTTCTCTTCCGGAGGGCCTCAAAGTCCACGCGGAAGCGGCCTAAGAGTTGGGCGCAGGGATCAACCAGCGACGAAGATGGAGCGTCAAAGCGACCTGCGTCAGGGGCGCCTGCATGATGTGCGCTGCCAATCGCCTCGCCAAGAGAAGCAGTCGGAGCCTCAGGGGCCTCGGTCGTAGGCACAGAGGGCAGCTGCTCGTCACCCTCAGCCTCAGCGGCATGGGCCCCAAGAACTGCTCCCTCGTGAGCATCGCCCGGCGCTGTCACCCCACCGGGAGCCCCCTCGGCCTCTGGCGCCTCAAGCCTCCCTGCTCCGCCGCTTGAGGAAGAGTCGCCTTGGCCGACTGGAAGGGCAGTCACCACAACTGGGTTCTCGCGAGGCTCCTGGAGGCCGAGGGGCCACGGCCCCCACTCATCAAAGATAGGCATCTGCTTCACAAAATCGCCCCTGCTCTAGCCGAGGTACAGCAAGGCCCCTCCCTGCTGAATGCTGCCGGGGTTGGGGTCCCCAGTCAGGGTCAAGAGCGTTGTCCTCAGCACTTCAGGAGTCAGGTCCTCTTCCTGGAGCCTCATACGATCATCGCGCCTGCTGAGAGCCACATCCGGCGGGAGTGGCGTTGGAGAGGAGCAACGCGGCGTAGCAGGAACTCCTTCACCACCTTGGGTGCTGTCACGCCAAGCGACCCACAAACGCGAAGCGGTGCCAGACGAAGACGAGCCGGGGGCTCTCAAGAGTCTCCTGGCCCCAGCCCGAATTGGGGACAGTAGGCGAAGTTGGCTCCGATAGCAGGGGGCTGGGCACCCCTGTGTCCACATACAGCCACCGCTCGCGGAACCCAACCGCGGGCAGGGGGAGCTTGCAGTCAATCCCAGAGGCCGCTGTCTCAGACGCGGCAATGAAGCTCACGCACGCCCAGCATTGGGTAGGGTCGACAAGGTGCAGCGAGAAGAAGTGGCGCAGCAAGGCAACCGAAGGAAGGATGCCCACCATAGCCTCGCAAACAAAGGCGAAGACCGAAAGGAGGGTGATGGATTCAGGACCCAGATGCATCATGTGGATCTGATAGTGGGAAAGCACGGCATTGAAGAATTCAGAAAAGGGAGGAACCAGACCCGCCCATAGGGCGTCGGCAAAATACGGGACCTCGGTGACTATCCTGTCGATGGAGAAGTGGGACGCGGGCCAGGCCGTCGTCCTCCCGCACTCATTGAAGATAGTGGCCAGAGCCAAGCTGACCTTGCCCAAGCCCTCGCCGGGGGCCGCCAACGGCGGCGGGCAAGGCGGAGACACGGGTTTCTTCCCTCTTCCCTTCTTCGTCGGAGCCATGGCGATGGGAAGGGGGGGAAGGTTCGAGATTGGGTTGAAAACAGAAGCCGGAGTTCGAGCGGTTGAAGGACAGCTCGAGCAACAGAAAGGGGAACGGTTGTGTATGACTACGAGTCCGCCTAGCATGGCGAAAAATAAGGAGGGCATGGGGGAACAGTGCCGCCCACGTCCAATCAACCGCCATGCGGCGCCCAAGGCCGCAGGCTATTAGGGCCCGTGGAGCTTCGCTCTTGGCCTTCCGCCTCCCTGCACGGCCAAGTCCGGGTGTGCCTTGGGCCCCAGGGCTACTGTCGGTGTTCTGGGAACGGGGGTCCCCAGACTTTCCTGCCTGCGGCCTGACAAAAGGGGCCCCAGCACGGCCCATCTTCACCAACACAAACCCAAGATCCTCGCGAGGGTCCAAGCCTCGCGGGGCGGACGACGCGGAGCTTCCTCAGGCACGGCTTCATCAGGCTGGCTCGCGAGGAGGCGGAGAGATCAAGGCGGGGTACCTCACGAGGTGCCCGTGACGCAAGCCATGACGACCAAGGGCGCCAGGCGGGTGCCGGCCCACGCAGTGTCCTCCTTTCCCCTTTGGTTCAAAGGGGGCAAGCGCAGCCGCGGAGTACCGAGGCATGAGGCAAAGGTTGCCATTTCGGTGCAACAAGACCAAGACCAGGAGGACTACAAGATGGAGGTCATCATGGAGCCCAAGACGGCGTCACCACCAGAGCTTTGTGCTGGCGAAGACTACTTTTGTCAGGATAGATGCTACTAGCTGTCCCCTTTCAAATTAGCCCACCATTGTTGGCTCCCTTCCCGCTTGATATTTGGGAAGAGGACCAGGGCCTCTATAAATAGGACTAGCCACCCAAAGGAAGTGGGGGATCGAAGGATCAAGAGGCTGAGAGGTTAGGGTTTAGAGAGGGGACAATCGAGAAGAGAGAGAGAGAGAGAAGGGTGACTGAACTCCTCCCAGCAGTTCATCCCCCCAGCCAAGAACAGACCCTCGCGAGGCTGTTCTTCCTTGTATGGTTCATCATCATCAGCCCAAGAGGCAATCCACCACACCACACACTGGAGTAGGGTATTACACCACAACGGTGGCCCAAACCAGTATAAACCCTGTGTCTCTTTTGTTGTTCTTTCCATAGCTTAGACCTTAGCGAGGCGGAGGGGCGCAGGTAGGTAGGAGGCGAAATCTCTGCGTGCACCCCAGTGTTCGAACCTCAAGGGTCTGCCGGAACCCGAAATCCGACAGTAAAGCGGTAGGAAAAATCTGTAGAGAAAATGTGGTTTACATCATTGTTGCTGTCCTCTGCGGCGCCACCGTTGTCCCCTGCGGCGTCATCGCCCTCTGTACGAAAGTGGTCGTCATCATGTTTTGTGCCATCGTCGTCGTTGGCAGCATCATGCTCTTACTCTTTGCTGGCATCATCCTCGCCTTCTTCCAACTGTTGTCTTTTGTTTTTCTTTTTGGTTTTAGTTAGTTCATTTTCGACCCCTGTAACTGCTGGCGGGAGCACCAATAAAGGTCTTGGCTGCTGCTGCTGCAAGGTAGCACTGTCGCTGATGAGTTGAGTTTTGTCCTTTGTCTTTTGTCTTTTTGTTCTAGGAGGAACGACAGTCTTAGTTTCTGATGGCCTGTCTTTTTGTAGCTCCCTGCTCGAAGTTGGTGCTGGCACTTGCTCCGGTGCTTCGTTGTTCATGTTCCGCTTCGTTCTTTTTTCTGGCGGGTCAGGAGAGATGAGTGGTTTTTCTGGATATGCACTGTTAAGTTCAAACAAAATCGTTTCAATATCTTCTCATGCACATCCGTCACCTGCACGATGATTATGTAACAAAAGGATTACGTAGCAAAATCGAAATAAATGGGATATAGTTTTCAAACCATGTCTTCCACGACTGCACAAAAAAAAATCTGAAACTTAATCTACATAGATTGATAAGATAGCCCTTTTTCTTTCATTTCCTGAGCTAAAAAGGCGATCAATCCATTGTTTTCTTGTTATATCAAGTTTTCTTCCTAACTCTTGGTTTGGCCAATGAGTGATGGAAATTAAGGTCAGGTGGTGAGCAGTATGGCTACTGTCAATTCCATATCAGTGAAGGGAGGTCTTTTTTATATTGAAAAAACACTACAAATGATATTCTGTAAATATAATTGTAAGGTTTAGAGGGTAAGATAAAATGTTCTTGAATGAATAATGATACACGTAGTGTGTGAAAAATTTCATGAAAGTGTAGTTCCCAAGATTGTGTGGGCATAAGTGGTTAACTTACTGCTGCTGCTACATAGTTTATAGTACCTTGCTGCATGGCAGGATGTTCTGCAGGTACCCTATTTTCCTTATTACCATTCCTTGCTGCGTAAAAATGCCCAGGCGTTAGTAGCAGTAGAAGCAAAATTTAACTTCACAGCAAAAAGAGGAGATGCATCCCGTGGACACAAAAAATGGCACTGCCGGAGAGGCACGGATTGTTTCACGCTATAAGCACACATCTAGATCTATTATTGGAGCACGGATGTTGATATGAGAGAGGCACATAATTTGAAACAGATACAATCAATGAATATATAGAATCTTCTGTAAATAGCAGGTTTTGAATTTAAGGATGCTCTCATGGTTTGAATCTAGAGCAGTGTCCTAGATAGTTCTGGCATGCACAATACGTTTTAGTCAAATATCTTGCGAGTAGATTTCTGTGGGGGATAGTGGTAGCATCCTATTGCACGCGTGTCTACCTTATTTTAATTTTTCTACAAGAGTCTAAACAGACTTTTTGGAAACGCGGTTTTGTGTGGCGGTTAGGGTTCATGTCCGTCAAAGAGGGGGAAAACCATTTTGATCGAACTGTGGTAATGAAATGTAATGGATTAGTAATTTTTTACCTTCGATTGCTTGTGAGGGATTCGTCGCATCCATCTGCTGCTTTTCCTCCTTGCTCTCTGTTGGTACCTCCGCCGCGAGCAGGGGTCGTCGCCGTCAGTCGCCACCGCCGCCGGGAGAGGTTTTTTATGCTTTCGTGGGCACCCACCGACTGTTTGTATCTCGAAGTGGATGGCGGCTGGTGTGTGAGGTGAACGCGATTTGGATTTTTGGTTGGTTTGCTGGATTGGACAATGCGGGCAGAAGGACAAAGCAGGGTGTTCGAGAGAGGGGAACTGGTGAAGTGTTCGAGATTTTCGGTGCGAAAGCAAAAGGAAGAAAGGAGTGGAGGGAGAGAGGGGAATGGTCCAACCGTTGCGAATCTTCGACCGTCCGGTTTCACATCAAGATTGGTGTAACTTTCTGTTGGCTTCGATGCGGGAGCATTTTTTTATTTTAGTGTGGTGACATTGACGTGGGCATGATTTGGTGTCACCCAGAGTCACGTTCGTGTCTGCGCGTGTTGCAGACGTTTTCTATGACGTGTCTGCGTCTGTTTGGACGTCAAGATTGGTGAAAATTTCTGTGTTCATGCATTGGTGTAGGCAGAGAGCTTGAAGCGTATGTTTTTTCGTTGGGATGTTAGCAATTTTTTATTTTAGTGTTTTTGTGTGATCCATAGGGGCATGGTTTGGCGTTACTCAGAGTTACGTTCATGGTTTTTTGTGTTCCAAACGATTCTGCTTGCTAGTTCATTTGGAGAGGCATGGACATGAACTCATGGGAAGCATTTTAACGCATTGGTCAGAGTCAAGATACCACGATTGTATGCCTTTGGTATTTCCAAATGATTTTGCTCGCTCGTTCTCTTGGACAGGAATGGATGTGAAAATGGCGGGGTCAAGTATTGTTATTAGCCAGAGTCACGTTTGTCCACACGTGTGTTACATTTATTTTCTCTCGCGAGTCACTGTGAGGTCCGTGGAAGTGAATCCGAGTTGGCACTGTGTTGCCAATGCAACAGGCACACTACTGGCGCTGTGTATGGAAATGTTATCCTTCCTTTTTTGTGGAGAGTTGCGGTGGTGCGTTCCAGGGAGGCACTATTTGTTATTAGAGAGAGTCACGTTGCATGGTTCTTTGTGTTCCAAACGATTCCGCTCGCTAGTTCATTTGGAGAGGCATGGACATGAACTCATGGGAAGCATGTTAACGCATTGGTCAGAGTCAAGTTACCACGGTTGTATGCTTTAGGTATTTCCGAATGATTCCGCTCGCTCGTTCTCTTAGATGTGAAAACGGCGGGGGGCAAGTATTGTTATTAGCAAGAGTCACGTTTGTCCACGCATGTGTTACATGCATTTTCTCTGGCGAGTCACTGTGAGGTGCGTGGAAGTGAAGCCGAGTTGGCACTGTGTTGCTAATGCCACAGGCAGACTACTAACGCTTTCTATGGAAATGTTTTCCTTGTCGACTCGTTCCATTTTTTAGGGAGAGTCGCGGTTGTGCGTTGCTGGGAGGCACTGTTTGTTATTAAAGAGCATCACATTCGTGCCTGCTTGTGTTACGGACGTTTTCCCTAAGGTGTCTCCTCGAGAAGCGTGCAAGTTAATTCGCGGATATAGTAAGATTTTGATATAAATATCATTTCAAAAAAATGGCAATGTATAATAGTATGAATTCGACAGTAATTTCTCTGGAATACAGTCAGATGTATACAGTAAGTTAACCGTGTTTGAGATGTTTTTTATTGAATATGTACGGACCATTTGAAAGAAGTTGGGTGGTTGTAGTGTGGACGAACGCATGGGAGACGAAATGATAGTACTTGTGTTTCCCAGGCGTCCAGAGTTTGTGGTATTTAAGGGAGATTGTGAGAATTCGAGGCGTTGGTTACTCTGTTTGACCGTCTGACTGGTGTGCATGTGTTATAAAAAGGTACCTACTCATGGAACATTCTGCGTCCACAATTCTCCAGAGTCAGGCCCCTCTTCCTAGCTTGTAGCTCCTTGCTTGCGCCATGGCAGGTAAGAGGGGTTCTGGATGTTCAAGCAACCACGCAGCAAGGACCAAGGCCACGGAAAGAAGGGAGAGGTCCCGCCGCTACGCTGTAGCGACGGTAGGGATATCTTACCCCGTTGCCCAGGTGTCGAATGATCTCTCGCGTGGAGGAGAATCCTCCCACAAGCGCATTCGCCATGGAGACGATCTCGGCAAGATGGCAGTATCGAATTCCTTAGCCAGCGATGACGTGCTCGATGAGCTAATTAAGCAGCAGCAGTTCATCGCTCGGCTGGAGAAATTGGTGCAGCAGAGCAATGCCTCTATGGAGAAGTCCACTGGTCTAGTATTTCAATCTTTGTATGAGAATGAGAAGCTTCTCAAAGAGCTCCACCAGAAGGATCAGGAGGCCGCCCGCTGGAAGAATCTGTATGAGCAAAGCCATGCGTTGGTGCAGAATATATCGGGCGAAGTGGAGCAGCTTATGGATGAGAATGCTGAGGTTCTCGTCAAGTACAAGAGCCTGGTTGAGGATTCGTATGCTGCTGTGAAGGAAGGTCATGAGGCGACGAAGAAGCATATTGAGGATGCGCTCGCCCACCAGCCGATCAAGAACGTTGCTGGAGTGTAGGCAGAGAGCTTGAAGCGTATGTTTTTTCGTTGCATTGGGGCATGTGGCCTTTTGTACTTACATGAACCTGTAAAGCATTTATGCGTTGCATATCGTCGTGTTGTTTCGTTCTTTGGTACATGTAGATGAGTAGGCTCTGGGCATGGATGTCGCTTGTTAGCGTCGGTCGTGAAGTGAATACAGCGTCGGTTCTGTACCAGTTAGTGACATGAGTTGTGTACTGGCAATGGCGTGGATGTTCGTGGTTCTGTTAAGGGTCACAGGCACGGGCGTGGTTCTGTTAAGGGTCACAGGCACGGTCCTTGTTTTTAGAAGCCACGGCTTTGTGTTGAGTTGCGTGGCGCTTCTTTTATTAGAAGCACGGGCGTGAAGTGACTACAGCCACGGTTCTGTTCCAGGTAGCAACATGACCTGTGCACTGACGATGGCGTGGACGTTCGTGGCAGTGTTAAGGGTCACAGGCACGGGCGTGAAGCGCTAAAAGGCATGCTTCCCTACAAAATAGAGTCACGCTCTCGTGTGTTTGTGTTCCGAATTGTTCCGTCAACTCCATCAGACGGAGATGCACATGCGTTCAGCACACAAAGGTTCTTTAATTGGGGAGACCCAGCGGAATTGGTTCAGATGTGAATACAAACTGTTTACTCTGTGAAGCACAGACTGGCAAATTCGAATAGGCACGTATGCAGGTGAATCCTATGGGGGCATGGTTTCGTCTTTTGCATAGTCACGTTCGTACATTTATCATGGAAAGAAAGCAGAATGGGTTTAGATGTTAACGCTAGCTGTTTACTTTGTGAGTGGACGATTCGAGAGTAGAGTTGTTTAAAAGCGTAAGTTCCTTGTTTTTAGAAGCCACGGCTCTGTACTGAGTTGCATCACGCTTCTTTTATTAGAAGCACGGGCGTGAAGTGACAATAGCCACGGTTCTGTTCCAGGTAGCGACATGACCTGTGCACTGACGATGGCGTGGACGTTCGTGGCATTGTTAAGTGTCAGAGGCATGGGCGTGAAGTTCAAAGAGGCATGGTGTCGTATGATATAGAGTCACGGGCGTGAAGTGACTACAGCCACGGTTCTGTTCGAGGTAGTGACATGACCTGTGCACTGACGATGGTGTGGACATTCGTGGCAGTGTTAAGGGTCAGAGTCACGGGCGTGAAGCTCAAAGAGGCATGGTGCCGTATGATATAGAGTCACGCTCCCCTGTGTTTCTGTTCCAAGTGCTTCCGTTGACTCGATCAGAAGGAGATGCACGACCGGTGAGCCTACAGAGGCATAGCTTTGCATTACACACAGTCACATTCGTTTCTTTAGCCCAGGGAATGGGTTGAGATGCCAGCACTAACTATTGACTCTGTTGTTAAAATTTTATTTGCTCATTTTCAAAAGCACAGTCATGCTTCTTTCTTGATGTTTCATATATTATTCGATAAAGGCGTGGACTCGATTAGATGGAGAGGCACGGGCATGGTATTTTCTTATATAGAGTAACGCTCGTCTGTGTTTGCGTTCCGAATAATTCCATTGACTCGATCAGATGTAAACCCAGTGGAAAGGCATCATTTGGTATTACTCACAGTCACGTTTGTTTCTTTAATTGCGGAAACCCACTGAAAAGGGTAAGAGTTCCTTGTTTTTAGAAGCCACGGCTATGTGCTGAGTTGCATGGCGCTTCTTTTATTAGAAGCACGGGCATGAAGTGACTATAACCACGGTTCTGTTCTAGGTAGCAACATGACATGTGCACTGACGATGGCGTGGATGTTCGTGGCAGTGTTAAGGGTCACAGGCACGGGCGTGAAGCGCTAAAAGGCATGCTGGCCTACAATATAGAGTCACGCTCTCGTGTGTTTGTGTTCCGAATTGTTCCGTCAAATCCATCAGACGGAGATGCACGGGCATTCAGCACACAAAGGTTCTTTAATTGGGGAGACCCAGCGGAATTGGTTTAGATGTGAGTACCCACTGTTTACTCTATGAAGCACGGACTGGCCTATGCGAATAGGCACGTACACAGGTGAATCCCATGGGGGCATGGTTTCGTCTTTCGCATAGTCATGTTCGTACGTTTATCATGGAAAGAAAGCAGAATGGGTTTAGATGTTAAAGCTAGATGTTTATTTTGTGAGTGGCCGATTCGAGATTAGAGTTGTTTAAAAGCGTAAGTTTCTTGTTTTTAAAAGCCACGGTTCTGTACTAAGTTGCATCGCGCTTCTTTTATTAGAAGCACGGGCGTGAAGTGACTACAGCCACGGTTCTGTTCCAAGTACCGGCATGACCTGTGCACTGACGATTGCGTGGACGTGCGTGGCAGTTTTAAGGGTCACATGCATGGGCGTGAAGCTCAAAGAGGCATGGTGCCGTATGATATAGAGTCACGGGCGTGAAGTGACTACAGCCACTGTTCTGTTCCAGGTAGTGACATGACCTGTACACTGATGATGGCGTGGACGTTCGTGGCAGTGTTAAGGGTCAGAGGCACGGGCGTGAAGCTCAAAGAGGCATGGTGCCGTATGATATAGAGTCGCGTTCCCCTGTGTTTCTGTTCCAAGTGCTTCCGTCGACTCGATCAGAAGGAGATGCACGGCCGGTGAGCCTACAGAGGCATAGCTTTGCATTACACACAGTCACGTTCGTTTCTTTAGCCCAGGGAATGGGTTGAGATGCCAACACTAACTATTGACTCTGTTGTTAAAAGTTTGTTTGCTCATTTTCAAAAGCACAGTCACGCTTCTTTCTTGATGTTTCGTACATTATTCGATAAAGGCGTGGACTCGATTAGATGGAGAGGCACGGGCATGGTATTTTCTTATATAGAGTCACACTTGTCTGTGTTTGCGTTCTGAATAATTCCATTGACTCGATCAGATGTAAACCCAGCGGAAAGGCATCATTTGGTCTTACTCACAGTCACATTTGTTTCTTTAATTGTGGAACCCCACTGAAAAGGGTAAGAGTTCCTTGTTTTTAGAAGCCACGGCTATGTGCTGAGTTGCGTGGCGCTTCTTTTATTAGAAGCACGGGTGTGAAGTGACTACAGCCACAGTTCTATTCCAGGTAGCAACATGACCTGTGCACTGACGATGGCATGGATGTTTGTGCCAGTGTTAAGGGTCACAGGCACGGGCGTGAAGCGCTAAAAGGCATGCTGCCCTACAATATAGAGTCACGGTCTCGTGTGTTTGTGTTCCGAATTGTTCTGTCAACTCCATCAGACGAAGATGCACGGGCGTTCAACACACAAAGGTTCTTTAATTGGGGAGACCCAGCGGAATTGGTTCAGATGTGAGTACCCACTGTTTACTCTGTGAAGCACGGACTGGCCTATTCGAATAGGCACGTACGCAGGTGAATCCCATGGGGGCATGGTTTCGTCTTTCGCATAGTCACGTTCGTACGTTTATCATGGAAAGAAAGCAGAATGGGTTTAGATGTTAAAGCTAGTTGTTTACTTTGTGAGTGGCCAATTCGAGATTAGAGTTGTTTAACAGCGTAAGTTCCTTGTTTTTAAAAGCCACGGTTCTGTACTGAGTTGCATCGCGCTTCTTTTATTAGAAGCACAGGCGTGAAGTGACTACAGCCACAGTTCTATTCCAGGTAGCGGCATGACATGTGCACTGACGATTGCGTGGACGTTCGTGGCAGTTTTAAGGGTCACATGCACGGGCGTGAAACTCTACGAGGCATGGTGCCGTATGATATAGAGTCACGTTCCCCTGTGTTTCTGTTCCAAGTGCTTTTGTCGACTCGATCCGAAGGAGATGCACGGCAGGTGAGCTCATGGAGCCATAGCTTTGCATTACACACAGTCACGTTCGTTTCTTTAACCCAGCGGAATGGGTTGAGACGCCAACACTTACTATTGACTATGTTGTTAAAAGCTTGTTTCCTTGTTTTCAAAAGCACAGTCACGCTTCTTTCTTGATGTTTTGTATATTACTCGATAAAGGCATGGACTCGATTAGATGGAGAGGCACGGGCATGGTGTGGTGTTATATAGAGTCACGCTCGTTTGTGATTGCGTTCCGAATAATTCCACTGAGTTGATCAGATGGAAACCCAGCGGAAAGGGTTCAGGTGTGAACACTCACTGTTTACTCAGTGAGGCACGGAATGGCTTGTTCGAGTGAAGCTGCTGTGGTGTATTCTTTGCACGGTGGTGGGTCCGAGGAAGTGACGGCGTGGTATTGTGAGGAGTCATGTTATGTTGTTTTCGTGTTCCAAATGATTCCGTTGAACCGTTCGCAACGGCAGGCACATCCATGCATCGCGAAGAGGCATGGTTATGATTTACCAATAGTCACATTCGTGCATTTATGGCGGAAACCCAACGGTTCGACGGCCATCTCTTCGTACCTAGGGAGTGAACGCCACGTGGCTCCGCTCCAGAAACCTAACGGTGCGACAGGCGTCTCCTTCGGTGACGCCATTCTGGCTCGTCGCCCGAGACTAGGCTCCGGCTATTTAAGGCGGACGGACGGAGTGTCGAAACCCTAGCCACATTCTACTCCTTGCTTTGTTCGCCGCCAGGCCTTCCACTCCTGTTGCTCATCATTATTCACTGACCATCTCCGCCAAGGCTGGGTAGAAGGAGACTATTCCGGACCACCGTGCCCTATCGCGGGAGGAGATCCAGGCTCGTGAGGGCTCCTCGTCTGTAAGTTCACCCTGTCTCTGCTTCTCCTTTATTCGTTTTTTCTTTCTTTCGGCTGCTTTGATTTAGTTTGTGAAACATGAATTATTGTGGTCAGTTGACTCCTAATTTGATGTGGGTCTATCTTGTTGATACTGATTTACAGTTAGTTGGAGGTAGGGTTAGTCTGCGTCATGGTCTTGAACAGAAGGGCCTTGCTGTAGAATTGGGGAGCAGCTGTGACTCGAAAGAGATGGGAGTGGTGAGCGGAGCCGCGACGGGAATGGTGCGCGTTGTTTCATTTGCAGAGGCTAAAAAAACGTGTGACGAGCTTGTGGAGATCATCCACCGGTGGCAGGAGCTCTTCCAGGAAGCAAAGGGAAGATTTGAAGAAGGTGAATGCCAGGATCGTAGAAATTACGGTTGAGAAGAACAATCTCCTTGAAAAGCACGTCCGGTTGTTGCGGGAATCGGTTGCAGCTGCGAAGCGACATGACGAGGATGTGAAGGCGCTGAAGAAGGAGATTTATGAACTGCGCCGGGAGCAAACCAGCAACAAGATCGTTGGGGACTAGGTATACAGGGGCGTCCCTGGCTGTTGTGTGCGTTTAGTGTTCTTAAGCAGTGGAGTGTAGTTTCTTACCTTTACTTGTGAAATTGCGCTGTCAGCTACCTTGCAAACAAAATTTATTTTGGTTTCGAGTATCGTTGTAATTAGGCACCATTACTTATGATGCACGGGACGTGAAGTCTCTGCATATACGGTTGTTAACCTATTATTGTAATGACTTGTTACTGATGAAGGCGTGTATGTTCGTGACATTACTGTGTTGCAGTGTTTCAGGTCACAGACACGGCCTTGCATCCCACAGATTCATGGTGTGGTTTTTTATAGAGTCACGTTCACCTGTATTTGTGTTCGAAATGTTTCCGTCGACTCGTTGAGAAAAATAGGCACGTACTCTGGTGAATCCCACAGGGGAATGGTTTCGTCTTTTGCATAGTCACGTTCATACGTTTATGATGGAAAGAAAGTAGAATGGGTTTAGATTTTAATGTTGGCTGTTTGCTTTGTGAGATTCGAGAGTTGAGTTGTTTAAAAGCGTAAGTTCCTTGTTTTTAAAAGCCACGGTTCTTTACTGAGTTACGTCGCGCTTCGTTTATTAGAAGCATGGACGTGAAGTGAATATAGCCGCGGATGATGACTTGTGCACTATCGATGGCGTGGACGTTCGTGGCAGTGTTCAGGTCTTTTGCATAGTCACGTTCATACGTTTATGATGGAAAGAAAGCAGAATGGGTTTAGATTTTAATGCTAGTTGTTTGCTTTGTGAGATTAGAGAGTTGAGTTGTTTAAAAGTGTAAGTTCCTTGTTTTTAAAAGCCACGATTCTTTACTGAGTTACGTCGCGCTTCGTTTATTAGAAGCACGGACGTGAAGTGAATATAGCCGCGGATGATGACTTGTGCACTGTCGATGGCGTGGACGTTCGTGGCAGTGTTCAGGGTCACAGGCACGGGCATGAAGCACTAAAAGGCATACAACCCTATAATATAGAGTCACGGTCTCGTCCGTTTGTGTTCCGAATTGTTCCGTCAACTCCATCAGACGGAGATGCACGGGCGTTCAGTCCACAAAGGATTTTTAATTCCGGGGAACCACCGGAATTGGTTTAGATGTGAGCTCTCAGTGTTTACTCTGTGAGGCACGGATTGGCCTATTCGAATAGGCACGTACGCAAGTGAATCCCGTGGGGGCATGGTTTCGTCTTTCGCATAGTCACGTTCGTACGTTTATCTTGGAAAGAAAGCGGAATGGGTTCAAATGTTAACGGTAGCTGTTTACTTTGTGAGTGGCCGACTCGAGAGTCGAGTTGTTTAAAAGCGTAAGTTCCTTGTTTTTAGAAGCCACGGATCTGTACTGAGTTGCGTGGCGCTTCTTTTATTATAAGCACGGGCGTTAAGTGACTACTGCCACAGTTCTGTTCCAGGTAGCGACATGACCTATGCAGTGACGATGGCGTGGACGTTCGTGGCAGTGTTAAGGGTCAGAGGCACGGCATGAAGCTCAAAGAGGCATGGTGCCATATGATATAGAGTCACGTTCCCCTGTGTTTCTGTTCCAAGTGCTTCCGTCGACTCGATCAGAAGTCCTAATTTGATGTGGGTGTGTTTCCGCTGACTCCTAATTTGATGTGGGTGTGTTTTGCTGATAATGATTTACAGTCAGTTGGAGGTAGGGTTAGTCTGCGTCATGGTCTTGAACAGAAGTCCCCTTTTGTAGAATCTGGGAGCAGTTGTGGCTTGAAAGAGAAGGGAATGGTGAGCGGGGCGGCGACGACAAGTGCTGTGAGGTCCTTGTTAGTTACTCTCAATAACCTGGTCGATGAGATGAATACTTTGGTTTCACTTCCAAAGGCTGACAAGACGTACGAGCAAATGCTGGAGATCACCTACGCGTGGAAGAAGCTTTGCGAGGAAACAAGAGAAGATTTGGACAGGGCGAATGCCAGGATCGTAGAAATTACGGCTGAGACGAAAAATCTCCTTAGAGAGCACATGACGAGAATATGAAGGCGCTGAAGGAGGAGATTGATGAACTACGCCGGGAGCAAAGCAACAAGAAGGTTGGTGGGGACTAGGTATACAGCAGCGTCCCTGGCTGTTGTGTGCGTCTGTCGTTGTTAAGCAGTGGAGTGGAGTTTGTTGGCTTGTCTTGTGAAATTTCGGTGTCAGCTACCTTGCTAACAAAATGTATTTTGGTTTCGAGTATCATTGTAATTAGGCGCCGTTACTTATGATGCACGGGACGTGAAGTGTCTGCAGCCACGGTTGTGAACCTAGTATTGTAATGACTTGCGTACTGGTGTAGGCGTGTACGTTCGTGGCTTTTGTGTGTTGCAGTGTTTCGGGTCACGGACACGGGCTTGCACCCCACAAATTCATGGTGTGGTTTCATATAGAATCACGTTCGCCTGTATTTGTGTTCGAAATGATTCCGTTGACTCATTCAGAAAAATAGGCACGTACGCAGGTGAATCCCATGGGGGCATGGTTTCGTCTTTTGCATAGTCACGTTCGTACGTTTATCATGGAAAGAAGGCAGAATGGGTTTAGATGTTAACGCTAGCTGTTTGCTTTGTGAGACTTGAGAGTCGAGTTGTTTAAAAGCGTAAGTTCCTTGTTTTTAAAAGCCACGGTTCTGTACTGAGTTACGTCGCGCTTCGTTTATTAGAAGCACGGACGTGAAGTGAATATAGCTGCGGATGATGACTTGTGCACTGTTGATGGCGTGGACGTTCATGGCAGTGTTAAGGATCACAGGGACGGGCGTGAAGCGCTAAAAGGTATGCTAGTACAATATAGAGTCACTTTCCCGTGTGTTTGAGTTCCGAATCATTCCGACGACTCGATCAGACGGAGAGGCACGGGCGTTCAGTGCACAAAGGCACCGTCAGGTTCTTTCTTTAAATGGGGATACCCACCGGAATTGGTTCAGATGTGAACGCCCACTGTTTACTCTGTGAGGCACCGAATAGCCTATTCGAGAGACGCTGGTGTGGTATATTCTTCGCACGGTCATGGGTCTCAGGAAGGCACGGCGTTTTATTGTGTAGAGTGACGTTAGTTTGTCTTGGTGTTCCAAATGGTGTGGTTTTATGTAGAGTCTCATTCGCATGTATTTGTGTTCGAAATGATTCCGTTGACTAGTTCAGTACAAGAGGCACGGACATGAATGCCATCAGGGCATGGTTGGGTCTGTCGGAGGGTCACATTTCGTAAGTTTATTGTTGAAACAAAGCGAAATGGGTTTAGGTGTTAATGCTAAATGTTTACTTTGCAAGTGACCGGTTCAAGAGTCAAGGTGTTTAAAAGAGTAATATCCTTGTTTTTAAATGTTGGGTTTCGTAGTAATTTCAAAAATTTTCCTACGCGCACACAGGATCATGTGATGCATAGCAACGAGAGGAGAGTGTTGTCTACGTACCCAACGCAGACCGACTGCGGAAGCGATGACACGATGTAGAGGAAGTAGTCGTACGTCTTCACGATCCAACCGATCAAGCACCGAAACTACGGCACCTCCGAGTTCGAGCACACGTTCAGCTCGATGACGATCCCCGGACTCCGATCCAGCAAAGTGTTAGGGAAGAGTTTCGTCAGCACGACGGCGTGGTGACGATCTTGATGAACTACAGCAGCAGGGCTTCGCCTAAACTCCGCTACAGTATTATCGAGGAATATGGTGGCAGGGGGCACCGCACACGGCTAAGGAATCGATCACGTGGATCAACTTGTGTCAACTTGTGTGTTTAGAGGTGCCCCTGCCTCCGTATATAAAGGAGTAGAGGGGGGAGGCTGGCCGGCCATAGAGGGAGGCGCAGGAGAGTCCTACTCCCTCTGGGAGTAGGATTCCTCTCCCCAATCCTAGTCCAACTAGGATTCCTCGGAGGGGAAGGGAGAGAGGGGGGCCGGCCACCTTCTCCTAGTCCTAATAGGACTAGGGGAGGGGGAAGAGGCGCAGCCACCTTGGGCTGCCCCTTTCTCCTTTCCACTAAGGCCCATGAAGGCCCATATGGCTCCCGGGGGGTTCCGGTAACCCTCCCGGTAACCCGGTAAAATCCCGATTTCACCCGGAACACTTCCGATGTCCAAACATAGGCTTCCAATATATCAATCTTTACGTCTCGACCATTTCGAGACTCCTCGTCATGTCCGTGATCACATCCGGGACTCCGAACAACCTTCGGTACATCAAAATGCATAAACTCATAATATTACTGTCATCGTTACCTTAAGCGTGCGGACCCTACGGGTTCGAGAACAATGTAGACATGACCGAGACACGTCTCTGGTCAATAACCAATAGCGGGACCTGGATGCCCATATTGGCTCCTACATATTCTACGAAGATCTTTATCGGTCAGACCGCATAACAACATACGTTGTTCCCTTTGTCATCGGTATGTTACTTGCCCGAGATTCGATCGTCGGTATCCAATACCTAGTTCAATCTCGTTATCGGCAAGTCTCTTTACTCGTTCCGTAATACATCATCTCACAACTAACATATTAGTTGCAATGCTTGCAAGGCTTATGTGATGTGTATTACCGAGAGGGCCCAGAGATACCTCTCCATCAATCGGAGTGACAAATCCTAATCTCGAAATACGCCAACCCAACATTGACCATTGGAGACACCTGTAGTACTCCTTTATAATCACCCAGTTACGTTGTGACGTTTGGTAGTACCCAAAGTGTTCCTCCGGTAAACGGGAGTTGCATAATCTCATAGTCATAGGAACATGTATAAGTCATGAAGAAAGCAATAGCAACATACTAAACGATCGGGTGCTAAGCTAATGGAATGGGTCATGTCAATCAGATCATTCTACTAATGATGTGACCTCGTTAATCAAATAACAACTCATTGTTCATGGTTAGGAAACATAACCATCTTTGATTAACGAGCTAGTCAAGTAGAGGCATACTAGTGACACTCTGTTTGTCTATGTATTCACACATGTATTATGTTTCCGGTAAATACAATTCTAGCATGAATAATAACCATTTATCATGATTATAAGGAAATAAATAATAACTTTATTATTGCCTCTAGGGCATATTTCCTTTAGTCTCCCACTTGCACTAGAGTCAATAATCTAGATTACACTGTAATGATTCTAACACCCATGGAGCCTTGGTGCTGATCATGTTTTGCTCGTGGAAGAGGCTTAGTCAACGGGTCTGCAACATTCAGATCCGTATGTATCTTGCAAATCTCTATGTCTCCCACCTGGACTAGATCCCGGATGGAGTTGAAGCGTCTCTTGATGTGTTTGGTCCTTTTGTGAAATCTGGATTCCTTTGCTAAGGCAATTGCACCAGTATTGTCACAAAAGATTTTCATTGGACCTGATGCACTAGGTATGACACCTAGATCGGATATGAACTCCTTCATCCAGACTCCTTCATTTGCTGCTTCCGAAGCAGCTATGTATTCCGCTTCACATGTAGATCCCGCTACAACGCTTTGTTTAGAACTGCACCAACTGACAGCTCCACCGTTTAATGTAAACACGTATCCGGTTTGTGATTTAGAATCGTCCGGATCAGTGTCAAAGCTTGCATCAACGTAACCTTTTACGGTGAGCTCTTTGTCACCTCCATATACGAGAAACATATCCTTAGTCCTTTTCAGGTATTTCAGGATGTTCTTGACCGCTGTCCAGTGATCCACTCCTGGATTACTTTGGTACCTCCCTGCTAAACTTATAGCAAGGCACACATCAGGTCTGGTACACAGCATTGCATACATGATAGAGCCTATGGCAGATGCATAGGGAACATCTTTCATATTCTCTCTATCTTCTGCAGTGGTCGGGCATTGAGTCTTACTCAATTTCACACCTTGTAACACAGGCAAGAACCCTTTCTTCGCTTGATCCATTTTGAATTTCTTCAAAATTTTGTCAAGGTATGTGTTTTGTGAAAGTCCAATTAAGCGTCTTGATCTATCTCTATAGATCTTAATGCCTAATATTTAAGCAGCTTCACCGAGGTCTTTCATTGAAAAACTTTTATTCAAGTATCCCTTTATGCTATCCAGAAATTCTATATCATTTCCAATCAGTAATATGTCATCCACATATAATATCAGAAATGCTACAGAGCTCCCACTCACTTTCTTGTAAATACAGGCTTCTCCGAAAGTCTGTATAAAACCAAATGCTTTGATCACACTATCAAAACGTTTATTCCAACTCCGAGAGGCTTGCACCAGTCCATAAATGGATCGCTGGAGCTTGCACACTTTGTTAGCTCCCTTTGGATCGACAAAACCTTCTGGTTGCATCATATACAACTCTTCTTCCAGAAATCCATTCAGGAATGCAGTTTTGACATCCATCTGCCAAATTTCATAATCATAAAATGCGGCAATCGCTAACATGATTCGGACAGACTTAAGCATCGCTACGGGTGAGAAGGTCTCATCGTAGTCAATCCCTTGGACTTGTCGAAAACCTTTTGCGACAAGTCGAGCTTTGTAGACAGTAACATTACCATCAGCGTCAGTCTTCTTCTTAAAGATCCATTTATTCTCAATTGCTTGCCGATCATCGGGCAAGTCAACCAAAGTCCATACTTTGTTCTCATGCATGGATCCTATCTCAGATTTCATGGCTTCAAGCCATTTTGCGGAATCTGGGCTCACCATCGCTTCTTCATAGTTCGTAGGTTCATCATGATCTAGTAGCATGACTTCCAGAACAGGATTTCCGTACCACTCTGGCGCGGATCTTACTCTGGTTGATCTACGTGGTTCAGTAGTATCTTGATCTGAAGTTTCATGATCATTATCATTGGCTTCCTCACTAACCGGTGTAGGTGTCACTGAAACAGTTTTCTGTGATGAACTACTCTCCAGTAAGGGAGCAGGTACAGTTACCTCGTCAAGTTCTACTTTCCTCCCACTCACTTCTTTCGAGAGAAACTCCTTCTCTAGAAATGATCCATTCTTAGCAACGAATGTTTTGCCTTCGGATCTGTGATAGAAGGTGTACCCAACAGTTTCCTTTGGGTATCCTATGAATACACATTTCTCCGATTTGGGTTCGAGCTTATCAGGTTGAAGCTTTTTCACATAAGCATCGCAACCCCAAACTTTAAGAAACGACAACTTTGGTTTCTTGCCAAACCATAGTTCATAAGGCGTCGTCTCAACGGATTTTGATGGTGCCCTATTTAACGTGAATGCGGCCGTCTCTAAAGCATAACCCCAAAATGATAGCGGTAAATCTGTAAGAGACATCATAGATCGCACCATATCTAGTAAAGTACGATTACGACGTTCGGACACACCATTGCGCTGTGGTGTTCCGGGTGGCGTGAGTTGTGAAACTATTCCACAGTTTTTCAAATGTACACCAAACTCGTAACTCAAATATTCTCCTCCACGATCAGATCGTAGAAACTTTATTTTCTTGTTACGATGATTTTCAACTTCACTCTGAAATTCTTTGAACTTTTCAAATGTTTCAGACTTATGCTTCATTAAGTAGATATATCCATATCTGCTCAAATCATCTGTGAAGGTGAGAAAATAACGATATCCGCCACGAGCCTCAATATTCATCGGACCACATACATCGGTATGTATGATTTCCAACAAATCTGTTGCTCTCTCCATAGTACCGGAGAACGGTGTTTTAGTCATCTTGCCCATGAGGCATGGTTCGCAAGTACCAAGTGATTCATAATCAAGTAGTTCCACAAGTCCATCAGTATGGAGTTTCTTCATGCGTTTTACACCGATATGACCTAAACGACAGTGCCACAAATAAGTTGCACTTTCATTATCAACTCTGCATCTTTTGGTTTCAACATTATGAATATGTGTATTACTACTATCGAGATTCAATAAGAATAGACCACTCTTCAAGGGTGCATGACCATAAAAGATATTACTCATATAAATAGAACAACCATTATTCTCTGATTTAAATGAATAACCGTCTCGCATTAAACAAGATCCAGATATAATGTTCATGCTCAACGCTGGCACCAAATAACAATTATTTAGGTCTAATATTAATCCCGAAGGTAGATGTAGAGGTAGCGTGCCGACCGCGATCACATCGACTTTGGAACCGTTTCCCACGCGCATCGTCACCTCGTCCTTTGCCAGTGCCCGCTTATTCTGTAGTCCCTGTTTCGAGTTGCAAATATTAGCAACAGAACCAGTATCAAATACCCAGGTGCTACTGCGAGCATTGGTAAGGTACACATCAATAACATGTATATCACATATACCTTTGTTCACCTTGCCATCCTTCTTATCCGCCAAATACTTGGGGCAGTTCCGCTTCCAGTGACCAGTCTGCTTGCAGTAGAAGCACTCAGTTTCAGGCTTAGGTCTAGACTTGGGTTTCTTCTCTTGAGCAGCAACTTGCTTGCTGTTCTTCTTGAAGTTCCCTTTCTTCTTTCCTTTGCCCTTTTTCTTGAAACTAGTGGTTTTGTTAACCATCAACACTTGATGCTCCTTTTTGATTTCTACCTCCGCAGCTTTCAGCATTGCGAAGAGCTCGGGAATAGTCTTGTTCATCCCTTGCATATTATAGTTCATCACGAAGCTCTTGTAGCTTGGTGGCAGTGATTGGAGAATTCTGTCAATGACGCAATCATCCGGAAGATTAACTCCCAATTGAATCAAGTGATTATTATACCCAGACATTTTGAGTATATGCTCACTGACAGAACTGTTCTCCTCCATCTTGCAGCTATAGAACTTATTGGAGACTTCATATCTCTCAATCCGGGCATTTGCTTGAAATATTAACTTCAACTCCTGGAACATCTCATATGCTCCATGACGTTCAAAACGTCGTTGAAGTCCTGATTCTAAGCCGTAAAGCATGGCACACTGAACTATCGAGTAGTCATCAGCTTTGCTCTGCCAGACGTTCATAACATCTGGCGTTGCTCCAGCAGCAGGCCTGGCACCCAGCGGTGCTTCCAGGACGTAATTCTTCTGTGCAGCAATGAGGATAATCCTCAAGTTACGGACCCAGTCCGTGTAATTGCTACCATCATCTTTCAACTTTGCTTTCTCAAGGAACGCATTAAAATTTAACGGAACAACAGCACGAGCCATCTATCTACAATCAACATAAACAAGCAAGATACTATCAGGGACTAAGTTCATGATAAATTTTAAGTTCAATTAATCATATTATTAAAGAACTCCCACTTAGATAGACATCCCTCTAATCCTCTAAGTGATCACGTGATCCAAATCAACTAAACCATATCCGATCATCACGTGAGATGGAGTAGTTTCATCGGTGAACATCATTATGTTGATCATATCTACTATATGATTCACGCTCGACCTTTCGGTCTCCGTGTTCCGAGGCCATATCTGCATATGCTAGGCTCGTCAAGTTTAACCTGAGTATTCTGCGTGCGCAACTGTTTTGCACCCGTTGTATTTGAACGTAGAGCCTATCACACCCGATCATCACGTGGTGTCTCAGCACGAAGAACTTTCGCAACGGTGCATACTCAGGGAGAACACTTCTTGATAATTTAGTGAGAGATCATCTTATAATGCTACCGTCAATCAAAGCAAGATAAGATGCATAAAAAGATAAACATCACATGCAATCAATATAAGTGATATGATATGGTCATCATCATCTTGTGCTTGTGATCTCCATCTCCGAAGCACCGTCATGATCACCATCGTCACCGGCGCGACACCTTGATCTCCATCGTAGCATCGTTGTCGTCTTGCCAATCTTATGCTTTTACGACTATCACTACCGTTTAGTAATAAAGTAAAGCATTACATCGCGATTGCATTGCATACAATAAAGCGACAACCATATGGCTCCTGCCAGTTGCCGATAACTTGGTTACAAAACATGATCATCTCATACAATAAAATTCAGCATCATGCCTTGACCATATCACATCACAACATGCCCTGCAAAAACAAGTTAGACGTCCTCTACTTTGTTGTTGCTTGTTTTACGTGGCTGCTACGGGCTTAAGTAAGAACCAATCTCACCTACGCATCAAAACCACAATGATAGTTTGTCAAATAGACTCCGTTTTAACCTTCGCAAGGACCGGGCGTAGCCATACTTGGTTCAACTAAAGTTGGAGAGGCAGTCGCCCGCAAGCCATCTCTGTGCAAAGCACGTCGAGGGAACCGGTCTCGCGTAAGCGTACGCGTAAGGTTGGTCCGGGTCGTCTCGTCCAACAATACCACCGAACCAAAGTATGACATGCTGGTAGGCAGTATGACTTGTATCGTCCACAACTCACTTGTGTTCTACTCGTGCATATAACATCAACATAAATAACCTAGGCTCGGATGCCACTGTTGGGTTTCGTAGTAATTTCAAAAATTTTCCTACGCGCACACAGGATCATGTGATGCATAGCAACGAGAGGAGAGTGTTGTCTACGTACCCAACGCAGACCGACTGCGGAAGCGATGACACGATGTAGAGGAAGTAGTCGTACGTCTTCACGATCCAACCGATCAAGCACCGAAACTACGGCACCTCCGAGTTCGAGCACACGTTCAGCTCGATGACGATCCCCGGACTCCGATCCAGCAAAGTGTTAGGGAAGAGTTTCGTCAGCACGATGGCGTGGTGACGATCTTGATGAACTACAGCAGCAGGGCTTCGCCTAAACTCCGCTACAGTATTATCGAGGAATATGGTGGCAGGGGGCACCGCACACGGCTAAGGAATCGATCACGTGGATCAACTTGTGTCAACTTGTGTGTTTAGAGGTGCCCCTGCCTCCGTATATAAAGGAGTAGAGGGGGGAGGCTGGCCGGCCATAGAGGGAGGCGCAGGAGAGTCCTACTCCCTCTGGGAGTAGGATTCCTCCCCCCAATCCTAGTCCAACTAGGATTCCTCGGAGGGGAAGGGAGAGAGGGGGGCCGGCCACCTTCTCCTAGTCCTAATAGGACTAGGGGAGGGGGAAGAGGCGCAGCCACCTTGGGCTGCCCCTTTCTCCTTTCCACTAAGGCCCATGAAGGCCCATATGGCTCCCGGGGGGTTCCGGTAACCCTCCCGGTAACCCGGTAAAATCCCGATTTCACCCGGAACACTTCCGATGTCCAAACATAGGCTTCCAATATATCAATCTTTACGTCTCGACCATTTCGAGACTCCTCGTCATGTCCGTGATCACATCCGGGGCTCCGAACAACCTTCGGTACATCAAAATGCATAAACTCATAATATTACTGTCATCGTTACCTTAAGCGTGCGGACCCTACGGGTTCGAGAACAATGTAGACATGACCGAGACACGTCTCTGGTCAATAACCAATAGCGGGACCTGGATGCCCATATTGGCTCCTACATATTCTATGAAGATCTTTATTGGTCAGACCGCATAACAACATACGTTGTTCCCTTTGTCATCGGTATGTTACTTGCCCGAGATTCGATCGTCGGTATCCAATACCTAGTTCAATCTCGTTATCGGCAAGTCTCTTTACTCGTTCCGTAATACATCATCTCACAACTAACATATTAGTTGCAATGCTTGCAAGGCTTATGTGATGTGTATTACCGAGAGGGCCCAGAGATACCTCTCCATCAATCGGAGTGACAAATCCTAATCTCGAAATACGCCAACCCAACATTGACCATTGGAGACACCTGTAGTACTCC
The DNA here is from genome assembly GCF_018294505.1 of Triticum aestivum. Classification (NCBI taxonomy): domain Eukaryota; kingdom Viridiplantae; phylum Streptophyta; class Magnoliopsida; order Poales; family Poaceae; genus Triticum; species Triticum aestivum. The sequence goes on from NC_057794.1 coordinate 448,256,560, forward strand.
TTTATAATCACCCAGTTACGTTGTGACGTTTGGTAGTACCCAAAGTGTTCCTCCGGTAAACGGGAGTTGCATAATCTCATAGTCATAGGAACATGTATAAGTCATGAAGAAAGCAATAGCAACATACTAAACGATCGGGTGCTAAGCTAATGGAATGGGTCATGTCAATCAGATCATTCTACTAATGATGTGACCTTGTTAATCAAATAACAACTCATTGTTCATGGTTAGGAAACATAACCATCTTTGATTAACGAGCTAGTCAAGTAGAGGCATACTAGTGACACTCTGTTTGTCTATGTATTCACACATGTATTATGTTTCCGGTAAATACAATTCTAGCATGAATAATAAACATTTATCATGATTATAAGGAAATAAATAATAACTTTATTATTGCCTCTAGGGCATATTTCCTTCATTAAAAGCCATGGCTCTGTGCTGAGTTTCGTGGCTCTTCTTTTATTAGGAGGATGGGCGTTAAGTGACTACAACTATGGTTCTGTATCAGGTATCGACATGACTTGTGCACTGATGATGGCGTGGACGTTCGTGGCAGTGTTAAGGGTCACAGGCACGGGCATGAAGCGGTAAAAGGCATGCTGCCCTATAATATAGAGTCATGGTCGCGTGCGTTTGTGTTCCGAATTGTTCCGTCGACTCGATCATACAGAGAGGCACCGCCGTTCAGCGCACAAAGGTTCTTTAATTGGGGAGACCCAGCGGAATTGGTTTAGTTGTGAATACCCACTGTTTACTCTGTGAAGCAGGGAATGGCTTATTCGAGAGACGCTGGTGTGGTATATTCTTCGCATGGCTATGGGTCCCAGGAAGGCACGGCGTCACATTGTGTAGAGTGACGTTAGTTTGTCTTGGTGTTCTAAATGACTGTTGAATTGTTCGCACTGAAAGACACAACTATATGCGTTACACGGAGTCACATTTGTGGTGTTCACTCGTATTCGGTGTGAACGCCTCTCCGGAAACCCAAGGGCCCGACGTGCGTTTCCTCCGGTGACGCCGTTCTGAAGGAGGTGGAGGTATTTAATAGAGTGAACGCCATGTGTCCGCACTGCAGAATCCAAAAGGACCGACGGTCGTCTCATCCGTCAGTGAAGCGAACACCGCGTGTCACCCTTCCGTCTCCCGGAGTCAAGAAGCAGTTATTTAAGCCGAGCGGCGTCCGCCACCACTAGACATCATCCTGCTTCTCCCTCTTTCGCCGGCAATCTTAGGAAATCACCCATCTTCCTCTTTTCGCTTGTGACGTTCCCCGCCATGGTTCATCACAAGATAACTACTTATGCGATGCTTACTCCCGAGTGTCGCTTTCAGTTGCAGGAGGACATCCATTCGAGGCGTGCCACTCGGGTCGCAGCAGGCATGTCTAAGGACTCGCCGGGGCCGGAGGAGATTGGGGGGGTGGAGGAAGTGGAGGGGCATCCGTCGGAGCTCATGCAGGGAGTTGATCCAGTTGTGGGAGATGTGATGGAGGAAGAGGAGGGGGTGACAAGGATGAGGAAGACGACGTGGAAGGCGTGGACGAGGATGACGAGGAAGGCGTGAAGGAGGATGACGAGGAAGATGTGGACGAGGACAACGAGGAAGGAATGGACGAGGATGAGGAGGACGACGAGGAAGATGTGGACGAGGACAACGAGGAAGGCATGGACGAGGATGAGGAGGACGACGAGGAAGGTGTGGACGAGGACGACGAGGAAGACGTGGACGAGGATGACGAGGACGTCGAGGAAGGCTTGGGTGAGGATGACGAGGATGACGAGGAAGGCGTGGACGAGGACGACGAGGAGGGAGATGACGAGGATGTCGAGGAAGGCTTGGACGAGGATGACGAGGACGACGAGGAACGCGTGGATGAGGAAGACGAGGTGGAGTTCTATCTCGGTGAATTGGCCTTGATGGCGGAGCAGACTGCTATCCTGGAGTCCATCCAAGATGAGGCGTATGTGGAGTCCAATCTGCGCTTCCTCCGGGTAGAGCAGGCGAAGATCGATGTGCTCTTCGACGAGCTGGATGCGGAGCAAGAGGCGGAGGCCAACGACGTCGATGTCACAACGGAGTAGTGTAGTTTTGTTGGTAGATGTTTGCTTTTCCATGCTTTTCATGTTTTATGTGTCTGTAAAGGTTGAACAATGTCAAGCAATCGTTGTTGTCAGAATGGAGACAGTTTCGTCTCTATGTCAAACAATCGTGTTTTGTTCCTAAGTAGTAGTACTACGCCGTCCAAAATAAATGTGTCAATTTTGCAGTAAAATTCACATTGTACTGGTTAGTACAACGTTGAGCGAATTAATTTGTGATGGAAGGTGTATGTTTTATTTCAAATTGCAGTTTTAAGTACCATATTTGGCTCGGAAGGCGTATGTTTTATTACACTATATTGTATTATTATAGATTGCAGTTTCAAGTACAAAATAAACGTCTCAACTAGGGCACATATTTGATTCTCGAGATTTCAGTGCGGTTAGATTTGATTATGGTTTCGACATGGTTAGATTCTAGAGAGGCACTCAACAACATGGACAAAAAAAGCCACAGATGTGCTTCTGAGAAGCACCGTCTTGCATGGTTTTACCGCAAGATGGGATTCGACATTTATCCAGGACATTCGGGGTTTTATAAGTGTAGAAAGAATTGTTTTTCACTTATATGTTGTGTGGCAGAGGCATGGCAATTACTTTTGTGAGAGGCATGAATGTGCCGACGGAACGGGCACGGTCACATATGAAATAGGTGTAAGGTGGTCCCTAATGTCTCCTTAAGGTATCATCTATACACTTTACTGTTACAAGCACGATCATCGTTCTTGTTGAGGCACGGAGGTGAAGGATGGAGCATTTGCGTCTGCGATAGTCACGTCCTATATTAAGGAGAAAGCGAATCTTCACGTCTGCGATACATCGGAAGCTGGCTGTAAGGAACGCTCCTGCCTCTGCGTTTTTGTTGACGTCAGGTTTTTGTTCTGACCAACCTTGTTAACATGTTACGTCCGAGAGAGGTACAGTGTTACCCGACGTAGAGGCATGCACGTAACTAACTCGAGGCATGGAGACGTGATTTCAAGGGAGGCACGGACGCGAAAATGAACGTTATGCAAGGACGTGAAGGTGTGCCTCTACTTTAAAGAAGCTTTCACTGACACATTTTCATTGTGGGGGGCATGGACTATGAGCTCCATGTGTTTTCGAAGGCATTAGGCCTCATTAATGAACATATCAGAAAAAAGGTGAATCTTTTGGTTGACGTCTAGAATGTTGCGTAAAATGACGTGAATCCAAGTTACGCATGGTCCCCTTGGTATCAGAGGCACGTAGGCACGTAAGTGCCTATTGTGGTGCACTAGAAATAAACTTGTGCAAAAGACATGTAAACTGCAAGCAAACTACAAGGTTAATTGCGACACTAGCAAACCTAAATTTATAACAAGCAAAAGGCAGTCTTGAGCGAAAGCAAATCTAATGAGAAATCTAGAATGTTCTAGATAATTTTGTTTGCCGGGACCATCTACTTCAGTAGTCGTAGTCGCCACAGGACCTAGCGTGCTTCCTGGTCTGCTCCTTGTCGAGTTTTGCCCGGCGAAGCCCTTCCTGGATGATGCTGAGGCGGCTCCATATCTCGTACGCAGCATAAGCGTCCTTTGCCGCGTACTCGATGTGCCTCATGGACAGGGGCATGGACGCCCAGCGCTGGTGCTCTGCGTTGGTGAGCTCTACGTCGTGGACAAGGATGCCTGAGACGTCCCCAAGGGAGTTCATAGGCTTGGTAGCTGTAGGCACCCTCCATTCCTTCTGGATGTCGATGTAGTGAGCGATCTCCAGTCCAACGCGGCCGAGCATCTCTATGTCGCCGTTGATGGAGAAGCCAACAAACGTGTACCTTGGGTCCGCGAGGAAGTTGTCAAACTTGGTGCAGTTCTTGTCGGCCGCGCTCAGTTGGAAGAGCAGCACCGGATGATCCTTGCCGATGGAGAGCTGGACTAGGGCGGGTTTCTGATCTTTTCCATGGTCGTTGGTGTACTTCACATCAACTCCGAGGATCTTGTGGCGCTCGAACTGGTGGTGTCGCTCGAACTGATCAATGGTGGTCGCCGCCTTGTGCAAGTCGTTGGTGTGGATCACGTGCAACTTTGTGTTGCCGTGGGTCTGCACCTCCATGAATTCCCTGGTGAATCCCATCGCTTGGAGCAGTTGGTCCTCCTGTAATCAGATTTTTCATGGAGAACAATGAGTGGGAGAGCAATGGCGATTTCTGTTCTTTGTGTGTGAGAAGGCCGCGGCGGGAGTCTAAATTTAAGGGCGGGGAAGTGGCAAAGGAGTGCACGATCTCACTGTCGGCGCGGTTGTGCACATCGTGGGTTTTGGATCGTGGGTTTTCTTTATAAAAAATAAAAATAAAATCAGCAGTTGTATTTATAAAAATGTCGTATCTCCAGCAAGTCGTGGAGATGATCATTGTCTTTCGTAGTTTGCTGTCAAATGTTAACTTTTACAATCTCGTGAGGCATGCAGGGGCAGTATGTATTGTAGAGGCACAAGTCTCTGACCAAGAGAAGCATGCTCCAAATGGCAGCTTTAACTGTCAGACATAGGGGCGTGGTACATTTATTCGGAGTGGGAATTGTTTTCAGTGATACAATCGCTGGTAGGAGCAGTGTTGTGTTTCTTCAGAGGCACTGTTATGTGTCCGTGTTACAGTTGACGCTACGAGATGGTCAGGAAGAACGAGAAGCAACAAGAGGCGTCGTCATGCAGCTGCAAGAAGCACTCATACAGCTAGAGGCGAAACAAGAGGCACGAATACGATGCTACGTGATGCACGGAGTTGAAGCTATGTGATTTCATGGACGTCTATTCGTGCTATGGTGCTATGTGAGGCACGGGCACAAACAAATAATTGTGCACTGAAGTACCTGCGCAAGGTCATCCCTAAGGTGTCCTATACGCTTTACAGTTTCAAGCATGGTCGCCGTGCTTGCCGAGGCACGGAGGTGAATGATGGAGCCTATGCCTTTGTGATAGTCGCCTGCAATGTTAAGAAGGAAGTAAATCTTCATAGACCCGATACGTCGGAAGCTGGCCGTAAGGCACGCTTCTGCCTCTGTGTTTTCGGTGACATCACGTTTAGTGCCAGCGGCTCGACGTAACACACGGACTCCATAGGAGTGGAGGCACCGAAGAGCCTTCGTGGTTTTTTTAAGTAGCTAGTTGGTGTTATTGACGGACAACCGTGCCTCTATAGTGTTCTTCTCTGAGGATCACGGGCGTAAGCAGTGTTTTCAAAGGAGAATAAACATCTAACTACCTCTGTACTCAAAATGTTTTTCCAAAGTGTTCCATACGAACGACTATTAATATTTGTGTGTGCGCTGGTTTGTTAGAACATTGTGCACTGCTTTTAGGAGCATTCTGTAGTTGTTGTCCTTGCATTTCGACGCTGCATCCACAAAGGTACTAGTGCATTGCATGCTCGTCATTTTTGTGGATTGCTATGTGTACCTGCTCTGTGCGTTACGCTAATCGTATAGTATCTGTACTGTGTTTATATTTTTCAGTTCACGCCAATATATTCTAATAATAGGAAACTGCAACATTACACTGGAAATGAACTTGTTCAGAAGATATGTAAACTGGAAGCACAATTACAAGGCTATCTGTACTATGTTTATATTTTTCAGTTCACGCCAATATATTCTAATAATAGAAAACTGCAACAATGCACTGGAAATAAACTTGTTCAGTAGATATGTAAACTATAAGCAAACTGCAAGGTTAACTGTGACACAAGCAAATCTAAATTTAGAAGAAGCAAACGGCAGTCTTGAGAGAAAGCAAATCTAACGGGAAATCTAGAATGGCATGACCAATCTTCTAGTTACTTTTCTTGGCCGGGACCACCTGCTTCAGTAGTCATAGTCGCCCCAGCACCTTGCGCGCTTCCTGGTCTGCTCCTTGAGTTTTGCCCGGCGGAGGCCTTCCTGGATGATGGTGAGACGGCTCCATATATCGTACGCAGCGTAAGCATCTTTTGCTGCATACTTGATGTGCCTCATGGATAGGGGCATGCGCGCCCAGCGCTGGTGCTCTACGTTGGTGAGCTTCTTCTTCATGTTGTTGTTGTAGTCGTGGACAATGATGCCTGAGACATCCCCAAGGGAGTCCAGACGCTTGGTAGCTGTAGGCACCCTCCATTTCTTCTGGATGTCGACGAAGTGGGCGATCTCTAGTCCTACGCGCCCGAGCATCTCTATGTCACCGTCGATGGAGAAGCCAGCAAACGTGTATCTGGGGTCGGCGAGGAAGTTGTCGAACCTGGTGCAGTTCTTGTCGGTGGCGCTCAGTTGGAAGAGCAACACCGGATAATCATTACCGACGGAGAGCTGGACGAGGGCTGGTTTCTGATCTTCGCCAACATCGTTGGTGTACTCCACATCAACCCCGACGATCTTGTGGCGCTCGAATTCGAGGTGTCGCTCGTACTACTCGATGGTGGTCGCCGCCTTGTATAAGTCATTGGTGTGGATCACGTGCAACTTGGTGTTGCCGTGGGCCTGCACCTCCATGAATTCCTTGATGAATCCCATGGCCTGGAGCAGTTGGTCCTTCTGCAACCTGGTTTTTCGTGGGGAACAATTTGTGGGAGCGCAATGGCGATTTGTGTTGTTTGTGTGTAAGAAGGCCGCGGCGGAAGTCTAAATTTAAGGTCGGGGAAGCGGCAAAGGAGTGCACGATCTCACTGTCGATGCGGTTGTGCACATCGTGGCTTCTGGATCGTGGTTTCATCTCCCTGGTGGTGCGGTTGTGCACATCCCGAGTTTTTGATCGTGGTTTTTCTTTATAAAAATTAAAAATAAAATCAGCAGTTATGTTTTTAGCAACCATCGTATATCCAGCAAGTCGGGGAGATGTTCGTTGTCTTGCGTAGTTTGCTGTCAAATGTTAACTTTTACAAATTATCTCGTGAGGCATGCCGGGGCAGTATGTAGAGGCACAAGTCTCTGACCAAGAGAAGCATGCTTGAAGTGGCTGGTTTAACTATCAGACATACGGGCATGGTACATTCATTGGGAGTGGCAACTGTTTTCAGTGATACATTCGCTGGCAGGAGCAGTGTTGTGTTTCTTCAGAGGTACTGCTGCAGCTGACACTACGAGATGGACAGAAAGAACCAGAAGCAACAACAGGCGTGGATATGCAGCTACAAGAAGCACTTATACAACAAGAGGTTTAAGTAGAGGCATAGATACGATGCTACGTCAGACACGGAAATGAAGTTACGTGGTTCACGGACGTCAATTTGTGCTATGCTGCGACGTGAGGCACGTGCACGAACAAATAGCCGTGCACTGAACTACATGCGCAAAAAACCATAGATGTGTTCCTGAGAAGCACCGGCCTTGCATGGTTTTGCCGTAAGCTGCGATTCGACATTTATCCAGGGCATTTCGGGTTTTACAAGTGTAGGAATAATCGTTTTACACTTATATGTTCTGTGGCAGAGGCACGACAATTACTCTTGTGACGAAAGAATGAACGTCGAATGTACGTGACGTGAGGATTGACAATAGGCGTCCGTTTACTGTTTTTCCGGAATGTTTTTCAATTAACTTTGAGAGGCATGAATGTGACGATGGAACAGGCATGGTCATGTCTGAAATAGTGGCAAGGTGGTCCCTAATGTGTCCTGAATGTATCACCTGTAATGCTGCACTCTTACAAGCACCGTCATTATTCTTGCAGAGGCACGGACATGAGAGTCATGAATATGTTGACTCAACAGGCACGGTCATGCCTGAAATAGTTGCAAGTATGAGATGGGCAGAAACAACGAGAAGAAACGAGGGGCGTAGGCATGCAGCTGCGAAATGCACTCATACATCGAGTAGCATAGCTAGAGGCACAGGTACGATGCTACGTGAGGCACGGACATGAATCTATGCGAAGGCATGGATGTTTAAGGTGACTGAGGCATAGTGCTGTGCGTTTGACAGAGGTGTATGGTTGAGCTCATCGCAACAAATTACTTAGCATGACGCTATTCTGCAGAGCACCGTAGTGAAAAATATGTATACTACTGACATGCGGAGCTAGCAACGTCACTAAACTATTCTGAAACATACTTCACCATGGCCATTCATCCTCCATTATTATTCAGCGAATCCCTTTATTATTATCAGAGATAAATAAACTAACCCACGTAAGTGTTTCACCTTCTTTGACAGGGAACTTTCACCACCGTCCTCTTGGACGTAATTATATGCTCAGTTACATACCATGACATAACTAAATAACAAAACTGATATGTACAGGCTGTTCAAAAGACAGATATAAACTACTGAACTAGGAAGTATAGCCACCGACAACGCTCTATCAGGAAAGGTCGTTGATTATCATCCGCAGCAGCTTCATGTTTCCCAATGTTGGCACCGCTTTTCAATTGTGACAAGGACAATTGAACCAACCTTTAGCTGAGCTTCCCGGGCAAAATCTAAAAAACCGGTCACCTCCATTCTGCCGTCAGCTCGTATGGAGTACGTTGTGCTCATGTCTATTGCATCATACATCTCTGTTAGGCTGATACCACCGTTTTGAGGTAGATATCCCAGGTTCACCTTTAGAAGCCTCACAACGGCAGACGGGATTCTCTATAGATTGTACCGATATTAGTAGATAAAATTAATGTACAAGGACATAAAACATCGAAAATAGCAAACAAAACAATGGCAGTGGATCAAAGCAAATATTAAATGACTAACCAGACGACCATTTATGACATTGGTGACGTTTAGACGCTGCACAAAGGGTATGGTGGGGAAGTCGTCAGACTCAAACGCATGGTATATCATCTGTCCTAATTGTCTGTATGAGAGGTTAACGCCTCGACCAAACACTGTTTTCCCAATGTACTCCCTCTCCGAGTCATTTAGAAAATCCAGAGCTGCATGGAACAAATTAACTCAATTTCAAACAAATTTGTTTAAATAGATGAAGTCGGTATTTAAGTTTAAAATGAATGGTTAAATTCAATGCATGTGATCAAGTTGGGATGATAATCAACAAAATTGCATAAAATGTTTTCAAAATAACTTTGACTGTAAGTATGTCATCAAACAGGATGGAAGTTTGTGCACTTACCTAGTGATGGTTTGGGGAGGGGCCTGTGACCTCCTCGAGAATCACTGAGTCTCAGATCTATGTCAATGTACAGACTCCCAGTATCCATGTTTATGATGATTAGATCTCGATAATGAAGATTGTAGTCACTAATTAACTTTTCCCAGCCAGGTCCATGAATTTTAGACCGGTTAGGTTCATTGGTGATGTAGATCTCATATGACAGATCCTCGTTGGTGATCAGTACTGGATTTCTTTGTTTTCCTTCTTCTTGGAATGCTTCCTCTTTCCACCAATAGATTGAAGAAGTGACTTGCTGCCTGCAGTAGCATGGCACATACTGCGCAAGAAAAAAAATCTTACCAGGCATGTATAACCAAGACAGATAGCGCTTATCATATATGTACCAATTGTTTTCAATAGGTTGCTATTTGATAAAACAAGGTACATCAAAAATTGAAAACATATCATTAAATGCTTAAATGTAGGCATTCCATTGAAACAATATGGTAGAAACTTTTATTTCCTTCATCAGAAAGATACACTAGTTGGTAGTAACTGATGAGCAGCATGGGGTGGCAAACATTTCTCCTTACCATGCATGTCTTGAAGCATCAAGGAAGATGCACTGTTATCGCGCTGTGAAGAACGCCTGACTCCAGTCCGGAGCAACCGAAGTTGGTACATATATCACAGCGCATGATTTCCCCTGTAATATGTTGCAAAAAAACGTTTATATGAAATTCTCAACACAAGGAGAATTTCATTATCTTGAAAAACTATTCGGCTAAACCAGCATTTTTACATAAATAGTCGTTCACAAGCAATTTCCTAAAAAGGATTTCTGCTGCTTGGTTTTAAAAGCAGCTTTAGCAAATGTATATTTCAAGACAAGACAGACAAAAAGGAGAAACAACAGTCTATCATCAGGCGTCTCAACGGAGTGTTTGTAACATTAAAATTATATGTAAATTGGTCGGAGCTGCACCCAGCAACAACGTCATCCGCGACCATACGCCACCGTCGCCGACACCAACCACCGAAACATGTGTGGCTAGGTGGTATTTGAAACGGGTGATCTATCAACGTTAATTGCTCACCTGTGACTTGGACTTCCGGAAATTTAAACTACCAACCTCCCTCGACGAAGTTCATCGCTCACCTGTGACTTGGACGCCGCAGGTCACTGCAGCTCGTAGCGTTCTCAAGCACAAACGCCGACTTCAAATCAACCCCACCCCTAAGAGGCACGGGTCCTGTACAGGTTCGGCCTCGTAATGCGTTGATTTGGTCTGGATCACAACGAATTTCCAGGCAATTCCTAGCATAACAGCGCAGATGCGTCGCTTTCAATCATGGAGAGACGAATCCGACAGGGAGGAAAACTGATCGGAGCGAAAAAAATCACATAGAAATTAAGAGAAAATGGACTAACCCTGGATCTAGAGGGAGAATCGAGAGAGAAGAGACGATGAACGCTACAACGGGTGAGTGGGAGTGGGCGGTCTAGGTTGGCACAAGGCAGACCAGACAGTTATAATACGCGCCTGCTCACTGGCATGGGGCTATAGGCTTATTATAGGAGCATAGAGGCACGCACGGACGGCCCCAACACGCACAGACTTACATGCATATAAGGCACGGTTTTGTTTCTGTTTTCGAAATTTTCTCAGTGGGGCCTTCACTGAGACAGGTTGTGCACGTCCATGACGCACGACCATGCTTCTGTTTTCCAAAGTATTTTTCCCTAGTACGGTCTCTCTGAGAGACAAGGACGTGAAGCCACGATGCGCATCGTCGTGTAAGGATAAGAATGAGACGCACGGAAAGGCCTCTGTATTCTAAATGTACGTGCGGACGATGTACAGACGTCTTTTGTGTTCTCCTAGTTGTTTTCGAATGACATGGTCATTCCTAGTTGTGTTCTCCTAGTTGATTTAGCATGACATGGCCATTGCTAGTTGTGTTCTCCTAGTTGTTTTCGCATGACACGGCCATTCCTAATTGTGTTCTCGTAGTTGTTTTCGCATGACACGGCCACTCCGAGGGACAGTGGAGTGAAGCCACGGTGCGCACGGTTATCCAAGGAGAAAATGTAGTGAAGTGCCTCATTTTTCGTAACACTTTAAGTTGCTTGTGTCAGTGTTCTGGGAATGGGGGTCCCCAGACTTGCCTGCCTGCGGCCTGCGGCGTGGCTCAAAGGGGGGCCCAGCACGGCCCATCTTCATCAACACAGACCCAAGACCCTCGCGAGGGGCCAAGCCTTGCGGGGCGGACGACACGGAGCTTCCTCAGGCACAGCCTCATCAGGCTGGCTTGCGAGGAGGCGGAGAGATCAAGGCGGGGTACCTCACGAGGTGCCCGTGACGCAAGCCATGACGGCCAAGGGCGCCAGGCGGGTGCCAGCCCGCGCAGTATCCTCCTTTCCCCTTTGGTGCAAAGGGGGCAAGCACAGCCGCGGAGTACCGAGGCATCAAGCAAAGGTTGCCATTTCAGTGCAACAAGACCGAGACCAGGAGGACTGCAAGACGGAGGTCATTGTGGAGCCCAAGACGGCGTCACCACCAGAGCTTTGTGCAGGCGAAGACCACTTTTGTCAGGATAGCTGGTACTAGCTATCCCCCTTCAAATTAGCCCGCCATTGTTGGCTCCCTTCTCGCTCGATATTTGGGAAGAGGACTAGGGCCTCTATAAATAGGACCAGCCACCCACAGGATCGAGAGGGAGGTTGGGAGAGAGGCATCATCAATCGAGGAGAGAGAGAGAGAAGAGGGTGACTGGATTCCTCCTAGCAGTTCATCGCCCCAGCCAAGAACAGACCCTCGCAAGGCTGTTCTTCCTTGTATTGTTCATCACCATCAGCCCAAGAGGCAATCCACCACACCACACACTGGAGTAGGGTATTACACCACAACAGTGGCCTGAACCAGTATAAACCTTGTGTCTCTTGTGTTGTTCTTTCCATAGCTTAGATCTTAGCGAAGCGGAGGGGTGCAGGTAGGTAGGAGGCAAAATCTCCGTGCGCACCCCAGTGTTCGAACCTCAAGGGTTTGCCGGAACCCGAAATCCGACATTTGGCGCGCCAGGTAGGGGTGCACCGGAGTTTTCTCTTCCGCCACCGCCACGGCCTGCCTCGCGATGAGTAGCGCGTCGCCCGCTCTGGCTGCCGGCGCCAGCACGGGGGCCAGGGGGCTCCGAGCCCTGGCCCCAGCCCTGCAACGGGTACGGTGGCCGGACAAGTTCAAGCCAATGACGCCGCCGCGCTACGGCGGCGTGACAGATCCACTGGCCTTCTTGCTGGCGGGCGAGGAGGCCCTCCTTGAAGCCGGAGGTGACGATAGGGTCATGGCCAACTGGCTCCCCATGGCCCTCACCGGCGCTCCGCGCACATGGCTGCTCCACCTGCCGGCAGCCTCCGTGGCCTCCTGGGAAGAGCCCCGCAGCTTCTTCCCCGCCCATCGCGCTACACCAACACCCCTGGTCGTCGCGGCCCTCCTGGGCGGCTCGCAGGCGCCACCTACAAGTCACCACGTCAAGCCGATCATCCGCCGGGTCAGTGCCGCTTCCACGCGGCAGGGGGCTCTCCCGGACCGGGCGGCGCCCAAGGTCGGCCTGACCTTCAGCTCGGAGGACCACCCCTCCAACTCGGCCTGCTCAGGTGCGCTCCCCATGCTGTGCACCCCCACCATCTGCCAGGTGGCCGTCACCAGAACTCTCATCAATGGCGGTGTGGGCCTCAGCGTGCTCTCGGTCGAGGCCTTCAACCTCCTCTGCATACCACTGGAACGGCTGCAACCCAGCCGGCCCTTCTCAGGCGTTGGGGGCGGGTCATCCAGCTCCTTGGGACAGATCCGGCTCCCAGTAACCTTCGGCACCTACAACAACTTCCGCACGGAGCTGGTCAACTTCGACATCGCCCCCATCAGCCTCCCCTACAACGCCATCCTCGGCTACCCAGCGCTGGCCCAGTTCATGGCCGCGACGCACCCGGCATACAACCTCATGAAGATGCCCAGGAGCAACGGTGTCCTCACCGTGCACGGGGACACCGGGGACGCGTTGCGGGTGCTCAAGCACGCCTTCAAGACAGCGGCGTCGGTACAGCCCGCCGACTTGGAGACCCCCGAGCCCAAGGGGGCTGCACCCGCCAAGAAGAAACAATTGTTCACCCAAGACAAGGTAGAAACCAAGCAGATACCCGTCGATGAGGACGGGTCCACCAACGCCACTTTCACCATAGGCGCCAACCTCGAACCCGAGCAGGAGGAGGCCCTGGTCGGGTTCCTGCGCGCAAACAAGAAGGTATTCGCTTGGGAGCCTGACCAGTTGGCAGGGATCCCTAGGAGTGTAATCGAGCATCACCTCAACGTGTGCCCCAACGTGCGCCCTGTGAAGCAGAAGGCTAGGCGGCAGTCCACAGAAAAGCAGGCCTTCATCGTCCAAAAGACCCGCAAATTAGAAGCCGCTGGGGTCATTCGCGAGGTCCGATACCTGGATTGGTTGGCCAACCCTGTCGTTATGCCAAAGAAGGGAGGGAAGGAGCGCATGTGTGTCGACTTCACCAACCTCAACAAAGCATGCCCGCAAGATCCGTTCCCGCTCCCCCGCATCGACTAGATCATCGATTCCACCGCGGAATGCGACCTGCTATGCTTCTTGGGTGCCTTCTCTAGGTATCACCAGATCAACATGGTGGTAGAAGACGTTGAAAAGACAGCCTTCCTAACCCCGTCTGGGGTGTACTGCTACACCTGCATGCCATTCGGGCTGCGTAATGCAGGGGCGACCTTTCAGCGGCTGATGCACATCACCTTGGGCCCACAGCTCGGGAAGAATGTTGAAGCTTATGTCGATGACATTGTGGTAAAGTCTCGGGAGGCCAGGACCCTGATGCAAGACCTGGAGGAAACCTTCGCGAGCCTCAATGCAGTGAACCTACGGCTCAACCCGGAGAAGTGTGTGTTCGGAGTCCCCTCGGGCAAGCTCTTGGGTTTCCTCGTGTCCCACTGAGGCATCGAGGCTAACCCGGAAAAGTTTAGGGCGGTGGAAGACATGAGCCCGCCAAAGACCCTCAGAGAAATGCAAAAGCTCACTGGGCGCGTGACAGCGCTAGGGCGCTTCATCTCCAAGTTGGGGGAACGAGCGCTGCCCTTCTTCCAGCTAATGAAGAAAAAGGGGGCCTTTGAGTGGACTGAATAGGCCGACAAGGCATTCCAGGATCTCAATAGATACCTGACCAGCCCACTGGTCATGGTGGCTCCGCGCCCTCAAGAGCCCCTAGTGCTTTACCTCGCCGCCACTCCCTACTCCGCTAGCACAGCCCTGGTGGCGGTTAGAGGAGCGTCGAATCAAAACCGCGGCAGCAGCCCGGGACAAGGCAGAACAGGAACAAGGAAGGCCCACAGAAACCGCCACCGCAGCTGAGGAGGATTAGCCGCCGCAGAGGAGTGCACCGGAGGCGAAAGAGGCCCCTCTCCCAGATGGCTAGTCTCAAGAGGCCTCATCGCCTCAAGGGGCGCCATGGTCTCCGAAGGGAGCCGCCAGCACTGACGCACCCAACCTTGTTGAGCACCCAGTGTACTTCGTGAGCACGGTGTTGCGGGATGCAAGGGCATGGTACCCCATGCCTCAGAAGCTCCTCCTCGCGCTACTGGTGGCCTCGCGCAAGCTGCGGCACTATTTTCAGGGTCACCCCATCAAGGTCGTCTCGTCATACCCCCTGGAGAGAGTGCTCAGGAGCCTAACTCAGCTGGAAGGGTCGCTGAGTGGAACATAGAACTGCAAGCATTTCAGCTTGAATTCAGCACGACCAGAGTCATCAAGGGAGCAGCATTGGCGGATTTTGTGGCAGAATGGACGGAGGCACCAGGCCTCAAGGCCGACGAGGATCAGTCCCTCTCCCCAGGAAGCGAGGCGCTTGAAGGTCATGTACTTCGATGGGGCGTTCTCCAGGAATGGCACTGGGGCCGGGGCGGTGCTTATATCGCCCACTCAGGACAAGCTCTACTACGCTGTGCAGCTCTGTTTCCAGCAAGGTGAAAAGGTCTCCAACAACATAGCAGAGTATGAAGGTTTAATAGCGGGCTTGAAGGCCGCAACTGCCCTGGGGGTGAAATGCCTCACCATCAAGGGCGATTCGCAGCTCCTTGTCAATTTCTCCAACAAGGTGTATGAGCCGAAAGATGAGCACATGGAAGCCTACCTTGCGGAGGTCCGCAGGATGGAGAAGCAGTTCTGGGGGTTGGAGTTGCAGCATGTGCCCCGTGGCACCAATCAGGAGGCCGACGACATCGCCAAACGGGCGTCCAGGCGGTTACCTCAGGAGCCTGGCGTTTTCGAGGAGTGGCTCTTCAAGCCCTCAGCCCTGCCGTCATTGTCGAACACGGCTCAGCCTCGGGAGGAGCTCCCCCAGCCACCTGCCTCAGGAGCCCCGGCCTGTGGCCCGGCCTCAGGAGCACGCCTGCTCCTGATGATGGAACCTCAAGAGGGATGCTGGATCACGGAGCTCCAGAGTTACTTAACATAAGGGACCCTGCCGGAGAAGGAGGAGGAAGCGAAGCGAGTGGCACGCCAGGCCACGGCATACTGCATCAAGGATGGAGAGCTCTACCGGAAGCGACCAGACAATGTATCCCTGCGCTGCATCTCTAGGGAGCAAGGGAAGGAACTGCTGGAAGATATACACGGCGGAGACTATGGACATCATTCATCATCACGGACCCTCGTCGGCAAGGCGTTCCGCAGTGGGTTTTATTGGCCCACCGCACTCAATGACGCCGTCGAACTAGTAAAAGCTTGTGAGGCCTGCCAGTTCCACGCCAAGCAAATCCATCAGCCAGCAGGAGGCCTGCAGACTATACCCCTCTCGTGGCCATTCACAGTCTGGGGGCTGGACATCTTGAGCCCGTTTCCTCGGGCGCCAGGGGGCTACCGCTACCTCTATGTCGTCGTGGACAAGTTCACCAAGTGGGCTGAAGTAGAGGCTGTCCGCACCATTCCCGCGGGTTCCGCGGTCAAGTTCATCAAGGGCATCGTGAGCCGGTTTGGGGTGCCGAACCGCATCATCACGGACAACAGTTCGCAGTTCACCAGTAACCTCTTCAAAACATACTGTGCTAACCTTGGAACGCAGATATGCTACGCTTCGGTGGCGCACCCCCGAAGCAATGGCCAGGCCAAGCGAGCCAACGCAGAGGTCCTGAGGGGCCTCAAGACTAGGACGTTCAAGAAGAAGCTGGAGGCCTGCGGCAGAGGTTGGTACGACGAGCTTCAGTCCGTGTTGTGGTCCATCCGCACAACCGCGACCAAGCCGAGTGGAGAGACCCCGTTCTTCCTGGTCTATGAAGCCGAAGCGGTCCTCCCTCACGAGGTCAGACGTCGCTCCGCGCGGGTCCTGGCGTTCGACGAGGCGCAGCAGGACGCCATGCGGGGGATGGACCTCGTGCTGGGGGAGGAACGTCGCCGAGAAGCCGCGCTGCGAGCGGCGAGGTACCAACAAACACTGCGGCGATACCACTGCCGCAACATCCGCCCCAGAACTCTCGAGGTAGGAGACCTCGTGCTCAGGCGGGTTCTCTCCAGGGAAGGGCTGCACAAGCTCTCTCCCATGTGGGAGGGCCCGTTCAAAGTTGTTCATGTTTCCAGGCCCGGCTCCGCATGCTTGGAGACTCAGGAGGGAGTGCCGGTCCAGAACGCATGGAACATCCAGCACCTCTGGAGGTTCTACCCCTAAAAAGGCCCAGAGCCTGTGAAGAAGGCGAATGCCTGTGAAGCTGTCGCGTTTTGGAAAAGGCCCAGAGCCTGTGAAGAAGGCGAATGCCTGTGAAGTTGTCGCGTTTTGGAAAAGGCCCAGAGACTATGAAGAAGGCGAATGCCTGTGAAGCTGTCGCGTTTTGGAAAAGGCCCAGAGCCTGTGAAGAAGGCGAATGCCTGTGAAGCTGTCGCGTTTTGGAAAAGGCCCAGAGCCTGTGAAGAAGGCGAATGCCTATGAAGCTGTCGTGTTTTGGAAAAGGCCCAGAGCCTGTGAAGAAGGCGAATGCCTGTGAAGCTGTCGTGTTTTGGAAAAGGCCCAGAGCCTGCGAAGAAGGTGAATGCCTGTGAAGCCGTCGCGTTTTGGAAAAGGCTTGGAGCCTGTGAAGAAGGCCAATGCCTGTGAAGCTCGCCGCCCGTGACACTCTCAAATAATAATGAGTTGGGGCTGTACACGCCCCGGAGTCTCAGGAGCGCCGGCCTCAGGCCCTGGGGCTCCCTCCCACGCCCAGTGGCAGCACTTATCTCCGCGCTGGTGAGAAGACGTCAAAGACTAGATTAGGTGCCGGACGCGGCTTTTCATTTGCTTTCCGCAGTTGGCTTGTTCCTTCTCGTTCGAAGTTTTATTGAAGTTGTTGCCATCTTTGGCTTGTGGTTCTTCGACTTTTCACTCTCCTGCCTCGATTTCTCTTATGCAAGGCCTCGCGAGGGGGGGACAGCCGAGCGCCCTCGCGAGTGTTCCTGTCCTAGTCGTTCAAAGGGTTCGCGACCTGGGTCCATTACAGGAGCACCCCTCCAGTCTGTGCCCCATGGTCACCGCGACACGAACACAGGGCCTGGGTCGGTCGCCCCCTCCCCCCCCCCCCACGGCTGGGGCCGGGAACTATCCACGCACGGGCACACAGCCGGAAGGCACGATAACGGAATCAAAACGATGATTAACAGCAATAACCCAAACACGCCCCCACGGGGCTCCACGGGGCTCCAAACGATGATTAAGAGCAGAAAGGCCCAGGATTTCTGTTATCTACCTGAATTTGATTTCCGATAGTGAGGATGAAGTTCATGAGGAGGACGATGGTGAGGATTCAAATGATGATGAGAACCCACTTGATGAAGCACTCTATGCCCAAAGACTGAAGCTGAGCAGCGATGAAACGTGCAACCTCTGGGACATGCTTCCGCTACATGAAGACTATGTCGGGATGCCATTCGTGACACGCCTCACAAGGACGAATGTTAAACAGCATATCATGGTATGTTACTTACTGTGGTAATTACACGATATGCATGCTTAATAAGTGTACTAGTTGATATGATATGCATGTTGTAGTACTGTGATATATCCTTATGTAGTGTAGTAATATGCGATGATGTGGTTAGTGTATGTAGTAAACTAATGGTATGCTTAATTACTGTAGTAATTTGATGATTAGCGTCTAGTGTAGTGATGCGATGATATATATGCTCAGTGTTGAATCCAATGATATATGTGTCTTCAAGTGTATGATTTGCTCATAATTGCACGTGACATGCTCATATATCATACCAACTATTTTCAGAAATTACCTAAGAGGTTATCTGTTAGTTGTGGCATCAAGACGCATGAAGAAGGCATGGCTGCTGGACTACGCCTTACCAGAACGGGCTCCATCACCACCTGTGCCTACGCAGTGGACACGGACGGTCGCATTGTCTTCAACCGGGCGGGGTGGAAGAAGTTCCTTCATGGCAAGAATCTTCAGGTAGGTCAGGGCATCCTACTCACTGTTGCGAACACCCGTCGCCATGACTTGAGGATGATGATCACCATCAACCTCATTTAGAATTGGCTGGGCCACGTTTCGATGTGAAATGAACTTGGTATGTTAGCTCTTGTTTCCAAGTACTTGCCGTGTATTACCATACCTATTGAAATGAACTTGTTATGTTTCGGGCTTGTTTTGTTGTTGCCCCAGCGGTTATTTGAGACTTCCTTCAACTTGAAACTGTCTTGACTTGTTGTTGGATGCTTGGTGTTGTTGCTTTATTTGAGACTTCCATCAATCCTATTGATGAGAAGGCAAAGGCGAAACTCGCCCTTCAGTACGACACATACGTTATGACAAGCTCAAGCTGGACACAGGCAGGGCATGAAGCGCTCAAAGGCATGGTCAGTAGTATTATTACATAGACTCACGCTAGCCCGTGACTCTATCAGATGGAGATGCACAGGCATTTGGCCCACGGAGCTGAACCTCTGTCTTACGCAAAGGCATCGTGTGGTATAACATAGAGTCATGTTCGCTTCTGTCTGTTTTCCAAATTATTCTGTCGACTCATTTAGACAGAGAGGCACGGGTGAGAAGCCCATCGAGGCATACTTTAGTATTAGAGAGAGTCACGTTCATGTGTTTGTTGCGCAAACCGAACAGAACTGGGTTCTGATATGAACACTCGTTGTTTACTTTGTGAGGCAATGAGTGGCAAATTAGGGAGATGCTATTTTTGAACCTTTGTCTTACACACAACCACAAACGTTTTCTCTGTGAGGCACGGAATGGCCTATGCGAGGGGCGCTGTTTTTAAAATCTTATTTTCCTTGTATTTAAAAGCATGGACTTGAACTCCCTACGGACACGCTTCCGTATTAAGTTGTGTCATGCTTCTTTCTTGATGTTACATATATTATTCGATATAAAAGGCGTACATGTTCGTGGCTATCTATATTTCCTTGTATTTAAAAGATAGCGACGACACACTTTTAAACAAAGCACAAGCACAGTGGTTCCACGACAAGCACGTCTCAATTTGCATAAACGGCACTGTCGTGACTCTACGGGGCGTTATGTTCTAGGTTGTGCACCATGTTTCCACCCAAACGTTCACCACAGGGTCATGGACATACACAGAGGAAGTGTCGTGCTGTGATAACAGACGCACAGTCTTACAGGTACAAGAGGCACGAGGAGGCATGTAGATTAACATCACCACAAATGAAACAGGCTATACATGCGCACGCATACAGAGAGATGCATAAAAGTGGACTACAAGAGATAAACTAAGTTGATAATACTAAACGACCGATGGTATTAATTAACAATGGAAATTAACGACAGGCATACGATATTAGAGTCAAATTCATAGTAGAGCACAGACAATAAATAGAAGTCCTGATCATGATAGATCGACTGGGTCACTGGAAACTCAAAAGTAGTAGTAGCTAGCATAAGTATATAGAACTTGCCTACAAGCATGTGGGATGTGGCTTGCAGCAAATGAACAAAGAGCCAAGGCAACGACCTAATCAAGGTGCCCGGGCTTGTGCCCTTGATGGTCCAGAGGTTGGACGAGAAATGGGGGCGGCGGCGGCGAGGTGGATGCGCTCCTAAACGAGCTTCGCCAAACTTTGCCTGTGGTCGAAGTAGGCCGCCATGCTCGACTCGTGGACGGCGCTGCAGCTATCCTTGTGAACAATCTGTCCATAGATCTGGCTGAACTTGTCGATGTCATCATGCATGTTGAGGCGCTGCGCAGCGAGAGCGACCTCCAGGTGTTCCTCTGGCGGCGTCCTGACCGGGAGCTGCAGGGCCATCAGCACACGAAAGAGATCGTTCCCATGGAGGCCGGCGAGCCGGGTCGCGGAAGCTGAGGCGGAGGCTCGGTCTTTACGGAGGCGACGCATGGAATGGAGGCGAGCAGTCAGGTCCTTCACCTTGCTGTTGGAGAAGATGAACTAGTGAATGAAGTCTTCCAGTGCACCCTTGAGCTAGGCGGCGAAGCTGGCATCAAAGAAGGAACGCGCCGTGGCGGACATCAGCAGAACCTGGAGGGGCTGCAGCGTGTTGGGCCGCGGGTTGCTCTCCCTGAACACCTCGATAAGACGTACGGTGGTCGCCTGAATCGCCTCCATCGTCGATCTCTCACTGTCTCGCTCTTGCTCTGATGGCCAGATACTTGGATCGGAGTAGAAGAAGATGGATGGTGACGCTTTTAAGCAAAGCACAAGCACAGCGGTTCCACGACAAGCACGTCTCGATTCGCAGAAACAGCACTGTCATGTTTCTACAAGACACTATGTTCTAGAGTGGGAAGCGTGTTTCTACCCAAAATGTTCACCATGGAGTCACGGACATGCACAAAGAAAGTGTCGTGCAGTGATAACAAATGCACAGTCTTACAGGTACAAGGGGCACGCCCGCCTCTGTATTGCAAAATACCTTACCTAACGAGTTATTTGGAGAGGCAGGGCCGTAACATCACACGTGACTGCGTCTTCCAGATGATTTTAGTCGCTCACTCTATTCACAAAAGGAAATCCAAACATACAGACGGTGCACAAAAACATGAAAACTTGATAGTTTTTTGAGCTTGTAAGTTGCTTGACGGCTGAAGATCACAAAAACAAGTTCCTGACAACCTTACAGACAATGGATAAAGTACAAGCTCGAAGTCCAAACTAGAAAGCACGCAACAACACCTATCTCTGACAGCCGGATAACCATGTTCAACATCCACAGGTCAATGGATCCGGCAAATCCATGATTGGACACTGGTTTGTCCAGATGTGTACTTTTAAATCCAAGTTCATATGCCTACAATACCCTGACAATATAAGACGAGCACGTCTAGAAGCCTTGTTGCCCCATTGAAGCACCTCTTCTTGATGTTCATAAAATCCTTCAGTGATGTTCTCTGGGGGGAGAGAAACTGGAGCCTCATAGTCTCTAACTCCTTTGCGTTCCGAACAAAGAACTTTGCAAATTCAATGTTTTTGTTGCAGTGTACATATTTTTCCAGCATTACTGTCTTCAGGCATATGTCATGCTGTTTCAGAAACACCCGATGCTTGTGGCGCCACTTATTTGTTACACCTTCCTCGCGGCATACTCCTCCATGAAAATGCATGAAGAGTGAGAATACTCGAGGAGTATAAAAGGAGGTAGAGGCCTCAAATGTAGTACGCTGTGCATTGTATGTGCTTTCAATGTCTCTGGATATCGTTACCTTGATAAACAGGTTCTCTAGGCTAGGAAAGCATCGCATCAAGGCAACAACCTTGTTCAGATTTAATGACATGTGGATAAGCAGGGTCTTCACAGATTGAACCGCCATTGATAGGCTGACTACATACAAAGCCTGCGACAAGCACAAATCATAAAATTAGTTGGATAAAAGGTCGCGTGACATGAAACTTCGACACTGCAAGGAATGCAAGTAAAGAGTATAGTGCAAAAGGTGAGCACCTCGATAACTGTAGATCCAAAAACAATCTTGGATTCAGGAAATCCTTCATAAAAATTACCCAAACACTCAAGCTTAGGTTCATGAAAGACAGTTATCTGCAAGTGCCGGCTCTGAATATCGTGAATCAATCGTTTAAGTGAGGGTGCATCCTCAACAACGAGTTCACCATTCTCACAAAGGATACAGATGACTTCAACTTTGCCTGAGTTTATTATGATGCAGTGGTCCAAGTTATTGCAAACAAGCAGGAGCCACTCGAGGGCAGGGCAACCATGGCTGACTATGCTTTGCAGTGAGACGTCTGATATATCAACTTCCAAAAACGAAAGCCTCTTGAGGAGTGGAAGTTTAAATGATCGTGCATACTTGTCAGGTATCTGGCAAAGAGCAAATGTGACGGTGTGCAGTGAGGAGGAAAACAGCAGCGTGGAAGTCGGCGGTGAGGGCGCAGACGAAGAGATTTCATGTGGTAGTGTGATGGTTTTTCCAACAAAACCTGGGAACATGTAATAGAACTCGAGAACCTGGAGATTCTTCAGTCTTGGGGATCGAAGCCAAGCGTCAAATGTAGAGGGTCTGCAGTGGAGGTAGCACGCCGGAATGCAGAGACGATGAACTGTGCCACCATGACCGGAGAGGATGGCTTCCGGAAGGCACGAACCATCAACGTCAGGTTGAAAACTACACCGAGTTCCAAAATATCTAATGCGAATGACATCCTTACTGGGGAGCATGGACAATACGTCGATATGAACTGTTTCTAGGGGCTTAAAAAGACGTGGGACAGGGATCTCACTACAGTCGAGATTCAGAGGAGCGGCGCGCCATAAAGGACGCCATCGATGTGCGAGCATTTGAGTGCGAACGCCTTCCTTAGTGAACAGACGGGAGATCACCTCACCGAGGATGGCGTCCGGGAGATCACTGATGCGATCGGGACCAGACTGCTCTTCTTGATCCTTGGATCCGGTAGGCGCACCCTCGCCGCTTCCAGCCGCTACCACCAAACCACCAGAGGAAGGGGTCACCGGCCCCGCGAGCCTCGCCCTCTTGGCGCTCGGGGCACCGGAGTAGACCTCCATCTCCGTCTCCATTGCTAGGATCGCGCCGCCTGCGAGCGCCGCTATCTGTGGCGTGGATCTGGACAGACGGTAGATCTGGAGAAATGGACTAGCCTGTCCATCCAGGAAACGACTTAAATACGAGTCCAGATTAAGTCAGGAGTTAACTATTTAACCCGGGCCCTGCTGACTTGCTACATGTAGTACTTAACCCGGGCCCACAAATCGCATGTCATGTAATTATCCAGAGTCACCTTCGTGTCTTGTGTTCCAAATGCATCCGTTGACTATATTACCAGGACAGGCACGGTCGGGATGTCGAGGGAGGCATGCGTGTGTTTTACGCGGAGCCACGTTCGTGCGTTGATTGTGGAAACACAACGTTTCGATGGGCGTCTCCACCTACTCGGGTGTGAACTCCACGTGGCACTGCCACGGAAACCCAAGGGTCCGACAGACGTCTCCTCCGGTGATGTCGCTCTAGCTCGTCGCCCGAGGCCAGGCTCCGGCTATTTATGGCGGATGGATGGAGTTTCAAAACCCTAGCCACATACTCTTCCATCCTCTGCCCGCCGCCAGGCCATTCATTCCTCTTGGTGCTCTCTATCCTCGCCCTCTCCGCCATGGCTGGTCAGGAGGAGACTACTGCGGAACCCAGTGTTCAGACACTGCAGGAGATCCAAGCTGACAAGGGCTCCTTATCTGTAAGTTCACTCTACTTCCGCTTCATTCATTTTTTATTTCCTTCGGCTACTTGGTTTAGTTGTGAAACGTGAATAAGCCAGACGGAGTCTCGAACCCCTAGCCACATCCCCTTCGTCCTTTTGTGCGCCTCTAGGCCATCCACCCCTCTTGCACTTCTCTATCCTGACACTCTCAGCCACGGCTGTGCAGAAGGAGACTCCTCTAGAGTTCCATGTCCAGTCGCAGGAAAAGATCTCGGCTGGCGAGGGTTCCTCATCTGTTAGTTCGCTCTGCTTCGGCTTCATTCATTTTTTCTTTCTTTCGGCTACTTGATTTAGTTATGAAACATGTATCATTGTGGTGAGCTTCGTCCTGATGTTCATGAGGGTGCGTCCTGCCATCAATCTGACATCTTCTCCTTTGACCAGATGAAGAACTTGTTCAATGCTGTGGAAGACTTCCTGAAGATATCAACGAAGTTGGACAAAGAGAACAATGCCGTCATTGCACTTCTTATGCGTGAGAAGGCGCAGCTCGAACTTCAGCGCGACAAGATGAAGCTGCAATCATACATTATGAAGAAACATATCAAGAAACTTCGCGCCGAGCAACCAAAAAAGAAGTCTCGCCGAACTAAGCAGACAGCAGCGACCCTGATCCTCGTATCTGAAGCTGTTAAGCAGTGCACTAAAAGTTTCTTATTTTGTCTTCTGTTACCTCGTGTCGTCAGTAACTTTGATAACAAGTGTGTTTTACTTTCCTGGGTCACGTTCATTCCAAGTTTATGGCTACAGATGAACATTAACATAATGGCCAGTTCTAGAGACATTGTTTTTAAAAAGCACGGACGTGAAGTCTCTGCAGCCAACATTTTTGAACCAACTAGAGTCATGTCTTGTGCACACATGAAGGCACGGACATTCCTTCCTTTCTTTGATCAGTGTTTCGGGTTACAGGAAGGCATAGTCGGTGGTATTACATAGAGTCATGCTAGCCAGCGACTGACGGACACGCACGGGCGTTTAGTGTTAAGGGTCATGGGCACGAGCATAAAACACTCAAAGGCATGGTCGGTTGTATTACGAACACGAACTCTTGTTAATAAAAGTTCAAAAGATATGAACTCTCTACGAACACAATTGTGTACTCAGTTGGGTCACGCTTTTTTCTTGATGTTACGTATATTATTCGATAGAAGCGTGGAGGTTTGTCGATGTATGTGTCATAGTGTTAAGGTTCACAGGCATGGGAGTACAGTCCTCAAATCATGGTATTGTATTATATAGAGTCACACTCGCCTGTCTTTGTGTTCTGAATGATTCCGTCCACTCGATCAGACGAAGAAGCATGGTCGTTAAGCCCACAGAGGCAAAGCTTTGTCTTACGCACAGCCACATTCGTTTTCTAATGGCGCAGAACCAGCGGAATTGGTTCAGATGAGGACACCCACTGTTTACTTTGTGAGGCATGGAATGGCTTATTCGAGAGACGCTGGTCTGGTATATTGCTCGCACGGTCGTGAGTCCCAGAAAGTCATGGCTTGCCATTGTGTAGAATCACGTTAGTTTGTCTACGTGTTCCAAATGAATCCGTTGAACTGTCCGCGAGCACAGGCACTGCCATGAAGCCCAGACAGGCATGGTTATGTTTTACATGGGATCACATTCGTGCATTTATAGCGGAAACCCGCAGCAGCCGCCTCATCCTTGATTCAGTGTTCTGGTCACAGGCACGGGCATGAAGCACTCAAAGGCATGGTCGGTGGTATTACAATGAGTCACGCTAGACTGCGACTCTATCAGAGGAAGATGCACGTGCATTTAGCCCACGGAGATGAACCTATGGCACACAGCCACAGACGTTTACTCTGCGAGGCACGGGTTAGCCTATAAAAGAGACGTTGTTTTTAAAAGCTTATTTCCTTGTATTTACATGGGATCACGTTCGTGCGTTTATAGCGGAAACCCGCAGCAGCCGCCTCATCCTTGATTCACGATCCTTTACGCACGAAGACGACTTTTTGTGTGTCAATGTTTCAGGTCACAGGCATGGTTGTCAAACAAACAAACGCATGACTTGTAATTATCCAGAGTCACCTTGGTGTCTCTTTGTGTTCCAAATGCATCCATTGACTATATTACCAGGACAGGCACGGTCGGGATGGCGATGGAGGCATGCTTATGTTCTGTGAGGAGCCACGTTCGTCCGTTGATTGCGGAAACACAACGTTTCGGCGGGCGTCTCCATGTTTTCGGGTGTGAACACCACGTGGTGCCGCCACGAAAACCCAAGGGTCCGACGGACGTCTCCTCCGGTGACCCCAGTCTGGCTCGTGGTTATTTAAGGCGGACGGACGGCGTCTCGAAACCCTAGCCACACCCTCTTTCTTGGACTGTACAGATCCACGCCAAAGATAGCGGCGCTCACAGGCGGCGCGATCCCAGCAATGGAGACGGAGATGGAGGTCTACTTCGGTGCCCCGAGCACCAAGAGGGCGAGGCTCGCGCGACCGGCGACCCCTTCATCTGGTGGTTTGGCGGTAGCGGCTGGAAGCGGCGAGGGTGCGCCTACCGAATCCGAGGATCAAGAAGATCAGTCTGGTCCCGACCGCATCAGCGACCTCCTGGACGCCATCCTCGGTGAGGTCATATCCCGCCTGTCCACTAAGGAAGGCGCTCGCACTCAAATCCTCGCACGTCGGTGGCGCCCTGTTTGGCGCGCCGCTCCTCTGAATCTGGACTGCCGTGAGATCCCTGTCCCACGTCTTTTTAACCCTCTAGATCAAGTACATTTCGAGTTGGTCACCGTGAACTCCGCCACACCGGAGGAACTTGTCCGCGTAACCTACACTGGAACTTTTTTTAGAGGAGAACATGTCGGTGAAGATAATTCCTATGATGATTCATACCTTCTAGAGGCCATCCTCTCCGGGTGTCAGAGTGCAGTTCGCCGCCTGTGCATTCCGGCATCCTACCTCGACTGCAGGCACTCCACGGTCGACGACTGGCTTCGATCCCCAAGACTGAACAATCTACAGGTGCTCGAGTTTTACTAACTGTTCCCACCATGCTTGAGACAACATGACATAGGGCCATTCTCATGCCCTTCACTCATGCCATCACCACCAGCATTAAACCCTCAGATTTCCTCCTCTCTCCAAACCATCGCCTTTGCTCTTTGCAAGTTACCAGACAATTATGCACGGGTGCTTAAACTACCACTGCTCAGGAGACTCTCGCTAGTAGATGTTGATGTATCAGACGTATCATTACAAAGCATCATCAGCTCTACTTCTCCTACACTTGAGTCTCTGCTGCTTGTTTGGACAGTCAGGCACCATTCCATCAGAATAAACTCACCTAACCTTATAAGCATCGGCATTTCTGGTTACTATGGTAAAATTGTTATAGAAGATGCCTCGTCACTTCAACGATTGCTTTATGATGGTGATTGCAAAAAGTTGCGGGTAGTTATCACCTCTGCACCTAAACTACAGGTCATGGGCAAATTATCAAATATTTTCTGTGAATCTGGCATCACAAATGACCGTATAATTATTCAGGTACTGACTTTCAACAATACTTTCACCTCCATTCATTTGGTACGAACAAGTTCCATGCAATTCAACCTTTACTCTACTAATATTATGTTTTACTCTACATGAAGTGTTTGCCGACAGCCAGCACATCTACAGCGGTTCATTCCATCAAGACGTTGTCTATCAGCATGGATTATGACCTGCATGCAGTCTTTTCCTTGGTGGAACACTTCTGAAGCTTGGAAAACTTGTATATCGAGGTGATGCTTCTCACACAAATTGTAAAACACATACCATGCATGGTGCAGAACTCCATTCAACAAAAGGAAAACTTGTATGTAATGGACAAAGGTGTATATAATCATGGACGAGTATTAGGACAAAACTAAAAAAGAAAGCTTTTATTACAATAGAGGTTACAGACTTATTCCTTCCAGCAGAATCACTCTTTATCGAGCTTAACCATTTCAAATATTCATGTTTATTCAGGAAATAACCTCTAATGAAGAAACTCTTGGGAACGACTATTCTTGCAAGCACCATCATGACGTTCGTTTGAAGTCACTAACGCTGGAAAGCTATGTTCAACGCGACAAAAGCATTCGATTTGCAACTTCTTTATTCTAAACGCAGCACAGCTGCAGACTATGAGGATCAAGTTTCTTCTTCAGGAACACTTCACGGAGGAATTCTACAAACAACAACAAGACGTGCTTCAGTGGGACAAAAAGGCTTCTAAACATGCTTGCCTTAGGTTGTCGCCAAGTTGCAACCACGGGAACTTGGATCTAAGGCACGCATGTGTTGAGCACCTGGATTTAAAGGATCCATTCATTTGTAAGTGCTGAAAACAGTGCTGGAATTAGATGTTCCCGCCACTTTCTGGTTTGGAATTTATGTAGGTGTGCTGAAACAATGCCCGTACCTTTTTTGCTCAATCTGTAACCTTACCAACAGCAAACTCGGTATTTCGGTAGATGGCTAAACGGTCTTTTGCTCATGCCGTACATTTCATTAACTAAAAGGGCTTCAAGTCTCTGCATCCATGGCTATGTACATTTGTGACTTTCTGTGTTTCAGTGATAAGGGTCACAGGAAAGGGCGTCAAATCCGCAAAGGCATCGTGTGGTATTATATAGAGTCATGCTCGCTTGTGCTAGTGTTTGTGTTCCGAATGATTCAGTGAACCACGGTTTGTCAGCAAACACACAGACGATAATGATTTTGTAGAAAAGTGATTCGAGACGCACTGTTCTACCTTTCACACAGGCACGACCATGGCAAACGCACGGTTTGACACGAACCACACAACGGCCGTGAAGTGATACGACAAGCACTGTTCTACATGCCACACAGGCATGCCCGTGATTCCATGTGCTTCACTAGCACGTAAAGACGTAATTCTTTCACAAGAAACGGCGGAAATCTACTGCCAAGCACTAGCACTATATGCATTTGTAAAACAGAAACGCAAACACAACCGTGACCCATTATGTTTGAAATCTTTGCATCACAGAAGCACCGCGTGAAGGCACATGAAGTACAGTTGGACACGCATCGCAAGCACGATTATGCACACGAGGTACGATTTGGCACAGTGCAGGGACAAAATTGTAGATGTCATTGCTGTTGCGCGTTTTTTAAAAAGCATGGTCTTGCAATCTTTCTGTTTCAGTGTTTCAGTAATAGGGTCATAGTCACGGGCGTCGAATCCACAAAGGCATCGTGTGCTATTGAATAGAGTCATGTTCACTTGTGTTTGTGTTCCGAATGATTCAGTAGACTCGTTCAGACGGAGAAGCACGGACGAGCAGCCCATGAAGGCATACTTTAATATTAGGCAGGGTCACAATCATGCATTTATTGCGCATGGTCGATGGTATTACACGGGTTCATGCTCGCCTGCGAGACTCGATCAGACGAAGATGCACGGGCGTCTAGCCCACGGAACTGAACCTTTGTCTTACGCACAGCCACACGCGTTTACTCTATGAAGCACAGAATTGCCTATATGAGAGACACTCATTTTAAAAGCTTATTTCCTTGTATTTAAAAGCACAGACGTGAAGTCGATACAGACACGGTTCCATACTGAATTGCATCACGCTTCTTTCCTGATAAAGTCTCTGCAGCCACGGTTATGTGCGTTTGTGACTTTCTGTATTTTAGTGATAAGGGTCGTAGACACGGGCATCAAATCCACAAAGGCATCACGTGGTATTATGTAGAGTCATGTACGATTGTGTCTGTTTTTCGAATGATTACGTCAACTCATCTAGACAGAGAGGCGCGAACGAGAAGCCCATGGAGGCATACTTGAGTATTTGGCAGAGTCACGTTCGTGCGCTTACTACAGAAACATAACAGAATTGGATTCAGATGTGAACCCTCACTGTTTACTTTGTGAGGCAATCAATGACCGATCCAAGAGACACTGTCCTTAAAAGCACGGGCAAGAACTCTCTGCAACCACGGTTCTGTACCAAAGAGCCACTGTCAAACGCATGAAAGGCATGCAATGAGGGCCACACATCTAGTAGTAGAAAAAGCACTTTATCAGCTGGCGTTGCTCCTTTTCTACGCGTACAGTAGGGTGGCTGTGAAAGGCACATTATTCAAGCAGATAATTTTAATCACAATGCCAGCACAAGGTCAAAAGCATGGACAGTGATACAGGTACATATATAAGACAGGCACCGTCGTACATACAAGACAACACGCTTACACATGCAGCGCGCATCTCTCCACTGAAACATTAAATCTACTTTATGTCTCTTAACCTTGGTGCCACAGCATTTTACAGTCCTTCGGCCGTACAAAGCTGCAAAACCAAACATTTCCTTCATGACTGCACGCAACACAAAAATAGACAAGCCTACACACGGTGCAAAGACTACAACGATAGTCTTATAAAGTTTACATAAAACCCAAGCTCAAAAGAATGCAACAACAAATAACTCCATACACCTGGTCAACTAACACAAGGCCTGATTTCAGCATCCACACCTGAACGGAGCCGTCAAATCCAGGTATTCAAGACTCCTCTTTCTTAAATGTAGACGCGCGTGGCTGCAACTTGATGATAATCTAAGACGTGCACGTTTAGAAGCCCTTCTATCCCACTCCAGAACCCTTTGTTGCTTTTCGTAAAATACTCTCGTGAACTCTGCAGGAGGGAAGGTAAACTTAATGGTCATGGTCTCCAGATCCTTTGCACTAAGAACAAAAAACATCACAAATTCAGCGTAACTCCCAGAGCGAACACAATCTTCCAGTGATACTATCTTCAGACAAAAGTCGTGATGTTTGAGAAACTGCCAGTACTTACGACGCCATTTGTTTTTTTCACCATGAGAAATCAATGATCCCTAAAATATAAATGATAGGTTGAAAATACTTAGCGTCTATAAAAAGAGATATAGACCATCGAAAAACCAAATGCAACAATTAGTACTACCACCTCTGTAATAAGAAGTTAGACATAGACTTGTTTATATGTGGATGTATCCAATAATAAATCATGTGTAGGTACGGGAGCACCAATTTCAGTCAAAATTAAGACTAGCATTTCAAAAAGGAACGAGTACTATAGAATGCAAATTTCTGAAGATCATCACCTCGACAAACAAGTTCTCCAGTTTTGGAAAGCATTGCAGCAAATCAACGACAATGTCCACCTTATAATCAATGTAGATAAGCAAGGTCTTGACAGATTGACGCATTGTTGTCAGACTGACTGCCTTAACACCCTTGATGAAAATAAACAGAAGATGGATCACAAAACTAATAGCATAAAGGTTGGATGAAATAAAACTTGTTTCCTCGCAAATAAAGTTAAGCTGGAAGTATCATAAAAACTCAATACCTCAAGACACGTCAGACGACATGGATACGGTTCAGACGCAGAGACAGCGGTTACCTCCAAGTCCTGACTCTGCATGAAGAATACTACAAAGACCAACAAATTAATAGAACAAACATTGGAACAAGTACATCTCTGTTCCAGTATTAAGGAAAGTCAGTACCTCAAGACGCTTTGAGGGAGACACAAACACGAATTCACCCAACGTCTCCAGTTTAGGTGCAGAGACAATGGTTACCGAACAGTTGTCAACCAGACAATCAACAATCAACCGTCGAAGCGAACGGGCATCCTCAACAATGAGTTCCCCGTGTGGACAACAAATGCCAATGCTTACAAGGTTAGACGAGTTTATTGTGACACGACGACCTCCTCTATTGCAAACAAGCAGGAGAGACTCAAGTGCAGGGCAACTAGAGTGGATTATGCTTTGCAGCGGCGTGTCTGATATATCAACCTCCACAAGCGAGAGTTTTTTCACCTGTGGTAGCTTAAGCGTCCCTACGTAATTGTCTGCTATTTGGCAAAGAGCAAAGCCGAGGGTGTGGACAGAGGAGGAAAACCGAAACACGGACTCCCGTGCCGAGGGTGTAGTTGAAGTGCATAGATCCAATAGAGTTACCTCTTGCGTCAGAAATTCTGGGAAGAGATAATAGAACTCAAGAACCTGGATATTGTTCAAATTCCAGGATCGGAGCCATGCATCAACGGTGGAGGGCCTGCACTGTAGGTAGCACACCGGAATAGAGAGGCGACTAACCAAGCCAACATGGCCGGACAGAATGGATTCCGGAAGACTGACAACAGGATTTCGATAGAGCCGCGTTCCGTAATAGCATTTACGAACGGGCTGATTGGTGAAGGCGCACAGATGAGATATGGTCTCGATATGAACTTTTTCACCATCGTTAAAAAGATGAGTGTCAGAGATCTCGCGGCAGTCGAGATTTAGAGGAGCGATGGGCCACAAAGGACGCCAGCGAGGAGCGAGGATTCGAGTACGGATGCCATCCTTGATGGCAAGACGAGAAA
Source organism: Triticum aestivum (assembly GCF_018294505.1). Lineage (NCBI taxonomy): Eukaryota > Viridiplantae > Streptophyta > Magnoliopsida > Poales > Poaceae > Triticum > Triticum aestivum. The sequence continues at coordinate 448,288,843 of NC_057794.1, forward strand.
TGATCTCACCTAGGACACCGTCGACGAGATCGCTGATGCGGTCTGCACGACATCCCTCTTCTTCCTCATCGGATCGGGAGGGAGCGCGGTCGCTGCTTCCATCCCCTCCGACGACCAGCACACCACCAGAACGGGGCGTCGCCGGTGGCGCCACTCTCGACATCTTGATGCTACGAGCAGCGCTTTCCATCTCCACCTCCGTTGCTGGGGTGGCGCCGCCCACGACCAGTGCTCACCGAGGTGGATCTGGAGAAATGGATTATAGCCTGTCAATCCACGAGACGCCTTAAATACCCACGACGGGGAGCGGAGGGGTCCAGATTAATTACTTCTTCTATTTTTCTTTCTGACAGAGGGGCCCGGGTTAGGTACTACTCGTAGCAACTCAATGGTAGGTGACTGCTTGAAACATTAAATAGAACCACGACTTTCAAGGTAGGAGATGCACTGTTGCACACGCAGACCAGGCACGGGGCGTGCCCGTCCGTGTATTAATTATTTATGGCACACATTCAATAGAAGAATCTGTTTGACGTCGGAAGCACGGTTCTACAGTCATCTTGCCTCTACGAGCAACAAAATTTCCCACGGACACGTTCACATTTAAGTCAATAGAAGATTCAAGGCCGTGCCTCTGCTTTGCAAATGATTCTGCTGAAACACTCATGTCACGGCTTGTCACGTACCAGACACACGGTATGGCTTGGCATTGTCATCTACCAGGCACACGGTCCTGCTTTTGGCATTGTGACGCACTGTTCTACATGCCACACAGGCATGTACAACAGTTCGTGTCTACGTTCGTGTCTCTTTGTGTTCCAGATAACTCCATTGACTCTAAAACCAGGAGAGGCACGGTATGGAGGCCCAAAGAGGAATGCTTGCGTTTTACGTGGGATCACAATTATCACAGGCACGGGAATGAAGCGCCTAGAGGCATGGTCTGTGGAATTACATAGAGTCATGATAACCTTAGTCTTATGCACAGCCACGGGAGTTTACTCTGTGAGGCATAGAATGGCCTATACGAGAGACCCTGTTTTTAAAAGTGTATTTCCTTGTACAGGCATAAGCACGTACATACAGCATGGAGGCACGGGCGTTTACTCTGTGTTTTAGTTTCAAGGGTCACAAGGACGGGCATAAAGCCCTCAAAGGTCTTCTAGTTACATAGTCATGCACAGAGGTTTTCCAATTGTATTCACAATGAGTCGGTGAAGAGGCATGGTTTATTCTTACCCGGAGTCACGATTGTGCAATTACTACGGAAACCTAATAGAAATGGACAACTGTCCGTGTTACAATTGTTTTCGGTGTAACATTTTAACTCAAATGCACGAACCGTCAAGTTTGTCAGTGTTTCAAGTCAGAGGTCACCTTCGTGTCTCTTTGTGCTCAAATGCATCCATTGATCTATAACCAGGAGTGGCAAGGTAAAGCTGCTCAGGGAGGCATGCTTGTGTTTTATGTGGAGTCACATTCGTGCGTTAATTGCGGAAAGCAAACGTGCGTGTTACAATTAAGTCACTAGAAGATTCAAGGCCGTGCCTCTGCTTTGTAGATGATTCTGCTAAAACGCGGACAAAACCAAGTGAATGAAGTGATGGCAGAACCACGGCTTTTCAAGAACAAGACACACAGTCCTGCCTTCGGCATTGTAAAGCACTGTTCTACATGCCACACACAGGCACGACCATGATTCCATGTGCCTTAGTAGCAACAGCAAATGTCGTGAGCCTACTACCAAGCACTATATCCATTTGTAAAAACAGAAATGCAACCACAACCGTGACCCATTGTGTTTGAAATCTTTGCATCACAGAAGCACCGCGTGAAGGCACATGAGGCACGGTTGGACACGCATTGCAAGAAAGGTTATTTGAACTACTTATAGTCATGCATTCATAACAGAAGAACATGTGTTAGAACAGGCGAGGCATAGTTACCACGAAAGCCACGGTTATGTAGCCCCAGAAGCACAACCCAGATTATGTGCTTAAAAACGTATTCGTTCCATAATGGCGGGCGTGACCATGCAACCGTGAGAGTCACGGTTGAACACTCAGCGGTGGCATGGCCATGGCTGCCTGTGCCCTTAGGTTAATTTTATCTCTCTGTCATGCAGCAGAGAAGCATGCTTGTATGCTTATGACATCCACGTGCAAAAACCGAGGCGGCTGCGGAAAATAACAAGGAAACATGTGCCTCTGATATTTTCGTCCGCAGAGTAAAAAAACATAAAGAAGCAAAAGGCATTCTTATTTAAATTTGTTTTGTTTCTATAACTGTAGCAAATTAACTTACAACCCATTCTTATAACCACAACACAAGAAAATAAACAATCCCAACCAATTTCTTGCTATTGCATCGCTCCACGTGCAGCCTTGTTTTTGAATGTTCAACGATCCATACTTCCTTCCCGACCCTTGTGCAAACCGACCCTTCTATGTAGCTATTCAACCTATTTACCTGTAAAATTAATATTCATACATAAAACAAAGTGAAAGATTGCAGTCATCACTATTTTGTCCTCACGTCCTGTTTAAGCTGCATTATTACCTTTTAATTTTTCTATTCGTACTGTTCTCCGGTACCAAAAAGTCTCCACTCAGACCTTTCCTTTCTGGAAATGGACTGCACAGATTCCGTGCCTTGTCCCGGGCTTCCCTGCACGCATTCTGTGTGCCTAGCTTGTGTCATGTTTGATTCTGGCGTAGATGCAAGACTTTGCTAAATGCTCCCTGCTGTCAGTGGGGTCGTTGGAATTGCTGGTGTCTGACGTCTTCCTCCTGGGCTTGGAGTGCATTGCCCTGAGCCGTTTGATGTCCTCGATGGTGTTGTCGGTGTTGTCGGCCATTTCATTGACCTTGCCCTCTTCTCCAGCTGTGATTTCCTCTTTTCCTCTTCAATCCTCATCCTCTCTTGCACTTTTGGGTTATCCGGACAGTTTGTTTTCTTGTGACCCTTTTCTCGACAACGGCCGCACTTGGTTGCGGCTTTGAAGCCTTTTCCTTTCTTCTCAGAACCAGCTTTGATTCGATCTCCTTTTTTCTTACCCTTTGAGCCACTCATGGGAGGGTTCTTGAGAGTTTTGACAAGAATGCCTGTGTCTGGTTCCTCGGCAAGTGCTACCATGACTTTTCTTTTCATGTCTACCGTACACTCATGCAGCACAAGGTATGCCTTCTCTTTTCTGCATGCATTTGAATAGATATCCGACAACTCAGCGTAAGCGAGGCCGAATCTCATAGTTTCATCGTCATGTATGCTCATGCTATCACCTTGACTTGTAGACAGAACTTTCAGACTCTCTGATAGATTCCTGGTCCATCTGGGGATGACAAAGGATTTTGGAAGTTGATCAACCATGCCTGTTTGGTCCATCACCTTAAGCACATGGCAGCACTGAATGCCATCCCTACTCATTTTCTTGCAGCTGCAACTGTATATTTCTTTTTGCTCATCCACGTCTACCCTGAACTCAGACCTATCAAATTCCTCGCCGGGATAAGGTCTCCACACTTTATCTCCAGGATCAATAATCTTTTTTAAAAAATACTGCCTCCCCTTTGCCAGATCAGAGCACTTGAAGTAAGTCCGGTTCCGTAGCTCCAGCAGGAATTTCCTGAAAATTTCATTCGTGTATACTTGACTTGCTTGTCTTTCAATCAGAAAACCCGTCTCTAGTGATGGCGCCTTCTCTTCTGTTTGGTATCTTTTCTTGTCAAGCGTGGCGAGGCAATTTGCTGAATCGTGTGATACGCTTCAACAAACCTTTTTATAGTGTCTGAGTGGTCGACGTAATTCTTCCACATAGAATTCGTGCTCTCACTTCGAGTGGTTGTTGACGAGAAAGGATAGAAACAGTCATTGAAGTAGGTCGGCACCCAAAAAGTTCGGAGTTCCCATAGCGTGTTTAGATGTTTGTTGCCTTCCGCCTTGTGCAGAGAAATTGCTGCTTTCCAGGCACGCTCAAACTCGTCTTGATCTAGTGAGTTTTTGACGATTCGAAATATATCATCACACATCCCTGGGTGCTGCGCAAACACTACTGCGTTATTTTCCTTCAGGTTCTTCCTAATATGCCACCAGCAGAACATGTACCTCGTCCTTGGAAGAGCTTCCTTTATTGCAGTCTTCATCGCCTGGTCCTGGTCTGTTATTATGTATTTCGGCTCTTTACCTCCCATTGCCTCAACAAACGTGCTTAGGAGCCACTTGAACGACCCTATTTTCTCATCCTTCAAAAGGCCTACCCCAAATAGGACAGTCGACCCGTGGTTGTTGACACCTATAATTGGTGCAAATGGCAAGCCATATATATTCGTAGAGAATGTGGTGTCAAAAGACACGAAATCTCCATATAGATCATAATTCATCTTACACAGGGAGTCTATCCAGAACAGGCTGCGCACTACATTGTTCTCCGTCTCTTCCACATGGTGGAATCCCGGCCTCCGCCTCTGCATATCAGCAAACAGTTTCATGGTGTCTGCGATATTAGTGCCGCGCTCTCCAGCCCTCTCCTGGCATGCAATGTTGCTTATGTCAATCGTGTCGAACATAATTTCTCGCCTCGATTTCCCCATGGCAGCAAAAATTTGCATAACCTTCCTTGGTTCTAACCTCGCCTTCTGCAGCACTTGTATAAAGAATTTCTCCTGAGGTGTCATCTTCTTATAGCATCTCATGAATTTCAGCATCCAATCAGATGGGTGAAGCTCGTGGTTGTGCTCTAGACGCACATTCTTCAGATACCATTTCCTCCTATATGTATCCCTCTTGGATGTTATTTGGACTGGGCAGCTTGTACGGATCAAGCAGTTGCTCCTTCTCTCCTTAACATGTCTCTCAGTTGTTTTATTCCACCCTTCCTTGGTGCACTGAAAAACCTGCTTGTCAAGCTGCTGATCATATGTCAATCTTCTGCTCGTTGATCGTTTGGCAGCAAAGCCAACCTTTCTAGCATATCTACGGAAAAAGAAAAAGCACTCATCCAATGATCCGAATACCATACCACCTTCTGGTTCGACCGCTTCGGTGACCTCCTGAATCGTTGGGTATATGAAATCTTTAAACATGTCATCCATTTCTTTCTCTACAATGGTCGGCGGCGCCATGATGATTCTGTCCACCGTGTCTTCGTTCGTCTGATCGCATTCACTTCTGACGACATTAGTCTCATCACTAGCCATAGGTCCACTTACAGCGGAGCTGTTGCTGCTCTGTTGTTTGTCACGCGTAGCAGAATCGTTTCTGCATGCCACAACCAAATCCATAAATGAGTCTGCCTCTCCAATGTTGGATTGTGCAATGCTGCTCCCTGTTTCTCCGGCACTCGAGCAACCAAGGGACTGTGCTGCTTCTACCATGCAATCCGTGCTGGCACTGTATGCTACTTGCTGTTGTGAACGTTGCGTTTCCTTCGAAATGGATGGAGAACTATGACATTTCATTCCCTCGTCTGTTATCCCCTCCACCAAATCCTGAACACATGGCAAGAAACAGAATTAGATATCCAGAGCAGCATATGCATTTTTTTATTTCTAAACAAAAGATTTATATGACTCATCAGGGCTCATCTGGTATACCAAAACCAGACCCGTGCCTCTTCAACGAGTATAAGCAGTACACCAGAGGCACTGTTCACATCACGAATGCGACCATGCTAGACACACATCTGCACAAAGAGGCACAGATGTGCTTCTGTTTACACCATACAACCGGAGACGCACAACAACATCCTATATAAAAGAACAACTGCACATACAGCCGTACAAGACGGACAGTCGTCCTCCTGTTCTCCACTTTACCCTGTTCTCCCATAAAACTGTTTGTGTGTTGAATTGAAAAAGCATAGTTCCGACGTCACCTTTGTTTTCCCATGCCTCTCTTGTCCAGCAAATCTTGGCGACAACCTCCGTGCATTGGTGATTTCACTGACGATTTTGAATGCCATCGGAGATCCTTTGGAAGGACCCCTCATGTTGAATGCCACAGGTGATCCTTTCAAAGGACCTTGCCTTATGTTTTCATCAATTCATGGACTACACGACACTTGCTTCCTTCCTCGTACACCTGCGTGTGGAAGATACTGCAATTTAAATATACCAGATGAAGACAAAGAAAAAATTGCTCACAAAAAATATACATTTTCTTTAAATGTTGTTGCACGTTCGTATATGCTGTCACCTGTATTGCTTTTTGATTCTGCTGTATGGTAGAGCTTATTGCTCCTATGTTTGATTTTGTCGTTAGGCTCTTCTTGCTTGTGCAAACCGTACTGAATCCTTGAACACCAATGCTTTTGTTGCCAATGATCCTTCTGCTTGCATCAAAGGAAATTTTGTTACCCTGCACCTCTTCATTATGACCGCCTACAAACAATGGTCCGTCACAACGCCCGCTCTGCGCCTTTGTGGGCATCTGTTCCTTCAAACCAAAAAATAATGAGACGCACGTGTGACCAAAGCTTCCACATACGTTAAAACCAGCGTTTGATATTTTCGTCGTTACCTGGACAATCTGCTTAGAGGAGTCTCTGCTGCTTAGAATGCTCCTCTTGGCAGGTGTCTGTTGCACACCATGCTCCTGGTTGGGGCGTTTGCCAAGAACTTGTATCTCACTCTTGACTCCAATTATTCCAGCCTGCATGGCATGTGCGTGTTTGATAGCATCTGCATCCTTGATCTTCTTCTCGTTTTGTAGTAATTTTTTTTCTTCCACCTCTCAATACTCAACTGCAAAGTAGATGCACATGATAAACAGATATTATAGCATTCATCCAGGATATATAAATCATTTTTGTTGTTGTTAACGATCTACTATTTGGTGTTCTCAGTGGTGACACCTTGACAGCAAATGTCCCAGGAATAAAAGACCAAACACTAATGTTCAACTGCCTTACTATTACCTGCCTCCCAAATCCTTGCCAATGTCGTTCAAAGACCAACCGTCCCTGTTGTCCTGACCAGATGATGCACTCCTGAACATCTGCCCCGAAAAAGAGACGTAAAAAATATAAAGGTTATAAACCTGCAGTATCAGTGTTGAAACTTTTCGAAGTCGTTATCAACAGAGATATATTTTTAGTCCTATGTAATTAACAAATATAATATATACATATATTAATTTTTCATTAAACTACAACCTCAACCAAAGTGAGATCCTCTCATGCTAATTTGCTTGTGCAACACTTAACACAAAGATAACCATGAAACCTAACAAAAGTAACAACCTCGTATTACAAGGACGAGAGGATACAAAACAAAAAACAAATTCAAATCAAAGCTACAGTGTAAAACTAAACAGTCTTATTCTATGAATCCCAACCACAAAAAATTCATTAACGAATTGAATCTCGTGTGTCAGGAATCGCCACGCAAAAGGTGTGTTGATGAATTTTTTACTAACCTTTGATTGCCAAATCTTATGCGTTGACTGTTCGGAAGTCACACCTTTCTAAATTGTGGGGGGATCTGCTTCACTGCAGTTTGTCAACGATCCCCTTCAATGATTTTGAATCTCGGAGAGAGAGAAAAGAGAAAGAGAGAGGGAGAGAGAGAGAAAGAAAGAGAGAGGCTATTTCGTTTTTTTGCGTGCAGGATTAGAATAACCTGATAGGTGGGGTGAGTTTTGCGACGCATGAAAGATGGGCATGTTTTTTGGGCATGAGGAGATGTGGTAGGTCGACTTCACTTGATCGTCCACGACACTGACAAGTGGGCTCTCAGTTACTAATTCCTCTAAGTCTCTCACTAACTTGTGGGGTCGGCCTTATATGTGTCCTACAAGGAGTACCTCCATCTGAGGTGTGAAAATGTGGTAGGTGGACTTCAAGCTCATACTGACATGTGGGCTCTCAAATAGTTCCTCCAAGTATTTGACTAACTTGTGGGGTCGTCGGCAGGTGAGTTCCAGATCTCTCTCCATCTAGCATCGGTGGCGACAGGCGAGCTCTCCAAAGGAAAGCCAATCCTGATCCCTCCGCAGAGTTCGCTCGTCACTGAAAAATTATCGGTCTCCTTCATCTCACTCGCCGTGGATCTCCTGTTCAGGTAATCCATTGCATTCTCGCCATGATTATGCCACCGATTCAACATTTGAACAAAAAAAGTACCGGTGCTAGCAATTCCGCGGGCTGCGTACACACCGCATGTGCGCAACACAGCAGGTGGGGTGCGATTTGAATATCGGTTCCGCATCCAATTATCTTTAGCTGGTCCGTGCTCAAACTGTTGAACCGTCTTAACAGCAGAGGGGTTACGGATTTAAAATTAGGACTCAGCTAACCTCACTTTAACCATGCAAACTGCATGCTTGCGCCGTGGTTTTGCTAACTTGAGTTATATCTCCAGCCATGCAAAACTTAAGCACTCGTCTTAGCTAACCAACTAGAGACAGGTCAAATAATTTGTATAGATCCGCAATCTATAGCAGATGTCCAAAGGATTTACGTCCGTTTTTGCAAAGCAGTTACTAACTCAGAGTTAGAACCCGTCTTAGCTAACCAGCCTATTGATGATAGTCTCACATGGACTGCTAACAACTGTCTTACATAGCTGACCTGGTAACGATGACGTCTCATGACCTCTTATGTAGAGTTCGATGAGATGGATTCCACCCCACAGCTGTCGGAGACTCAGTCTCAGTCTGTCGATGGCACGGAGATTGTCACCCAAGATTTCATGGTTCATGACCAACTAGAGACAGAGAGACTAAGGATCGAGTTAAAACATGCAGCGCACAAAAAGCTTGTTGAAGAGTATAGGACAAAGAAGCAGCTTGCTGCCTCGAAGTAGGTGTTTTTTATCATGCATCTCGCGTGTGTCGTTGAAATTTCTTTGGAAATCAATGCCTCTCATTCTAGCTACATTTTTAATCACGGCTTAAATATTTATCTCTATTTTGCTGACTCGGTGTTTATATGTAAGCTTCTGCCAGAAAAAGCATGTGGTTAAACAATAAATTTGCTAAAGGTCATTTCTTATCTCTGTCTGCAGAGCTGCTGCAATGGGTGAATACGAAGAAGAGTTCAGCACAAAACTTAGCTTCCAGAAATTCATTTCTGTCTGTGAAAAGCTAACAAAACCACAAAAACAGCTAGTCAGAGATATTGGTTTTGGGTACCTAGTAGATCTGTGTTGTCGTGAGCTTCCAAGGTGTTTCGTTCGCTGGCTTGTCCGCTATTTTTATTGCCCTTCCAGGTGTTTCATACTGCCTAGTGGATACAGATTCCTTATCAACTCGTACACCATGCACCGGATCTTAGGAATTCCACTGGACGGGCACATTATCCCTAGAAAATGCTTAGAAGCTTTCAGATGTCAGGTTAAGTCTGAAACTCGGTGTGCTGGGCATGCTCCAAACATCAGAGAGTTAACTGATCTAATAACCCCAGAGCTGACAAGAGAAGTGTTTCAACGGGTTTTCGTGATGTTTGCAACAGCTGTATTTCTATGCCCAACGACATATGACTATGTTAGCCCCGACTATTTAGCCGCTCTAGAAGGACCAGCAAGTAACATATCATCATATGATTGGTCCAATGCTGTCACAGAGAAACTGGTGACATCACTCTAGACCTTCAAGGACAAAGGATTCACAGGCGCCCTGTGTGGCTGCCTCCTGATAACAGTGGTTCGTTCACTAACTTGTACACTTCTTTATACCCACAGGCAGATACAAGAACATGATTAAATTGTACCTCTTCCTCACTTGCAGATAACGTATTTTGAGTACCTGGATACGAAGATTATGGACCTGGAACCTGACACTCCTGCAAGACTTGTCATATGGGACACAGAGGCCGTTAAGAATTATGCTAACATAGACAGCTTGTCAACGGAGGACGAAATTTTTGGGAAACACACGGTAAGTCAACTTTTCATCATTTTCCTTTGGCGAACTTTTCGACTCAACATAATGACTTACCTACCATATATTAACTTAACTTGATTGTAATTTTTTCCTTCCACATGACAGCTGAAAGACATTAGGTGCACACCTTTCCAGCCACCGCCTGGCTTTCAGGCGCCATTTTTCCAAATGAGTCCCAGACTAGAAGCCTACATAGAAGAATTTGTGCCTCAAGAAAAACTTTGTTCCGTAAGTGATTTCCAGCTTCTGCACATGATTTTATGTTTGAAATGATGTTCCCTAAGTTTTTACGAAACAGATACATATCCTATTATGTTCATCCAGACAGTTTCCTATACTACGTTAGTTGTGCTTTTGTGTTAAAACCAGAAGTGCTTCCTATAGGACGTTAGTTGTGCTTTTGTATTAAAAACAGAAGTGCTTCCTATAGTACGTTAGATGTGCTTTTGTGTTCAATATAAAAGTGCTTCCTGTAGTATCTTAGCCGTGCCTTTATGTTAAAACCAGAAGTGCTTCATATAGGACGTTAGCCGTACTTTTGTTTTAAATATAGAAGTGCTTCCTATACTACGTTAGTTGTGCTTTTCTGTTAAAACCAGAAGTGCTTCCTATAGGAGGTTATTTGTGCCTTTGTGTTAAAAATAGAAGTGCTTCCTATAGTACGTTAGTTGTGCTTTTGTGTTAAATGTAAAAGTGCTTCCTATAGTACCTTAGCTGTGCCTTTATGTTAAAACCAGAAGTGCTTACCATAGGACGTTATCTGTGCTTTTGTGTTAAATCCAGAACTGCTTCCTATAATACGTTAGTTGTGCTTCTGTGTTAAATATAAAAGTGCTTCCTATACTACGTTAACTGCGCATTTGTGTTAGATATACAAGTGCCTCATATAGTACGCTAGCTGTGTTTTGGTGTTAAAACTAGAAGTGCTTCCTATAATACGTTAGCCGTGCCTTTGCGTTAAAACTAACAGTGCTTCGTATAGTACGTTAGCTGTGCTTTTGTGTTAAAACAAGAAGTGCTTTCATATAATACGTTACCCGTGCTTTTGTGTTAAAACTAACAGTGCTTCCTATAGTACGTTGTTGTGCCTTTGCGTCAAATATAGAAGTGATCCCTGTAGTACGTTACCTGTGCTTTTCTGTTAAAAATACAGGTACTTCCTATAGAACATTAATTGTGTCTTTGTATTAAATATAGAAGTGCTCTCTATAGTACGTCATCCGTGCTTTTTGTGTTAAAACTACAAGTGCTTCCTATAGTACGTTAACTGTGCCTTTGTGTTAAACAAAGAAGTGCTTCCTATAGTACGTCAGCTGTGCCTTTGTGTTAATTCTAACACTGCTTCCCTACGATGGGAGATCAACCATGCTTCGTAAGGTAGGTCGACTGCGCTCTTTCAAGGAATGTGTTCACCATGATTCATGGACTTTGTTAGCCGCGCTTCCCGCAGCACACCATGTGTCCTTCTGCGCACATTATTCCATGCCCTTTCTACAATTATTGACACAACGTACAGTAGTTCATAAGATATTTTTAATTTTCGGTATTAATAACTTATTTTCATTATCGGTGTTAATAATATCTGATGGTTTTTCTTTCAATTCCAGGCCAAGATGAAAATTGACAAAGTTATCAATGAAATGTACACAGAACTTTTCTCGCGGTTTCAACCAGTTCCCGAGCAGAAATTGGAGAAGCTCCTTTCACTTGGTAGGGATCTTAGTGCTAAAGAAACCAAGACCAGAGACCAGGGCGTTTATTGTAACTTGCAACAGGACAACTCAAATGAAAAAGAAACTTTTTCATCACTCCCTTCAACATATTCTACGCTTCCAAGTTCTAGCACGACAAGCAGTCAAAGTTCTTCCAGCAGTGGCTCAACCAGTGTCCTTCACGCCACATCATACTCCCTGGAAAATTTAAAGGGTTGCTGCGATACCCCTGACCCAGAATCCCAGAATCCGTACGACAAAGAGCAGTCCCAAATTTGTCTATCTTCACACCTAAAATCATCAACCCAAAGGAAGTTGCTACTAGAAGTGAACAGGATCGACCACAACAAAGTGGACATTGATGAACAAGCCAAGATTCATCTAGACAAAGTACATAACCATCTGCACAATTGTCTTGATGGCTTGCCGGTCCATGAGCCATTTGTGTCAACATCCGAGATGCTCGAGAGCGGGGCAATTATAATGACAGGTGAAAATTGATCTGAGTGTTCTGTACCGATTGAAACCCAAAATTCTGCTGGAGGATCCGCAGACCACAACTCTCTGACAAGCCCACTGGAAAAACTCTTGGAGGAAACAGCAAAACCTACTGCAACAGAAACATCAGCCTCGCACTCGGCGATTGACAAACAATTATTGACTGATCCAATCTCAGCAGATACACTTGGAGCACATGTTTATCACGTTGGGAAAATGTCACCAACTACTGCACGGTCCAGCGGACCTGACATCGCTCACAACAACTCTTCAACCAACACAAAAAGCCTCACTGTATCCCAGCCTGCACAAAAATCAAACAATGTCATTGGACAACGTTCTTCTTCGCTATAGGAGGATAAGGTCCATCTTGTTTCAACTTTGAGTGATGAGAAGAACATTGCTGAAACAGAACGCACAAGAGCTACTTCCTCTCTTCCTCCTACAGTAGAAGTCCCCACTGATTCTGCCAGCGGTTCTGGCTCAGTACTGGAAACAGGAAAAAAATTCCATCCACTAGTGATGCTCCACTGGTTGCTGCACCATCTGTCAATGTAGAAGACAATAACATTGCAGAAGAACATGAACAGTGTACGAAGCAACCAACTATTGATCCCACAGACAACGTCCCTATTACCACAAGCGCACATCCACCAGAACCGGAAAAACAAATGGCACCTCACAAGAGGTCCTTAAAGTAGTCAGAAGATCTAGGTAACAAGAGTACAGCGCCTCCTATGAAAAGAGTTAGGATACTGGAGCCTCCACATAATTCAACAGAAACTGCAAACAACCAATCTCTACAAGCTGACAACTACAGAGGCCTCATTAGTTGTGGATTCATTGATGATGATCAAATATGGTCTGACCCATCTATCTATAAACAACTTGACAGAGTCATTGAACAAAAAAAGAAACAACCCTTTCAGAACCAAGTAGCATCACAAGAATGCCAACCTGATACTGTCTCACACTTGGCCAATAATTCAAGCTCCTCAGTTAGATCTTCCCTTTCTAACTATCCGGAGCCACTTATACCCAGCAGATCAGGATCAATGTCAGGCGGGAGCCACCCCACACAGGCCTTTGATACGTCATACTCTACAGGTTTAACTCAATCTGTCTTGTCCCAAAGTTTACCAGCAACTCCCTTGTCCCAGCACTACAACCAACCAGCTCCTAGTATCAAAAACCACTTCTACCAACATCCAGGTGCTCAGAATAACGATGGTTCAAACAAAAGCCAGCGCTCACCATATGCGATGAACAACCAAAGTCACAAGCAGTACCAGCAACAAACCAATGTCCATGAGCCCCACTACCCCCAACACAATGATGCTCAGAATAACAGCACTACACGGTGCCAACAACGCCAACCTCAAGAGCAGAACAATCAGCAACCACACAGAGGCAGGTCTAATGGCCAAAGTTACAATGCCTTGCAACAACAGTTCAATAGCATGCAGTATTCCTGCCATCCTCTCTAGCATTTTTCCAACAGATATTCCTTCAAGCTCAACCGGTAATCCCACTGTCAGAACATTAGAACTGCACATGCAGCACCAACCACAATGCCTAATGTTCCAAAGAAACAACAATTATAATGAGGGTCGTCTGCAAATTAGTAATGGTCAATTGAACTCCAGTGGTCATGTCTTCCAACCTCACCAACATCATTCTAAGCTAGAACAGACTCGATTCACTGACCAAGGAAATGACCATCAAGATCACTGCCAACTTTTGGAAATAAGAGATTCCACAAACGAGGAGAAAGAAGTGTATGAAACAATCGTCGACAATACGCCAGGTATCAAGCAAAATGATAGGTAATGAATTCATTGTTCCTGTTACAGTAAAGTTTTGGTCCCTTTGTTTAATAATGCAAATAGTTTCATCTTATCTTTAAAAAGAAAATCTTATGATTTAAAATTCATTTGTTTTTTTTACAGCAAGAGGATATTCTCCGTCGATCGATGTTGGGCCGATCATCGAACTTTAGGTTTGTCAATGGAGGTATATGGATATATCCACTCATTTGTGGTCGATGCTTACTCAGTGTTGCTGATGAAAGAACAATTCTACGCAACGCCAGCATTTGTGCACAAGCATATAATGTACATGGACGCTTCTGTAAGTTCTTGCTTCTTATAAATAATAATAACAAACCACAGTTACTACTACTACCACACTGAGTGACACAGCTACAATTTTCTACAGGACAAATTTAAAGTTCTAGGAGCAAGCACAGAACTACTCAAGGAACATATTGTGGAAACAACTATTGGGTACAGACTGCCCAACAAATGTAACATCGTGAGTTCACCCTACTTACTCTATCTGGCCAGTGTTCGTCTTTGATTCTACAAGTTTTTCTTGTTACAATGATAGTATTCCCTGTTAATTGTTTTAGGTCTTAATACCTGTGAGAAAGGATCCACATTTTATCTACCTCATCATCGTGAATCTTGCAATGCGTTGCTTCGAAATTCTGTGTCCTTACATCAATTGCGACGGTATAAAGGAACACTCGGACATTGTCATCGAAAACTTCAAGAGAGCTTACCATTCTGCTTACAACAACTATCCTCACACCATGGCCTCCTTTCATGTCAAACCTGTGCAGAGTGTATGTAACTCAGACAGAGAGTAAGTTTATTTTAACTATAGCTCTACCTCATTTAAACCATGCATTTTTTTGTTCCACTACACATCTCATAACTACTGTTCACCTTCTAATCACAAACATTAATGCTCTCAATTTTCAGGGATGACAGTGCTATTTACACCATGCATTTGATGCCGCTCATTAACATGAATAACAATTCATTTTTTTATCAATAATGTAAGTTCACTCTCATTGACAACACATCAACATACGTTCATCCAAGCCAGCTGAACATTAAGTTTTGCAATAAATTTTATTAATTTGCACGGTTATGTGTTTGCAGATCCATGTGAAACCGATGAGAGAACAACTAACTTACAAAATGATAACATCCAACTACAACACAGGACATGTATTTGAGGCACTAAGCATCGTCCTCGACAAGTACAATATCCGGCGCGAAAGAAGAAGAGTTGGAAGAAGATGACTACTGCTTAAATTTGCCTAAATTTAACTGGAGCCATCTGAACATTGTTTCAGCCAGCCATATCTACTCATATGTAATCACAATAATGTTTCACCTATTTTTGTGTCCGTCCAAGATATCTGCTATGGATCCTGTTAAACATAGTTGTGCATTCAAATGGTCAAGTCTTAAATTCCTAAACAGCAAACATTTACAAATAAGAATCGTATTTTTTTCCAAAAGTTCTAAACATGATATTCAACACATCACTTCCTTTGCACTAGAACACCACTCACTTCAATAAGACATAATAAAAGAAACAATTGAAACATAGAAGAAAAACACTATCAATTCGTAAGCATCTGACGAAGGAGCTAAATGACTCACCTCCAGTAATCCGGATCACAGAGGCACTGTCGTGCCTCTTATCCACGTAGAACGTGCCTCTCTAACCACGGACAACTAAGCTGACACACACAAGTGCGCCACCAGCTAACACAGGACCATCCCCTCTCTACAGCTTAACACCGGTCCCTCCCAAGCCAAATGAGTCATGGAAGCACGACCGTAACTCAAGTTAACGAAAGAAGAACCATCCTCTATGATAGACGACTAAACTGAAAAAATACCAAAACAGAAGAACGACCGTGCCTTCAACTGTAAAATTTCCGTGACCTCACAAGTTTCAACGACGAGTCTCTCTCAACAAATAAGTGAAAGCAGACGTTTCGAAGGAAAGGCACGACCATGCCTTTGAGTAACATCGTAGACGTGCCTTTCCGAGCGAACGTGTAAGAGAAAGCATTTGTGAACAACCGACAGAACTCTGACTCAACATAACATAGCACATGCCTCCACTAACTAAACAGACGTGACTTCAATAGCAGAATAACTACAAATAATACAGAACATACAACCATGACAATGACTCATACTAACATAACGCAGTGCCTCTCCGAATTTAATACCGAAAGGAAAGATAACGCCTCTAGAACTTTAGCTGACGTAGTCATCGGAATTATGTGTGTAACTATAAGCGCCGCGGAGATGAGGATGACGCGCTCCAACAAGAAAAAGAGGAAGAAGAGATGAGAAGGTGCAAGGAGCAGTGATGCAAGTGGCATCGGGTGCACTTACCGTGCGTGTGGCGTGGTCTGTGTCGTTAAACCATGGGTTCAAAGAAGCTTGAGCTTACCTCCCACCACTTCCCCTCTCGAATTTTGTGTAGAAATGGTAGTTATCCTACATTCATTTAGAGGAAGAAAATTGCTCGGTTAATTAAAGAAAAACCATGGTCGCCTTCACGGCCATGCCTTTCAAAAACAAAGTACCACCACAGTAATAGAAAGACAGAAATGCAACCGTCGATAACACAATACTCCCAGAGCAAGTATCACACTGGATTACCGTGCCTAAAACAGAGAACATATACTGAAACAGACAACATATATTGAAACAGACAGCAAACTGAGAAAATCTGAAGAAAAACCATGGTCGCCTTCATGGCCATGCCTTTCAAAAACAAAGTACCACCACAGTAATAGAAAGACAGAAACGCAACCGTCGATAACACAATACTCCCACAGCAAGTATCACACTGGATTACCGTGCCTAAAACAGAGAACATATACTGAAACAGACAACATATATTGAAACAGACAGCAAAGTGAGAAAATCTGAAGAATCTTAAACACACTCAAGCTCTGCATAAAACCATTTCAAACACACAACCACAACCATCTATTCAATATAAAAACAACTGTGCCAAACACAGTACAAACACAAAGGAAAAGTAAAGCCCCTACCTGTCAGTGAAGAAGCTAGCAAACTAATAAGAGCAGAGCGTGCCTTGCCTAAAACAAAAACAATGCCTCCCTGAACAAACGGCTGTGCACTGCCTAGAATCACGAAAGTGCACATCTGAGTGCTCCTCTTAATACATCTCATCTTATACCAACTCATAGCAACAAATCATGGAGAAAAATATTCTTGAACGCACCCAATCAAGGAAAACAAAATGGAACGAAAATAAACTTAAATTTTTCCAAACTGGTCAACTCCATCCGGTTGAAAATAAAACAACCACAATTACAAAATCATCAGTCTATGTAATATTACCCCATACAATAACTACGAAATAACCAATTAATCACACAATCCATCATGCCAGCACTTCCAACTGGACTACTCCTCAGAAACGTCCTCGCCATCTGAGATCAGGAAGACAGCGACGATGCAGGATGTCCCTCATCGACAGAAACCGGCGGTATAGCTCATAGCTCACATACCCTTCCTAAAGGAAAATCAAATTAAAACATGAATATACAAAAAAACAAGTATTGTTCTAGCAACAAAGGCAGAAACTAATGAAAATGAAACCTTCACTTACAGTAGCTCCATATTTCAGGTGATCAAATCTAAGTGGCTTCCAATCCCAGTAGTGACGAAGAAGTTCTGGAAAAGATGACTCCAGCTTCGAATAAGATTCGTCAATGATGGCTCCTGCTAAGTCCTCCATGGAGTCCCTTTCTTTGCCGCCTTTGATCATAAACTTCTCTTGGATGTCGATATGGTACCCTTCTGGAATTCTGATGAAATCTTGAAAAAGAGCATCTCTAATATTCCTGACGCCCACACTAGAGAAAGTTATACCTCTATTCTCAAGGAAATCCTTCAAGGCAGGGCACTCCGTCCTGGCCCTGCAGAAGTGATAGAGCAAAACATGATTCCGCATAGCCAGTTGCATGACAGCGACTTTTCTACGCTCGTAAAAATCCTTTCGCGTGAACTCCATGCCGAGACCAACAAACTTGTGCTTCTCCTCACGCAACCAGTCCTCATACAAGCGAATGATCTCCTCCACCTTACCAGGCTCGTTGGTATACCACACGTCGAGCTTCGTGTTACCATCGGCAACTATAGAATGGTACTCGGTGGTGTTCAAAAAGTCGTCCATGGCAACGAGCAACAAGGTGCCAATGGAGATTCCTAAGACCCTGCGACAAGGTTGGGGAGTGGCGAGGAGGCTAGGAACTGTCTGATGTTCTGTGGCTACAATACGACGTGAAAACCTCACAAACACGGCCAGTATTTAACCTTGGCGAGGGACCTTTGAGTTACAATACGCATTAACGTGCGAACTAGGAACAGCGAATAGACGGTTGTGCTTCCGAAGCTCATAAAACCATGCACTTCATAAAGTCACGACTATGCACAAATAATTGATGCCGTGGATAAATCAAGGAGCCTCTAACTTTATTTTACGGTAACTGACACACCGAATAGTCACATCGAACAGCCGGCACATCGGTCATCAATTCCTCCTTTAAAAAAAACCACCAACGGAAGAATCCAATGAAGCAAACAAATAGCCAGCCGAACGCCTTAGATCCGAAGGCCAAAAATCATTCGTGCCTCATCTAGCTAGATTCACAACATTTGTCCCTCGATAGTCAAGGCTAGTTTCAGGTGAGGCCCGGGTATGCCGGCACAACACGCACATACGAGTCTATCAGGCACGGGTGTGCAGGCGCATGACGCACATACGTGTCTATTCCACGGGCACATAGAGATACAGGCAGCAACTCGCCGTAAACACGTGAATGCAGGCAACAAAGGCACGGAAACGCAACCTCTACATGCACGTGCTTCGGCTTGGCAAGGCACGAATACAGCCTTGCAATTAACATCCTCGAGCCACGACTAGACACCCTCTACGTACAGACATGGAATTGCAGCTTTTCCGACGCACAAGCACGGTTTTTGAATTGGCATTACCGACGCACATATACAAATCCTCTACATACAAATCATCTGGATGCAAAAAAGAGAGGTGGCAGAGGCATCAGTAAGAACACTCTGTTCGAGAGGCACGGTTGCAAACTCTCAAAAGGGGCGGCCATGTGACACCGCAGACACATAGACACGTGGAGTGTATCACATGAGGATACATCAAATACAAGCAGCAAATCAACGGTAGAAGTGAAAGAGCCATAGTTTTAAAGTGACCAGAGGCACGGACGTGTAGAAGCACGGGCACGACGAGTCACAGCCACCGCATCCCCTCACGGACAGGCATCTGCCACCACAGGCACATAGAGTCACAGCCAGCGTGTCTCCTAAGACAAGCGAATGCGGGTATAGGACGCATAGAAATGCAGCGTATACAGGCACGGAATTACGACTTTTGTCGCACAGGTACGGCTTTCGAATTGGCGTTCTCGAGGCACGGATACAAACCACCTGAATGCACAAAAGAGTGATGGCGGAGGCACGGCTGTGTAGTCTGAAGAGAAAATGCCGTGTGACACCACCACATAGAGACATCACGTGTGTCACGTGAGGTGCAGTCCCGAAGAATACAAAGACAGGAAACTGAAAAATGTTGCCTCGTATGTTACCAGACGTGTGTCTCTTGTGTGAATGTGTAAAACACAACAATACAAACACAAACAAACAGCGGTGAATATAAGCCAAACAAAAAACACGCTTCTACCAGACAATACATATGCGTCCCCTCACGGACTGGCACCAGAGGCACGTAGAGTCACAACGAGCATGACGCCTGAGACACACAAATGCACGTATAGGAGACACCGAATTACAGCATGTACAGACACGGAATTGCGGCTTCTCATAGTTATCGAAGCACGGGTACAACCAACCTGGACGCACAAAAGAGTGGTGGCAAAGGCACGGATGCGTAGTGTCAAGAGGAACCGCCGTATGAAACAAGCACGTTACAGACATGGCGTGTCTCACGGATGTACATGCATAGACGGAAAGAAGCCACGGAAGTGAAGCCTGAACATACACGGATGAATGGATTCTCAAGGCACGGTCCTAAAGCACATAGAGAAACGAAACTAAAATGTTGCCTCGTACGTTAGCAGACGTGCCTCTCTTGTGCAAACGTGTAAAAGACAACAATACAAACACTATCAAACGGCACTAAATAAAAGCCAAACACAAAACGCACTTCTCCAAACAATACATATGCGCAACTTCAACGGGTTCTCTAAATATACATGAACTCGCGCAAACGTCAACAATGAACTTGTAACATGAAAAAACATAAGAAATTATATTCACATAACAGGAGACGGTACTCCATAGGATTGAACTAAAAGTACTAATTAATTATACAAAAAAAGAAATGAAGTCTTCCAGGAATCCATTCTGCTCACACCACCTGTACGACTATACTCAATAGCAGTTCTGCTCAAAAGCATCAACGGCGTCCGGGGTCGGGAAGACAACGAGGATAAATCATGTCCTTCATAGACAAAACTCGGCGGTAGAGCTCGTAGCTGACATACCCATCCTAAAATAAAAAGCGGATGAGAATGAAGATATACGTCAAGGGGAAAAGGTACTGTTGTTGCAATAAAACAAAGATATAAAGACGAAATTTTCACTTACAATTGCCGCATATTTCAGGTGTTCAAGGGAAAGCGGCTTCCAATCCCAGTAGTCATGCAGACCTTGTGAAAAAGACGTCTTCATACTCAAGTAAGATTTGTTTATGACGGCTCCTGCCAAATCTGCCATTGAATCCCTTAGGTTGCCTCCTTTGATCATGAGCTCCTCTTGAAGATCGATGTGACACTCTCTTGGGATTTTGAGGTAACTATTTGCGAGAACATCCCTATCGTTCCTGACGTCGACACTAGCGAAAATTATACCTTTGTTCTGAAGGAAATCTTTCAGAGCAACGCACTCAGTCCTGGCCTTGCACAAGTGATAAACAAGAACATGCTTGCGCATCGCCAGTTGCATAACGACAACTTTTCTACTACGATCAAAATAATCCTCTCGTGTGTACTCCAGATCAAGACGAACAAACTTGTACCTGTCCTCACGCAACCATTCCTCATAGAGAGTAAGAATCTCCTCCACCTTGTGGGGCTCATTGGTGTACAACACATCGAACTTGGTATTACCATCAGCATCTACAGAGAGATGCTCAGTAGTGTTCCTGAAGTCGTCCATGGAACCGAGGCTGAGACGACAATGGAGTTTGACTATGCTTCTCGTACGAGTCAAGGATGACGAGAGATACCTACACTTCTCTGGAGGGAATAAGACGCAATAACCTCCAGGAATAGACCACTACTTAACCTTTGGGGAGAGACGACTCAGTTACCAAAGCGCCCATTTAATTGCTAAGGAAACGTTGAATGGACAATTGTGCTTCTGTAGCTCGTGAAACCATGCACTTCAAAAGTCACGACTGCCACACTGTAATCGAGGAGCGCCTAGATTGACTCTACCACGATATCTGGCACAATGAACACTAACAATAAATAGCCATCCCATCGGTCACCAGCACATCTTTTGACCGAGAGAACAATGAGAAGAAACAAACAAGATGACCCTGTCGTACAAATACTACACGGGGACTGAACAAAAATAGAAGCACGGTTCGGCCAGAACAAAAGCCACACACGTGCCTCCACTTTGCTTTAAAGACAAACCTTAGTGATATCAACGGACATGCATCTCTATGTCTGTCGATGCTTCTCACATACAAATAACTGTGGGATATCATAGATATTCCCGCTTGAACCCAACGTACATAAAAACAGTGGCTCCCTGGGTCAACAACTGCTTGAAAAAAATACAATAACAGAGTCATGAACCGTGACTCCATTTCAGATACAAAAGTGCCTCTCATTAGGAACCATCATGCCTCCCCTCAATTTGCCTCACCCGACGTATCGACCATGCCTCTCCTGCTACAACGACCGTGCATGTAATAACATCATCACCGTTCCTCTCCTAAAGACACACCCAACCATATCTGATTAAACATGTGATTAAAAAAATTAAAACACAGAAGTAGGAGTATGCTTTTAGCATGTATAACGGTGCCTCGCAAAAAGTATGTGAGGCAGCATAGGCACGTAAAAGACTCCACTCGGACGCAGCACAGCTGGACAACTATAATGGGAGGCAGCTGCACGAGTCAAACATCTCGTGTCCCCATAACACCTCGGGATACACGTACACCATCTATAACCAACATTCATTCCATTTCGCCGAATAAAAAATAAAACAAGAAGCACTCATTACTACTCTTGCTCTCTCCCATCTCCTTTATATTTCAATAAGCTCTGACTCCCTCAGCCACAACACAACTCATTTGCCTTCTCCGACGCTTGCTTCTAGGGTTCGTGCTTCTTCTCCGTCTCCTGTTTCTAGGGTTCGTGCTTCTAACCCGCACACAATCGATTAATTTCTAAGCCATACTTCTCTCATAGATTGCTGGCCGTGCGTGCTTGCCCTAAGCTTCTCATCACAAGCCATCTGCATTATCCGTCCACCTACTTCTAAGGTTCGTGCTTCTTCCCCGCACACAGTCTCATTTCAAACAAGTTATTGAAGAGTTTTTATTGGGTCTCTTGATTAACTTCCCAGCCGTCCTTCTCTTGTAAATTTTGCTAGCCGTGTGCGCTTGCCCTAAGCTTCCCCTACCCAAATCTCTGTTCGTCAACCCTCACTCTTCTTCTGTCACAGGTAAAAAGCATATGCATAAGCAGCATGCTCCGATCCGTATTTACGTTTTACGTTTAGGTTTTTCATTTGATAGTTATTGAAGCATCAGATCCGGTACAACGACTTCATTCTCTAACAGAATATAAAAACCATTTGAAAATCTAAACAAGTGTTATAAACTCTGTCATACTGCTTTTCTCGAAGGAGTGGATGAGAAGATTTATGGTAAATTTGTAGTTGTTGCCTGCCTTCAATATAGCTACCATATTTGAAGCTAGCCGTTGTCTACCTTCCACGTTGAAGCTTGTTTTTAAATTGTTATGATATTCTTGTTTTCTTAACATAGCTTTTCTGAAATATTTAGGTATGATTTGCCCTGCCTGCCACCAACCAGGCGGCCCTTGTGAACCACGCCCTGAAGTTATCCAGGAGTTTGAGGTTACCTCTTGATGAAAATTGCTGGAGCCGCATGGTTAGTAAGCATCACTAACAAATTAGTTGCTTACAACATAGTAAAAATCGTCACTGTCACTCATACCCCCTTGCACCTACACTAGGTCCCCCTGCTGCCACTTATTCGCACCTGCCTTGTGTTTTCAATTTCCATTAGTTTGCTTGCCTACGCCCTGATTAATATAGTCCATTAATTTATAATACAATTATGTTGTTATCTGTAATTCTTATCAAAAATTCATATCAAATTTAAGAAAACTTTTAAAATTAACAGTACGCAAGTTCAAATTTACACTAACAGGTTGTTATTTGCACTATTTTTTCCAGTATGTACCTTGTAATGTCAGAGCTTTTCTCGCTGAATACATTGAAGAGGAGAAGAAAGAAGCAAGAAGATTGCGTAAATAGCAAGTAGAACCAGCCCTTCTTACACACGAAGGAAGGTCTTATAATGCTTTGTTTAAGCATAGGGCGAACTACATAAAGTTCTGCGGTGGTGAGTGGAACATCTTTATGGCTGATTATGAACTTCGTGCTGGAGACCGCATAGAATTTGAACTACCAGATGAGGGTCTCAATCTCGAAATACAAACATATCGAGATAACAAAAGGCTGCTTCCATTACCCCACGTTGGTAGGTATTTAATATTACAAACATTACAGACTTATCTTCTTTCGCTGTAATTTTGTATGCATGAATCGAACTGAATAATATTAACCCCGTGTTGGATGTAACTTTATCTAACTTTAAAAGCTTTTTCTTTGTCTAGCTCTGGATGATCTTTCTTCTGAAGATTTCGACCATGTTCACTGTTGTGTCTACTCTAAGGATATTGAGCTCACCTACGACCAGACACGATTCTTTCTACAACGCCTTTTCGAAGATACTTTCATCCGTTGTCGTCTGTTTGTCCATGTCCTGACTCACACTAACACCAAAGACTACGTCATGGTTGGTTACAACTGTCCTTGTTAAAATACCAAAAATATTTTGCTCATATGTAATATAAACAATACTGAGGTAATATTGCTTATATGTAAAATTATAAAAAACCTATTTATTCGAAACTAAAACAACAAAACATCCGTTGTTCTCTTAATATGTTGTTTTATCTGTTTACACACAAACCTGAACATGCCAAGAACTATGTTACTTCAAATATGGAATTTCTTAATGTTTGTGCACTCACCATATTCAGACATCCTTTTATTTATTGTCCAAGTGACAAATCAATGGTTTTAATTTCTATTTAATTTCGATTTTCTTCTAGAAAATTCCGAGGAGCGTTGTCTCAACACTGAAGAGATGGATGGACATGCCAACCAATGGCAGGGTAACCCTTGAAGCTCATGGTGAACATACACATGTCATCACTCCTTCATCATACCACATCTTCAAAAACGACGGCAGGATGGTAATACAAAAGTCTTCTTTCAGAGACTTCATATCAGCTGCATCCTTCGTTGAAAAGAACGTTGTTATAATCACTTTCAAAGAGCGAAATGACCATTCTGTGTCCATCATCATTCAGCGCATCATGTAGATTCCGTCGGAACCAGCGCGTAAAATGGAAGCAAACAGTGCATCTCCTAGAATGTTCAACGCTCATTTCATCATGATGCCTCCAGGAGCAAAACACTGATTACTATAAGTTTGCTACATTGGATGGTAGAATAATTTAACTAGTATGGACCATGTGCTTGCTTGAACTATCGGAATATTTTTTTGCAACTTATGTAGCTCTTATAGACAATCAACTAGCTGTTTCAACCATAGGAATGATCCTTTAAAACAAATGTTGTTTGAACCATCCAAATGATTCAATCGAAAAAATGTAGTTCTAATCCTTTGAAAAGTTCACAATTCCAAAAACCAAAAAACAAAAAGATTCATTTTCAAAAAATGAAACGAAACAAGAATCGGTTCGTGATTCAAAACCTCTAGCAATACGATGTTATCAAACTTATTCAAACCATCTAGTGAAACATATCTCAATTAAAAACCAAACAGGACTACGTTTTCAAATCCAAACTATATTCAGTTCAACTTTTCCTAAACACACTTGTACACCGAATAACATAAAAACCGTGCCTCCCTAACCAAGAAAGATTATTAACTGAAAAAAATGTTTCACAACAAAGGCACAACCATGCATCTGCTGAATGTTTACTATCACAGCCAAAGATGCATACGCAGACAGCACGCAATGAATAAAAAAAATTCAATTTCGAAATTCTACGCCTGGAACCGCCGCGTGACTAGCAACTGCTCTTTGGCGGTTTCCTTTTTTGCACGACAAAACAACCCTTTCACTTTTCCGACTCCATTTCATCCTCTTCCTCGAAAGTTTCTCGCCGGCCGCAGTTCACCACCGCACACCTCCAGCCATGGACGACGGGAAACTAACAACATTCACTGAACACATCACTACCCATGGTACAACCGTGCTCGAGGTGGTGTACACCAACGACCCAAGGACCATGGAGCGGATCATCAACAAGTACGAAGAATGGCTAAAGGAGGAGAAGAACAAGTTCGTCGGCCTCGACCTCGAGTACACACGTAAGAGCAGTTACATACGACAAGGGATCGCCGTCGTCAAACTTTCCATGCGCCAGCATGTCCTTGTATACCACTACTGCAGGTCCGAGCGCTCCCAGGCGTTAGTTGACTTCCTGCAATGGAAAGCGGTAACTTTCACTAGTGTCGACACCAGGAACGACAAGACCATGCTTGCCCGTGCATGCATCAGAATTCCAGACGAGCACCACGTCGACATCCGGAGGCTATTCCGCATCAAGGGTGGTGGAGAAAGGGACTCCATGGCTGACCTTGCAGCGGCCATCATCGACCCCTCATACAAGAACATGAAGAAATCATTCCCAAAGGAGAAGCACCAGTTCTGGGAGTGGAAGCCACTTTCCCCAATACACCTTGAGTACGCGGCAAAGGACGGGTATGTTAGCTACGAATTGTACCGTAGAATCCTAATCATCAAGAATGGGCTACGTCACCTCCACCAACAACCAATGAAAGAAAGACTCCGCCCATGTAAGAGCAATGACGAGGGATCTTCCAGCGGCTGGAAGCGCCGGAAGGGAAACAGTGGTTGGTAAATTGCGAGAAAATGGATGTCTACCTATGTTGTAAATATGTTTGTTGTTCCTCAAAGATGCTGTGTGTATTGTATTACTATTTTACGTTTGAACTTTGAACACAGTGGTGTGCTCATGTACTAATTTGGATTGTATGAACCTATGTTGTAAATATGTTTGTTGTTGCTCAAAGATGTTGTGTGTATTGTATTACTATTTTACGTTTGAACTTTGAACACAATGGTGTGCTCACGTACAAATGCATACTACGTTTTGCATGTCTAAATGCAATTAGTAAGTTATGTCTAAATGCAATTAGTAACTTATGTCCCAGTACTGAGCAAGCATATATTGTATCCATGATTATAGAACGAGAGATATCTCGCACGATATTGTATTATAATTTTCATACTCAATCTTTACAAGATTCATCGTGCATTTACAAGAATATGTGATAATATCGTTGTAAACTCTCAGTACAATGCTTATTAAACATTGGCATGAGCAATTCATAAATATTGCAGAAGATCATTCGGTACACAGTCACAAGCGACGATAACTTTGTTACCTTAACCACATTGGAAAAAAAATCCTTGCCTCCATTTCACATCAAACACCGCTCCGTCGATTCAGAACATCCTTGCTATTCTACACAGGTTCCTCTCCGTACACCAGTTCTGCACAATGCCACAAAACTACACTACTGCGTGCAACTGACCTATTTACAAGCGTGACTCACTAAGTATCTACTAAATCCATGCCTGTGGTGCCACGCACCCGTGACCCTAGAGACCACACACCTGTGCATCATCAACCGAGCCCCTCTAACCAGATATGGGGACCGATGCCTCTACTGCCGTGCACCCGTGCCTCTAGAATCTTGACACCAGCAAGTGGGTTCAAAACCGTTCCTCTAGACAACCGTGCTTGTACTGACTGCAGTGCCTCTGTTTGCTTGATCAACGTGCATCACTTGAAACCCAAAGTAACTCTACGTGCTCCGCACGCGTGATCGCCAATGCAACTTTGGTGTTGCACAGATGCGTCTCTCAGTATACCCGTACCTCCACAACCGTGTTTGTACTGACTATAATTCCATGTCTCCGTTTTGCTCAGTCCACGTGCCTCACATAAAACCAACAGTAACTCTACCTCCTACACACACACGAGCCTCTCGCATGAAACCCATAGTATCTCGCCCGTACAACTTTGGCGCTGCACACACGTAGCTCTCAGTATACCCGTGCCTCCTCACAACCATGCCTGCACTGACTTCAATTCTGTGCCTTCATTTGCTTAAACCACGTGCCTCACATAAAAGAGATACACAGCCGTGCCTAAGAGTAAACAACACACGTGCATCAACTGTATTCAAAACTATAACCCCAATTAAATAACATCCGTCCAAAAGAACATCTTTAAAAGAGATGCACAACCATACCTCTTCTACAAACATATAACAGCAATGGACACTTAGGTTCTTAGGTCCATATCAATTCGTATAAAAATACAACATTAACCGTAGCATAGATTTTTAAACAAAAACCATTTATGTTCAAAGGCTATAACTAACATCACTGCGGCAGAAGATTGAATATAACAACAAGCCTCCCATCACGCTCTTTGAAAGTTATCAGCACTAAGTTGTTTACTTCAATAGACGATGCCTGGAGAAAATCACTGAAACCTTCCTGTTTGAACACCATTCTACTACCCAAGCCAATGAAGTAGGAGCAAGGAGTGCTCACATATATATCATCATCACCAGATTCCAAAGTAACTTCAAGGGTTAAAACGCCAGTCGTAGGAAAAGTCACAAACTCCTTTAAACTCCTCACAACAATACCAGGAATAACCAGACAAAAACAACAAGCTATCAGAAATAGAACAAAAATTAAAAACTATAAACAGAAGAGATAATAAAAATAAATAAATAAACAGAAACAAAGAAAAAACAGTGGAAAAAATCTGACCATATGATGATAATTAACATTCATTGAATCAATCCTGTGAACAAAAGGACAACACGGTATGTAGACATCATCAAATAGTTGACACCTCATGAAATACATCTGCTGATAATTAAGAAAAACACCACAGGTGTAATAACAACTCCCAACAAGCTCCATCTCGGAGTCGCTCAAACCATCAAGAGCTACAAAATATAATTACACAGGCTCAAGGGAACAGAAAAATCATCATGTGCAATAAAACAAGCTAAAAACTTTCTTAAAAATAAACCTTACCAGCAGAAGGTAATGGAGATAACGCATCTCCAAGACCAACACGATAAAAATCAATACCAATCCATGTTCCATAGTGTTCAAGCCTAATGGTCATTATATCACGAGGACGAACACCATAATCACCGACCAATCGTTCCCAGGAAGGACCATGGAATTTACTCCTCAAATGACCATGACTAAACAAAACACCATACAAATAACCCTCATTGCACTGAAAAGCAAGATCAGTATCTTCGTCACCCCTTCTTATGGCTAAAGCCCTGCACTCCTCGATGTAACGAGCAAGATGAGCTCTAACACTGCACGGAACATACTGCACAACAAATCAAAACAAGGATCATAATCAAAACCTAAACAGCATGAGCAGCACCAAAAGAAATAAAAGTGTGTGCCAAAAATTGAACGATTATAAAATGATATTCTTACAACACGCCTCCAACAACGCCGATCCAGGACCACACTGAACCCATCTACAGAAGAATCAACAGAAGAACACGGGCCACCAGGCATACGGCAAAAAGGACAAGCCATAACTGCAAGAAACATAATGATTATCAAGAACTAATCACACAAAACCCAGTTGAAACTTGACATCTGATAGTGTTGGTAGTCCCCACCCGTAACTACCCCATAAATCTCCATATCCCGGAAATATAATGGAAACAAAAATAGAAACCCGAAAGGAAAACAGGGAACCCACGAAGGCAACCGGTAGGGAACGAAGATCACGCGAACAGGGAAGCGCGGTCGACGCTAAAGAAGGACCGTCGTAAAACCAGGCAACAAGCGCGCCGGCCGGGACATGGGCCGCCGTAACCACGCGACAAGAGCGGCGGCCGCGACGGACGAAGACGACGGCAAAGAAAGAACGGTGCTCCACGACGGTTCGCCCACACCAGAGAGAAAACAGATCTCAAAACAGATCAAAAGGTTTTACAAAACATTAAAAGTATAAGGACTAAAGTGAAAAAAAGGAAAAACCACAAAGGGAAACCAGAAACCGAAAAACACGGGAGAAGCCGTGCGCGCGACAAGTGTCACGCGCGGAGCGCATCGAAAAAGTCTCCCGA
This sequence comes from Triticum aestivum, assembly GCF_018294505.1. Taxonomy (NCBI): domain Eukaryota; kingdom Viridiplantae; phylum Streptophyta; class Magnoliopsida; order Poales; family Poaceae; genus Triticum; species Triticum aestivum. The sequence continues at coordinate 448,318,365 of NC_057794.1, forward strand.
CCCTATGCGCGTGACACTTGGCGCGCGCGGAGCGCTCCCCGACTAATCGTTGCGAGGAGCGCTGCTCAATTAGTGATTTCGAGGTTCCGTACCCTGCAAGTCATCCCCGGCAAGTAGGATTCCCGTCGCTGTGGGCCTACAAGACCTCCTATGTAGCGCCTTATGCACCAATAGGATCAACCCGGCGCTCACGCCATTCCTCGCGTGGGTCGGCCCTCCAACGTGAGCTGGTGGCTAGCTCGGGTCGCTTCGTTTTTTTGCCAAGTTATCGGTTGACTATATGTGCTGACCATTGACCTAACTCGTTGACGTAACATTGACCGTTGATTTTTTGGAAAAAAAGTTTACAGACTCAAAAAATTCATAGATTTAAAAAAATCCACAAAAACCTCTAAAAAATTCATGAATTTGAGGGAAAAGTTGAAAAAAATCAGAAATCTTCGTGAGTTTCGTAAAATGTTTACACAAAATATCTATTTTCACATATTTGAGGAAAAAGTTCAAAATATCTTAAAATATATACGTGAATTTGGAAAAAGTTCAGGAATTTAAGAAAAAAATGTTGTCAAAACTGAAAATGTTTATGAATTTTGAAAAAAATAAAATAATAATAAAAAGGAACAAAAACCTGTCCAGAAAACCGAAAACAGAAGAAAGAATAAAAACAGTCGGAAGCTTCCCAAAACCAGCCCAAGGAAGCTTCTAGAACCTTCCCAAAACCGGGAGCGGAGGGAGGTTCCCAGTCATCTAGTTGGGCCGGTCAGTTCCCCACTCGTCATAGTTGGAGCGGAGGGACGTCCATTGAAATATATCGAAGGGGAAAGGGGTTTGCGTCAGTTGCCAAATGGTCTATCTTTTTTTAGGCAAACTCGCAAAGCTTTTTATTAAACCGTCACATTTACATGGACGAAGATAAGGTCTCCTAGGTGGCCTAACCAAACATGACGGCCGGTCCCGAGAATTAAAGCATGCTTTGCTAGTTTGTGGGCCTCGGTATTCGAGGTTCTAAACTCATGACTAAAAACACATGGAATAAAATTACTAAGTGATGTTTGATCTCCTTCACCACTGCTCCATACGCTGATGATGTCTGGCTTCAACAGCTAGCTTGCAATCCGATGCCACAGATATTTTTTTGATATAAAGATCATCCGCTAGGGCTAGAGCTTCTCTGATTGCGAGGCATTCCAACACCTCCGGCTCGTCGATGTTTGTGAACAACCAAATGGTCTACCATGGCTACGGCACGGAGCAGGAGCTCTCTTCTGGGCCACAGCTCTCGCCCATCAGCCCCCTGCGCACGGGATGAAAGAAGGACGGGCTGAAAGAAGGTGGAAAAACAAGCTGGCCTGGCCGCGGCGGAAACGAACACGGAAACTCCCACGTGACGCGCACCGAGTTCGCGTCACCCGCACGCACCGCCCAATAGGCTGGATGGACGGCTCTGTTTCTATCTCCTCCTTTTATTTATTTATTATTCGGCGCCGAACGTTCCAGAAGGCCGAGGCGCTTCCGGAAGCTACCCCGCGGCCCTACATATACAGCGCCACACGCCCCACCCCGGTCTCGACCTCACGATCCAAGCCAACAACAACAATTATACTACGACCCGACACGCCCCCTCCCTCTCTCCATCAACCCTTCTCCCGTTCCCCAAATCTCTCGACCTCGGAGCAGCCATGACTCATATCCTTCACCGCGAATAAAATCGCCTTCTCTGTTCATCTAATTTTCGTTGATTCTTGTCAAGAATTGGCCGGATTATTACTTTATATCTGTTACCGTGTGCGAGTGTGTTGTGTTTTGGTTGGATCTGTCCGTGTTGTTCCTTGACCTTGCTGGCGGCTGCACGCGGCGACCAGAGGGAGCGGGACCGGCAGCGGGCGCAGGCGCGGAAGCCGGGGACCAAGGGCCGCGACGACGGGCTCACGCCGGAGCAGCGACGAGAGAGGGACGCCAAGGCGCTGCAGGAGAAGACCGCCAAGAAGGCGGCGCAGGCCACGCAGGGGGCCGACGACGCCAAGAAGAAGAACGCCGCCGGCAAGAAATAGTAGTTCGGATCCGTTCTGTCTGTCTCATGAAGTGGAGAGATGTTCTGATGTAGAATTTCTGTGCGATGTGGTTGCGCTCGGCTTGTAGCACAATTCTTTCGGCGCCTCCAGATCAGGCCCCTGTTGTTGATGCGTAATTCGTGGATCTTTAATGCAATGCGATCAATTTGGTCGTTACATCCTCTTCTCATCCGAAATTGTCCGGAATTCCTGACCAGCGTTTTGTAGCTTTTGTCTCACGTTGTCTGACTTGTGCAGTTAGGGCATCTCAACGTGGTCTAATCCGAAAGTATTTTGGGATCTGAGGCTGCAAGGCTTTTGTAAGTATCAAATACAGTGAGTACTCACCTACCGCCGAGCGCATCCACGGTAGGGGTACACAAGCTGCCGCTAGCTAGTAGTAAAATAGTCAAATCCTAAAATACTTCTGAATAGACTCCTTCATTTGCTGTTTTTGAAGTAGTTATATACTTCGCTTCACATGTGGATCCCGTCACCGTTTAATATAAACATGTATCCGGTTTACGATTTAGAATCGTCCCAATCAATGTTAAAGGTTGCATCTACGTAACCATTTACGATGAGCTTTTTGTCATCTTTTCAGGTACTTCAGAATATTCTTGACCGCTGTTCAGTGATCCACTCCTAGATTACTTTGGTACCTTCCTGCTAGACTTATAGTAAGGCACACATCAGATCTGGTATACAACATTGCATACATGATAGAGCCTATGGCTGAAGCATAGGGAACATCTTTCATTTTTTTTCTATCTTCTGCGGTGGTCGGACATTGAGTCTTACTCAACTTCACACTTTGTAACACAGGCAAGAACCCTTTCTTTGCTTAATCTATTTTGAACTTCTTCAAAACTTTGTCAAGGTATGTGCTTTGTGAAAGTTCAATTAAGCGTCTTGATCTATCTCTATAGATCTTAATGCCCAATATGTAAGCAGCTTCACCGAGGTCCTTCATTGAAAAACTCTTATTCAAGTATCCTTTTATGCTATCCAGAAATTCTATATTATTTCAATCAGTAATATGTCATTCACATATAATATCAGAAATGCTACAGAGCTCCCACCCACTTTCTTGTAAATATAGACTTCTTCAAAAGTCTGTACAAAATTAAATACTTTGATCACACTATCAAAGCGTTTATTCCAACTCCGAGAGGTTTGCAGCAGTCCATAAATGGATCGCTGGAGCTTGCACACTTTGTTAGCTCCCTTTGGATCGACAAAACCTTTCGGTTACATCATATACAACTCTTCTTCCAGAAATTCATTCAGAAATGCAGTTTTGACATTCATCTGCCAAATTTCATAATCATAAAATGCGGCAATCGCTAACATGATTCGGACAGACTCAAGCATCGCTACGGGTGAGAAGGTCTCATCGTAGTCAATCCCTTGAACTTGTCGAAAACCTTTTGCAACAAGTCGAGCTTTGTAGACAGTAACATTACCGTCAGCGTCAGTCTTCTTCTTGAAGATCCATTTATTTTCAATTGCTTGCCGATCAACGGGCAAGTCAACCAAAGTCCATACTTTGTTCTCATACATGGATCCCATCTCAGATTTCATGGCTTCTAGCCATTTTGCGGAATCTGGGCTCACTATCGCTTCTTCATAGTTCGTAGGTTCATCATGATCTAGTAGCATGACTTTCAGAATATGATTATCGTACCACTCTGGTGCGGATCTTACTCTGGTTGATCTACGAGGTTCGGTAGTAACTTGATCTGAAGTTTCATGATTATTATCATTAGCTTCCTCACTAATTGGTATAGGTGTCACAGAAACCGGTTTCTGTGATGTACTATTTTTCAATAAGGGAGCAGGTACAGTTACCTCATCAAGTTCTACTTTCCTCCCACTCACTTCTTTCGAGAGAAACTCCTTCTCTAGAAAGGATTCATTCTTAGCAAGGAATGTCTTGCCTTTGAATCTGTGATAGAAGGTGTACCCAATAGTCTTCTTTGGGTATCCTATGAAGACACATTTCTTCGATTTGGGTTCGAGCTTATCAGGTTGAAACTTTTTCACATAAGCATCACAGCCCCAAACTTTCAGAAACGACAACTTTGGTTTCTTACCAAACCACAGTTCATAAGGCGTCGTCTCAACGGATTTCGATGGTGCCCTATTTAACGTGAATGCATCCGTCTCTAAAGCATAATCCCAAAACGATAGCGGTAAATCAGTAAGAGACATCATAGATCGCACCATATCTAATAAAGTACGATTACGACGTTCGGACACACCATTACGTTGTGGTGTTCCGGGTGGCGTGAGTTGCAAAACTATTCCGCATTGTTTCAAATGTAGACCAAACTCGTAACTTAAATATTCTCCTCCACGATCAGATCGTAGAAACTTTATTTTCTTGTTACGATGATTTTCAACTTCACTCTGAAATTTTTTGAACTTTTGAAATGTTTTAGACTTATGTTTCATTAAGTAGATATACCCTCTGCTTAAATCATCTGTGAAGGTGAGAAAATAACGATATCCGCCACGAGCCTCAACATTCATCGGTCCACATATATCTGTATGTATGATTTCCAACAAATCTGTTGCTCTCTCCATAGTACCGAAGAACGGCGTTTTAGTCATCTTCCCATGAGGCACGGTTAGCAAGTACCAAGTGATTCATAATCAAGTGATTCCAAAAGTCCACCAGTATTGAGTTTTCTTCATGCGCTTTATACAGATATGATCTAAATGGCAGTGCCACAAATAAGTTGCACTATCATTATCAACTATGCATCTTTTGGCTTCAACATTATGAATATGTGTATCACTACTATTAAGATTCATCAAAAATAGACCACTCTTCAAGGGTGCATGACCATAAAAAATATTACTCATATAAATAGAACAACCATTATTCTCTGATTTAAATGAATAACCGTCTCGCATCAAACAAGATCCAGATATAATGTTCATGCTCAACACTGGCATCAAATAATAATTATTTAGATCTAATACTAATCCCGAAGGTAGATGTAGAGGTAGCGTGCCGACTGCGATCACATCGACTTCGGAACCATTTCCCACGCGCATCGTCACCTCGTTCTTCGCTAGTGTTCGTTTAATCCGTAGTCCTTGTTTCGAGTTGCAAATAATAGCAACAGAACCAGTATCAAATACCCAGGTGCTACTGCGAGCTCTAGTAAGGTACACATCAATAACATGTATATCACATATACCTTTGTTCACCTTGCCATCCTTCTTATACGCCAAATACTTGGGGCGGTTCCGCTTCCAGTGTCCAGTCTGCTTGCAGTAGAAGCACTCAGTTTCAGGCTTAGGTCTAGATTTGGGTTTCTTCTCCTGAGCAGCAACTTGCTTGCTGTTCTTCTTGAAGTTCCCCTTTTTCTTCCCTTTGCCCTTTGTCGGTGTTCTGGGAACGGGGGTCCCCAGACTTGCCTGCCTGCGGCCTATGGTGTGGCTCAGGCAGGGGCCCAACGTGGCCCATCTTCATCAGCCCAAGTTCAAGACCCTCGCGAGGGGACAAACCTCGCGGGGCGGACGACAGGAAGTTTCTTCAGAGGCAGCCTCATCAGGCAGGCTCGCGAGGAGGCGGAGAGATCAAGGCAGGGGTACCTCGCGAGGATCCCATGACGCAAGCCGTACCGATCGAGGCCAGGCGGGCGCCAGGCGGGCGCCGGCCTGTGCAGTGTCCTTGTTTCCCCTTTGGTGCAAAGGGAGCAAGCACAGGACAAGGCATCGGGCAAAGGTTGCCATTCCGGTGCAACAAGACCAAGACCAGCAGAGCGACAGGACGGAGGTCACCGTGGAGCCCAAGACGGCGTCATCACCAGTGCTTTTGGCACCCGAAGACCACCTTTGGTCAGGATAACTTGTACTAGATGTTCCCCTTCAAAATGACCAATTATTGGCGCCCTTCCCGCTCAATTATTCGGGGAGAGGCCCAGGGCCTCTATAAATAGAGCTAGCCATCACAGAGTAGAAACATCTAGACACCCAAGGGAGATGGGCAGACAGAGAGAGAGAAATCTAGAAGAACCCTAGCAGAGAGAGAGAGAGGCGACGGAACTCACCCTAGCAGTTCATCGCACCAGCTCAAGAACACCTCTCGCGAGGCTGTTCTTCCCTTGTACTATTCATCATTAGCCCCTGAGGCAATCCACCACACCACATACTGGAGTAGGGTATTACACCACAACGGTGGCCCGAACCAGTATAAACCTCGTGTCTCTTGTGTTGCTCATCATTTTCATCTTAGTTTGCACAAGTGGATCGAACGTAGATCGGTAGGGGAGAGATCTCCGCGCGCACCCCAGTGTTCGAACCTCAAGAGTCTGCCGGAACCCGAAATCCGACATTTGGCGCGCCAGGTAGGGGTGCGCCGAAACCTTTCTTCCGCTGTTCGCGTGTGACCATCCGTCGTGTCCATGGCTGACGCTCGTCGGGCTCGCGCCGAGCGCCGGGCTGCTCGCGCCACTCGCGTCGCCCAGACGGCCCCCGTCGGCGGCCCCCCTCGTCGTTCCCCGTCGCCCGCCGCCAACGCCGCCACCGGCCCAGCGGGGAACGAGCAGCAGGCATCGTCCCAGCATCCTTCGGTGCGGCGGGATGGCCGCATCGCCACCCCGTCGCTGACTCCAGCTGGCTCGTCGTCCCACGCACGTCGCGCACCCATGGATGCGCACGCCTCACTGCTCTTGGCACGGGAGCTCCTGCACTATCACCCCGTCGACGACCTCTACAAGGACTGGCTCGCCCGCATCACCGAGCTCGCCAGTGCCGCCGGGGGCTCCCCCTTGCGGTCCCTCTCGCCGCCTCGTCCTCCGTCCCATGCAGGGGGCGAGGATCAGGAGGAGCCTCCGCTGCCTCCTCCCCAAGAAGGTGCCTTGGCTCCAAGGCACGCAGCCCCAGGGCGAGACCCTCCACGTCCGGTGCCTGCGCAGCAAGAAGGGAGCTGCCAAGAGATCCCACGCCCCCGGTAAGGTGCTCGCGCGCTCCCAGCGCCGACGCACCAAGATCGCGCCCCGGCACCTCCACAACAAGACCCCGCGCTGGTCCCAGTGGCGGCGCGTGGTGACCCGCGAGAACAAGTCCAGCACCAGCAAAGGGCGCCGGTGACCACGGCGGGCTGCCTCGACTTCACCCCCGAGCTGCGCAACATCACATGGCCAGGCAAGTTCAAGCCTGACCTCCCTCCCTGCTACGATGGCACAGTGGACCCTGCGGAGTTCCTGCAGCTCTACGAGCTGGGCATCGTAGCCACCAATGGAGACGAAAAGGTCATGGCGAATTGGTTCCCCATGGCGCTCAAGGACGGCGCCCGCACCTGGCTCCTGAACCTGGCTCCCGGCATAATCTCCTCTTGGAGCGAGATGCGCACCCGCTTCATCGCCAACTTCCAGGGCACATGCGACCGGCCCCCGGCCGTGAGCGACATGCGCCACATCAAGCAATAGCCAGGAGAAACCCTGCAGAAGTACATCCAGCGCTTCAACTACGCTCGCCTCAAGATCCCCAAGGTAACTGAAGAAGCTATCATCTCAGCCTTCTCCGACGGTGTGCGCGACGTCAAGATGAAGGAAGAGCTAGCAATCCATGAAGACATGTGCACATCCCTGGAGCTGTTCAACCTGGCGACCAAGTGCGCCAGGGCTGAGGAAGGGCGTCTCTCCCTCCTCGAGCTCCCGGCTGCCGACCCGGAAGAAAAGAAGCTCAAGGCCAAGGACGTGAAGCGCAAGGGGGCTGCCGTGCTAGCAGTGGAACCGGACACCAAGCGAGGCAGGGATCAGCCTGAGTCATCCAAGGGCGGACGGTACTGCGTGTACCACGACCTCCACACCCACAACACCAGCAAATGTCAAGAACTCCGAGCCGTGCGAGACGGGCGAATCGGCCGACGCCCAGAGCGCAACGACAGGGGCTATGGCCGAGGAGGAGGAAGAGGTGGCGGACGCTGGGAAGACCGTGGCCTTTGCCAGGGATGGCGTGACCGCCCTCGCGAGGACCACTGGCAGGATCAGCCTCGCGAGGAAGGCTGGAGGGACCAGCCTCGTGAGGGCCACCCGAACGGCAACGCATGCGTCCCTCCTCTGCCGCCTCCACCAAGGAGGAACGAAGACCAACACCAAGACGATGGGACTGGGGGCTTCCAAGAGCCGCGTGCAATTGCTTGCATCTTGGGCGGCGCCCAGGCCCCAGCTTCACAGTGCATCTTCAATCAGTTTGCTCGCGAGGTGAATGCAGCCCTTCCCAAGCTTGAGGCCACGCGCCCTCTCAGGTGGTCTTTATGCGCGATCACATTCAGTTTCGCAGACCAGCTCAAGTGTGCGGCAACGGCCGGAGTCCTCCTGATGCTTTGCTCCCCAGTCATCAGCAACGTGCAGGTCACCAGGACCCTCATCGATGATGGGGCAGGACTCAATGTCCTGTCTATCGAGACGTTTGACAATCTCCAAGTGTCGTACGACCAGCTTCAGCCGACCAAGCCTTTCTCAGGAGTCACCGATGGTTCCACTGTTCCAATTGGGCAGGTCCGCCTTCCGGTCACCTTCGAGCAACGCAACAACTACTGCACCGAGCTCATCGACTTCGACGTCGCTCACATCCGCTTGACGTACAATGCCATCCTCGGGTACCCAGCCTTAGCCAAGTTTATGGCAGTGACTCACCATGGTTACAATGTCCTCAAGATGCTAGGAAGCAGTGGAGTCATCACCGTACCCTGTGAAGAAAGGGACGCAGTGTGCTCGCTCGAGCGTGCGTTCCAAGCCGCAGCAATCGAAGACCCAGATCGTAGGAGCGGGAGGCCTCTCGAGGCGACCCTCAAGAAGAAGAAGACCTCACCTGGCCCGAGCCACAAGGAAGCGGGCACCTCCGGAGGTATTGCGTCAGGATTCGCGCCCGATCAGGGGGCGCCGCCCTCTCGCGCATAGGAAGGCGTGCCCGGCGCCCTCCTCAGGTAGGGTCGGGGGCTCTCTCTTGGGGAGCCGCCAACCTTGCCAAGGTCACGAGGGAGGCGCTCGGGCACCACTTGGAGGGGTGCTTTAAAGCACGCTTCCCTCAGGAAGGTACAAGTCAAAGAAGACCAAACCCCCAGGAGTTCATCGCAAGGAACACCCATGAGCTACAAGAGTCCAGAGTCATGCGCGGCAGCTGCCGCTTATCTGCCGTGGCCCCACATCTGGGCGAGGATGGAGGACTGCGCGTCTGCGTCGACGTACCAGGGCTCAACCGAGCTGCGTCCCAGGAGCGCCTATGGCCTTCAGCCGTAGGGCGCTGCATGGGACCACCTCACAGCTATGTTCGCATGCCCTTCAGCCTGCCGAGCGCGGTCGCCACACATCAGTGCCTGTTGAGGAGCATTCTGGAGGCTCAGGAGGTCAGGCATCGCGCGGTCCTGGCGAAGGTGGCGATGGTCCCCGAAGACCTGCACGTGCCGCCGGAGCCTCCCGAGGCCCCTGGGCCTGGGGGCTCATGAGGGCCGACGTCTTCACCGCACATCGCTCACTTCCTCAGCATCACTTCATCTTCAACAGCACCAGGTGACATCTTTCAGAGTTCTACTTTCAGCTGGGAGCGCCCACAGGGCTGCACCATTCCCAGGCCGCGTGGGTCCGTCCCCGCGGCATATATCCATTTTGTTTATACTCTTTTTTTGCCTTGTTGGGGGCGCCCCTCGGGCTGCATCATCCCCACGCCGCTCGGGCCCGACCCAGCGGCGGTCGCTTTTACCTGCGCTTGCTTGAAATTGGATTTCCTCCTATGTGCTTAACATACCTGACCTAATCACTTGCTCGATCGACGCCTATTTGAAGAGCCGCTCGCTCTGGCACGGCGCGTGTGCACGGGTTCGTCCCTGCAGCGTTGATAAATCTGAGTGGTCGAGCTCTGGCCGCGGCAGCCCCGCACGGCGCCACCTCACCAGGCCCTCAGAGCCCTGACCGCTCCCTCGGAGTGACCATAGGTTGGCCGGTGACCGTAACGACAGGCCTTGTTTCTCCTCATGATTGGTGTGCAGGACCTACTCCAGGAGCAATGTTGGGGGCATCGTGAGCTCTCTCTCCCTCTCTTCGGCACGGACCGCTTGCACGTTAAAAGGGGGATACCTGAGCATCGCGACTCATGGGCTCCTACTGGCTCTCCAGCCCTCACCCCCTGGCCTTGACCCACGGCATCGCGACATGTCATACCAGTGGCGGCTGAACTCGCTCGAGGGCCGGGACCTGAGGACATAGAGCATTAAGGAAAGTGCGGGGGAGCGGGAAGAAGCTCGCGAGGGCCTCACCCAGCAATACCTCGGCCACCGCCTCTCGAGCTGGGCGCCTCTCCGGGGAGCTACATCAGACGCACAAGATAAGTCGCGCCCTCACAAGAGCTAGACCAACGCAACGCTAAATCCCCGCCCAGTGCAACTCTGTCACAGCGACGCTACCTTCCTTTCTCGCCCAGCAAGGATTGCTTGAGCGCTAAAGGGGACCTCCCAAGCATCGTGACTCGGGGGCTCTTACCGGACCTCGGGCCGCTCACCTCCTGGCCTTGACCACGACATCGCGACCTGGCATACCAGCGACGGCTGAAGCTTGCCTGGGGACTGGGACCTGTCAGCGTAGAGCGCCAAGTCCTCGTGAGGATAGAAAGGGGGAGCTTAGCCGGGACAGAACGGACACCTCACGCCAATTCATATTAAGAATATAATATTTACAAAAAGCGCGACAGACGCCTTACATACCCTCGCGGGGTGTTGCTTTAGTTCCTCGCAGGGAACAAAAGGTGCTAACCCTAAGGAATGCTACTTGCTAGCATCTCCCCGGGCGACGCCATCATCAATAGTGGGCTGCCCAGCGCCGGCGCCAATCCCATCCAGATCAGTGGCGTCGGCGGCCCGATGCAGCTGCCCCACTCCGAGCACGGCGCGAGCTCGGAGGCTCGTAGCTGTCGTCGCTCGTCTCCGGGGACGCGAGGAGTTCGGGGGAGCCGCTGAAGCCCTCAGTCCCTCCGTTGCTGCCTGAGGAGCTGCAGGAGGACCAATGGGCGGGGCTGGTCCCCGCCAGTTCGTCACCGCTGCCGCTTCCCTTAGGGCAGCATTCTAGCCGGCGTCCTTCTGCATCAAAGACCTTGAAGAACATCAAGGAGGCACCGTCGTATTCAAGATGGATCACCAAGGCGCCGTCCGCGCGACAGACACGGGCAATCTCACCCCAGCCCCGGGTCATGAAGACCTTGCCCGGAGCGACGACCGCGACCTCCGCTCCGGTTGTAGGGGTGCCACAGTCAGCGTGTTGCAGCTAGAGCTCCAGGGCCCCGCTCAGCGGCATCTCGAAGGCGAAGGAGGGAGGAAGGCGGATCCACGAAGTTGGAGGCATGGCGGCGTGGAGCACAAGCTCGCGAGAGGAGCGCTCCGCGTGGACTCCAGGGGGGACGACGCGCACCACTGTGACTCGCCGGCATCGGCGGCGACGCTGTCGGTGTTGCTCGGCGCCCTCCCCCCTGGGGCCTATGACGCGGGTGTGCAAGGGCAGCGAAAACCCAGGCGGCGGCCGCTCGTACCACGGCCTCGACACCACCTGCCAGGCGCCTTCGTTCCGGTGACAAAGGATTGGCTGCTTCTTCGGCGGGAGGGGGTCAGGACCCTCTCTGGGGGCCTTTCCCTTCTCCTCAGCTAAAAACCGGCGGATCGGTGCCATTGGTGCAAGAGGAAGCAAGGATGAGGAAGACGAAGAGGAGGAGTAACGGAAAGGGGTAAACTGGCGGAGCTCACGCAGCCCCGTACTTATAACCGGGGAAGGCCAACCGTCGAGCACCATGACCTCAGGTAATCATGACCCATATCTCTGCATGCAGGGACTCGTCAAGTTGCACAGTTGCTGAGGCATTGTGGGAAGTGCAGACGCCCATGTCCAATCAACCGCCACGCGGCGCCCAAGGCTGCAGGCTGTTAGGGCCCACGGCGCTTCGTGCTTACCTCTTCGCTTCTCTGCTAAGCCAAGCCCGCACGTGCCTTGGGCCCGGGGGCTACTGTCGGCGTTCTGGGAACGGGGGTCCCCAGACTTGCCTGCCTGCGGCTTGCGGCGTGGCTCAGGCAGGGGCCCAGCGCGGCCCATCTTCATCAGCCCAAGCTCAAGACCCTCGCGAGGGGCCAAGCCTCGCGGGGCGGACGACAAGAAGCTTCCTCAGAGGCAGCCTCATCAGGCAGGCTTGCAAGGAGGCGGAGAGATCAAGGCAGGGGTACCTCGCGAGGATCACATGACGCAAGCCATGACGATCGAGACCAGGCGGGTGTCGGCCTGTGCAGTGTCCTTGTTTCCCCTTTGGTGCAAAGGGAGCAAGCACAGGCCAAGGCATTGGGCAAAGGTTGCCATTCCGGTGCAACAAGACCAAGACCAGCAGAGCGGCGGGATGGAGGTCACCGTGGAGCCCAAGAGGGCGTCATCACCAGTGCTTTTGGCAGCCGAAGACCATCTTTGGTCAGGATAACTTGTACTAGATGTTCCCCTTCAAAATGGACAATTGTTGGCGCCCTTCCCGCTCAATTATTCGGGGAGAGGCCCAGGGCCTCTATAAATAGAGCTAGCCACCACAGAGTAGAAACATCTAGACACCCAAGGGAGACGGGCAGACAGAGAGAGAGAAATCTGGTAGAACCCTAGCAGAGAGAGAGAGGCGACGGAACTCACCCTAGCAGTTCATCACACCAGCTCAAGAACACCTTTCGCGAGGCTGTTCTTCCTTTGTACTATTCATCATCAGCCCCTGAGGCAATCCACCACACCACACACTGGAGTAGGGTATTACACCACAATGGTGGCCCGAACCAGTATAAACCTCGTGTCTCTTGTGTTGCTCATCATTTTCATCTTAGTTCGCACGAGAGGATCGAACATAGATCGGTAGGGGAGAGATCTCCGCGCGCACCCCAGTGTTCGAACCTCAAGGGTCTACCAGAACCCGAAATCTGACACCCTTTTTCTTGAAACTGGCGGTCTTGTTGACCATCAACACTTGATGCTCCTTCTTGATTTCTACCTCCGCAGCCTTTAGCATTGTGAAGAGCTCGGGAATCGTCTTATCCATCCCTTGCATGTTATAGTTCATCACGAAGCTCTTGTAGCTTGGTGGCAGTGATTGAAAAACTCTATCAATGACACTATCAACAGGAAGATTAACTCCCAGTTGAGTCAAGTGATTATGATACCCAGACATTTTGAGTATATGTTCACTGATAGAACTATTCTCCTCCATCTTGCAGCTATAGAACTTATTGGAGACTTCATATCTCTCAATCCGGGCATTTGCTTGAAATATTAACTTCAACTCCTGGAACATCTCATATGCTCCATGACGTTCAAAACGTCGTTGAAGTCCCGATTCTAAGTCGTAAAGCATGGCACACTAAACTATCGAGTAGTCATCAGCTTTGCTCTGCCAGACGTTCATAACATCTGGTGTTGCTCCAGCAGCAGGCCTAGCACCCAGCGGTGCTTCCAGGACGTAATTCTTATGTGCAGCAATGAGGATAATCCTCAAGTTACGGACCCAGTCCGTGTAATTGCTACCATCATATTTCAACTTTGCTTTCTCAAGGAACGCATTAAAATTCAACGGAACAACAGCACGGGCCATCTATCTACAATCAAACATAGACAAGCAAGATACTATCAGGTACTAAGTTCATGATAAATTTAAGTTCAATTAATCATATTACTTAAGAACTCCCACTTAGAAAGACATCCCTCTAATCTTCTAAGTGATCACGTGATCCAAATCAACTAAACCATAACCGATCATCACGTGAAATGGAGTAGCTTTCAATGGTGAACATCAATATGTTGATCATATCTACTATATGATTCACGCTCGACCTTTTGGTCTCAGTGTTCCGAGGCCATATCTGCATATGCTAGGCTCGTCAAGTTTAACCTGAGTATTCTGCATGTGCAAAACTGGCTTGCACCCGTTGTAGATGGACGTAGAGCTTATCACACCTGATCATCACGTGGTGTCTGGGCACGACGAACTTTGGCAACGGTGCATGTTGGGTTTCGTAGTAATTTCAAAAAATTTCCTACGCACACACAGGATCATGTGATGCATAGCAACGAGGGGAGAGTATTGTCTACGTACCCAACGCAGACCGACTGCGAAAGCGATGACACGACGTAGAGGAAGTAGTCGTACGTCTTCTCGATCCAACCGATCAAGTACCGAAACTACAACACCTCCGAGTTCGAGCACACGTTCAGCTCGATGACGATCCTCGGACTCCGATCCAGCAAAGTGTTGGGGAAGAGTTTTGTCAGCACGACGGCGTGGTGACGATCTTGATGAACTACAGCAGCAGGGCTTCGCCTAAACTCCGCTACAGTATTATCGAGGAATATGGTGGCAGGGGGCACCGCACACGGCTAAGGAATAGATCACGTGGATCAACTTGTGTTAACTTGTGTCTCTTTGGGGTGCCTCTACCTCAGTATATAAAGGAGCCAAGGGGGGAGGGGGCGCCGGCCAAGAGAGAGAGGCGCAGGAGGAGTCCTACTCCTACCGGGAGTAGGACTCCCCCCCCAATCCTATTCCAACTAGGATTCCCAAGGGGGAAAGAGGGAGAGGGGTGGCCGGCCACCTCTCCTAGTCCTAATAGGACTAGGGGAAGGGGGAGGCGCGCAGCCCCCTTGGGCTGCCCCTTTCTCCTTTCCACTAAGGCCCATGTAGGCCCATATGGCTCCCGGGGGGTTCCGGTAACCTCCCGGTAACCCGGTAAAATCCCGATTTCACCCGGAACACTTCCGATGTCCAAACATAGGCTTCCAATATATCAATCTTTATGTCTCGACCATTTCGAGACTCCTCGTCATGTCCGTGATCACATCCGGGACTCCGAACAACCTTCGGTACATCAAAATGCATAAACTCATAATATAACTGTCATTGTAACCTTAAGCGTGCGGACCCTACGGGTTCGAGAACAATGTAGACATGACCGAGACACGTCTCCGATCAATAACCAATAGCGGGACCTGGATGCCCATATTGGCTCCTACATATTCTACGAAGATCTTTATCGGTCAGACCGCATAACAACATACGTTGTTCCCTTTGTCATCGGTATGTTACTTGCCCGAGATTCGATCGTCGGTATCCAATACCTAGTTCAATCTCGTTACCGGCAAGTCTCTTTACTCGTTCCGTAATACATCATCTCACAACTAACATATTAGTTGTAATGCTTGCAAGGCTTATGTGATGTGTATTACCGAGATGGCCCAGAGATACCTCTCCGACAATCGGAGTGACAAATCCTAATCTCGAAATACGCCAACCCAACATCGACCATTGGAGACACCTGTAGTACTCCTTTATAATCACCCAGTTACGTTGTGACGTTTCGTAGTACCCAAAGTGTTCCTCCGGTAAACGGGAGTTGCATAATCTCATAGTCATAGGAACATGTATAAGTCATGAAGAAAGCAATAGCAACATACTAAACGATCGGGTGCTAAGCTAATGGAATGGGTCATGTCGATCAGATCATTCTACTAATGATGTGACCTCGTTAATCAAATAACAACTCATTGTTCATGGTTAGGAAACATAACCATCTTTGATTAACGAGCTAGTCAAGTAGAGGCATACTAGTGACACTTTGTTTGTCTATGTATTCACACATGTATTATGTTTCCGGTAAATACAATTCTAGCATGAATAATAAACATTTATCATGATTATAAGGAAATAAATAATAACTTTATTATTGCCTCTAGGGCATATTTCCTTCAGTCTCCCACTTGCACTAGAGTCAATAATCTAAATCACATCACCATGTGATTACATCGATAGTTCACATCATCATGTGATTAACACCCATAGTTCACATCGCCATGTGACCAACACCCAAAGGGTTTACTAGATTCAGTGATCTAGTTCACATCGCTATGTGATTAACACCCAAGGAGTACTAAGGTGTGATCATGTTTTGCTTGTGAGAGAATCTTAGTCAACGGGTCTGCCACATTCAGATCCGCATGTATTTTGCAATTTTCTATGTCAACAATGCTCTGCATGGAGCTACTCTAGGTAATTGCTCCCACTTTCAATATGTATCTAGACCGAGACTTCGAGTCATCTAGATTAGTGTCAAACTTGCATCGGCGTAACCCTTTACGACGAACCTTTTTTCACTTCCATAATCGAGAAACATATCCTTATTCCACTAAGGATAATTTTGACCGCTGTCCAGTGATCTACTCCTAGATCACTATCGTACTCCCTTGCCAAACTCAGTGGTAGGGCATACAATAGATTTGGTATACAGCATGGCATACTTTATAGAACCTATGACTGAGGCATAGGGAATGACTTTCATTCTCTTTCTATCTTCTGTCGTGGTCGGGCTTTGAGTCTTAATCAACTTCACACCTTGTAATACAGGCAAGAACTCTTTCTTTGCTTGATCCATTTTGAACTTCTTCAAAATTTTGTCAAGGTATGTGCTTTGTGAAAGTCCAATTAAGCGTCTTGATCTATCTCTATAGAACTTAATGCCTAATATGTAAGCAGCTTCACCGAGGTCTTTCATTGAAAAACTTTTATTCAAGTATCCCTTTATGCTATCCAGAAATTCTATATCATTTCCAATCAGCAATATGTCATCCACATATAATATCAGAAATGCTACAGAGCTCCCACTCACTTTCTTGTAAATACAGGCTTCTCCGAAAGTCTGTATAAAACCAAATGCTTTGATCACACTATCAAAACGTTTATTCCAACTCCGAGAGGCTTGCACCAGTCCATAAATGGATCGCTGGAGCTTGCACACTTTGTTAGCTCCCTTTGGATCGACAAAACCTTCCGGTTGCATCATATACAACTCTTCTTCCAGAAATCCATTCAGGAATGCAGTTTTGACATCCATCTGCCAAATTTCATAATCATAAAATGCGGCAATCGCTAACATGATTCGGACGGACTTAAGCATCGCTACGGGTGAGAAGGTCTCATCGTAGTCAATCCCTTGAACTTGCCGAAAACCTTTTGCGACAAGTCGAGCTTTGTAGACAGTAACATTACCATCAGCGTCAGTCTTCTTCTTAAAGATCCATTTATTCTCAATTGCTTGCCGATCATCGGGCAAGTCAACCAAAGTCCATACTTTGTTCTCATACATGGATCCCATCTCAGATTTCATGGCTTCAAGCCACTTTGCGGAATCTGGGCTCACCATCGCTTCTTCATAGTTCGTAGGTTCATCATGATCTAGTAGCATGACCTCCAGAACAGGATTACCGTACCACTCTGGTGCGGATCTTACTCTGGTTGATCTACGAGGTTCAGTAGTATCTTGATCTGAAGTTTCATGATCATTATCATTGGCTTCCTCACTAACTGGTGTAGGTGTCACTGAAACAGTTTTCTGTGATGAACTACTTTCCAGTAAGGGAGCAGGTACAGTTACCTCGTCAAGTTCTACTTTCCTCCCACTCACTTCTTTCGAGAGAAACTTCTTCTCTAGAAAGGATCCATTCTTAGCAACGAATGTTTTGCCTTCGGATCTGTGATAGAAGGTGTACCCAACAGTTTCCTTTGGATATCCTATGAAGACACATTTCTCCGATTTGGGTTCGAGCTTATTAGGTTGAAGCTTTTTCACATAAGCATCGCAGCCCCAAACTTTAAGAAACGACAACTTTGGTTTCTTGCCAAACCACAGTTCATAAGGCGTCGTCTCAACGGATTTAGATGGTGCCCTATTTAACGTGAATGCAGCTGTCTCTAATGCATAACTCCAAAGCGATAGTGGTAGATCGGTAAGAGACATCATAGATCGCACCATATCTAATAAAGAACGGTTATGACGTTCGGACACACCATTATGCTGTGGTGTTCCATGTGGCATGAGTTTGTGAAACTATTCCACATTGTTTTAATTGAAGACCAAACTCGTAACTCAAATATTTTACCTCTGCGATCATATCGTAGAAACTTTTATTTTCTTGTCACAATGATTTTCCACTTCACTCTGAAATTCTTTGAACTGTTCAAATGTTTCAGACTTATGTTTCATCAAGTAGATATCCCCATATCTGCACAAATCATCTGTGAAGGTCAGAAAATAATGATACCTGCTGCAAGCCTTAATATTCACCGGACCACATACATCAGTATGTATGATCTCCAATAAATCTGTTGCTTGCTTCATTGTTCCGGAGAACGGCGTTTTAGTCATCTTGCCCAAAAGGCATGGTTCGCAAGCATCAAGTGATTCATAATCAAGTGATTCCAAAATCCCATCAGCATGGAATTTCTTCATGCGCTTTACACCAATATGACCTAAACGGCAGTGCTACAAATAAGTTGCACTATCATTATTAACTTTGCATCTTTTGGTTTCAATATTATGATTATGTGTATCACTACGATCGAGATCCAATGAACTATTTTCATTGGGTGTGTAACCATATAAGGTTTTATTCATGTAAACAGAACAACAATTTATTCTCTTACTTAAATGAATAACCGTATTACAATAAACATGATCAAATCATATTCATGCTCAACGCAAACACCAAATAACACTTATTTAGGTTCAACACTAATCCCGAAAGTATAGGGAGTGTGCGATGATGATCATATCAATCTTGGAACCACTTCCAACACACATCGTCACTTCACCCTTAACTAGTCTCTGTTTATTCTGCAACTCCCGTTTCGAGTTACTAATCTTAGCAACTGAACTAGTATCAAATACTGAGGGGTTGCTATAAACACTAGTAAAGTACACATCAATAACATGTATATCAAATATACTTATGTTCACTTTGCCATCCTTATTATCTGCCAATCACTTGGGGTAGTTCCGCTTCCAGTGACCAGTCCCTTTGCAGTAGAAACACTTAGTCTCAGGCTTAGGACCAGCGTTGGGCTTCTTCACTTGAGCAGCAACTTGCTTGCCGTTCTTCTTGAAGTTCCCCTTCTTCCCTTTGCCCTTTTCTTGAAACTAGTGGTCTTGTCTACCATCAACACTTGATGTTTTCCTTGATTTCTACCTTCGTCAATTTCCGCATTACGAAGAGCTTGGGAATCGTTTTCGTTATCCCTTGCATATTATAGTTCATCACGAAGTTCTACTAACTTGGTGATGGTGACTAGAGAATTCTGTCAATCACTATCTTATCTGGAAGATTAACTCCCACTTGATTCAAGCGATTGTAGTACCCAGACAATCTGAGCACATGCTCACTAGTTGAGCGATTCTCCTCCATCTTTTAGCTATAGAACTTGTTGGAGACTTCATATCTCTCAACTCGGGTATTTGCTTGAAATATTAACTTCAACTCCTGGAACATCTCATATGGTCCATGACGTTCAAAACGCCTTTGAAGTCCCGATTCTAAGCCGTTAAGCATGGTGCACTTAAACTATCAAGTAGTCATCATATTGAGCTAGCCAAACGTTCATAACGTCTGCATCTGCTCCTGCAATAGGTCGTCACCTAGCGGTGCATTAAGGACATAATTCTTCTGTGCAGCAATGAGGATAAACCTCAGATCACGGATCTAATCCGCATCATTGCTACTAACATTTTTCAACACAATTTTCTCTAGGAACATATCAAAATAAACATATGAAAGCAACAACGCGAGCTATTGATCTACAACATAATTTGCAAAATACTACCAGGACTAAGTTCATGATAAATTAAAGTTCAATTAATCATATTACTTAAGAACTCCCACTTAGATAGACATCCCTCTAATCCTCTAAGTGATCACGTGATCCAAATCAACTAAACCATGTCCGATCATCACGTGAGATGGAGTAGTTTCATCGGTGAACATCATTATGTTGATCATATCTACTATATGATTCATGCTCGACCTTTCGGTCTCCGTGTTCCGAGGCCATATCTGTATATGCTAGGCTCGTCAAGTTTAACCTGAGTATTCTGCGTGTGCAACTGTTTTGCACCTATCACACCCGATCATCACGTGGTGTCTCAGCACGAAGAACTTTCGCAACGGTGCATACTCAGGGAGAACACTTCTTGATAATTTAGTGAGAGATCATCTTATAATGCTACCGTCAATCAAAGCAAGATAAGATGCATAATAAGATAAACATCACATGCAATCAATATAAGTGATATGATATGGCCATCATCATCTTGTGCTTGTGATCTCCATCTTCGAAGCACCGTCATGATCACCATCGTCACCGGCGCGACACCTTGATCTCCATCGTAGCATCGTTGTCGTCTCGCCAATCTTATGCTTTCACGACTATCACTACCGTTTAGTAATAAAGTAAAGCATTACATCGCGATTGCATTGCATACAATAAAGCGACAACCATATGGCTCCTGCCAGTTGCCGATAACTCGGTTACAAAACATGATCATCTCATACAATAAAATTCAGCATCATGCCTTGACCATATCACATCACAACATGCCCTGCAAAAACAAGTTAGACGTCCTCTACTTTGTTGTTGCATGTTTTACGTGGCTGCTACGGGCTTAAGTAAGAACCAATCTCACCTACGCATCAAAACCACAACGATAGTTTGTCAAATAGACTCCGTTTTAACCTTCGCAAGGACCGGGCGTAGCCATACTTGGTTCAACTAAAGTTGGAGAGACAGTCGCCCGCAAGCCATCTCTGTGCAAAGCACGTCGAGGGAACCGGTCTCGCGTAAGCGTACGCGTAAGGTTGGTCCGGGTCGTCTCGTCCAACAATACCGCCGAACCAAAGTATGACATGCTGGTAGGCAGTATGACTTGTATCGTCCACAACTCACTTGTGTTCTACTCGTGCATATAACATCAACATCAATAACCTAGGCTCGGATGCCACTGTTGGGTTTCGTAGTAATTTCAAAAAATTTCCTACGCACACGCAAGATCATGTGATGCATAGCAACGAGGGGAGAGTATTGTCTACGTACCCAACGCAGACCGACTGCGGAAGCGATGACACGACGTAGAGGAAGTAGTCGTACGTCTTCTCGATCCAACCGATCAAGCACCGAAACTACAGCACCTCCGAGTTCGAGCACACGTTCAGCTCGATGACGATCCCCGGACTCCGATCCAGCAAAGTGTCGGGGAAGAGTTTCATCAGCACGACGGCGTGGTGACGATCTTGATGAACTACAGCAGCAGGGCTTCGCCTAAACTCCGCTACAGTATTATCGAGGAATATGGTGGCAGGGGGCACCGCACACGGCTAAGGAATAGATCACGTGGATCAACTTGTGTTAACTTGTGTCTTTGGGGTGCCTCTACCTCAGTATATAAAGGATCCAAGGGGGGAGGGGGCGCCGGCCAAGGAGAGAGGCGCAGGAGGAGTCCTACTCCTACCGGGAGTAGGACTCCCCCCCAATCCTATTCCAACTAGGATTCCCAAGGGGGAAAGAGGGAGAGGGGTGGCCGGCCACCTCTCCTAGTCCTAATAGGACTAGGGGAAGGGGGGAGGCGCGCAGCCCCCTTGGGCTGCCCCTTTCTCCTTTCCACTAAGGCCCATGTAGGCCCATATGGCTCCCGGGGGGTTCCGGTAACCTCCCGGTAACCCGGTAAAATCCCGATTTCACCCGGAACACTTCCGATGTCCAAACATAGGCTTCCAATATATCAATCTTTATGTCTCGACCATTTCGAGACTCCTCGTCATGTCCGTGATCACATCCGGGACTCCGAACAACCTTCGGTACATCAAAATGCATAAACTCATAATATAACTGTCATTGTAACCTTAAGCGTGCGGACCCTACGGGTTCGAGAACAATGTAGACATGACCGAGACACGTCTCCGGTCAATAACCAATAGCGGGACCTGGATGCCCATATTGGCTCCTACATATTCTACGAAGATCTTTATCGGTCAGACCGCATAACAACATACGTTGTTCCCTTTGTCATCGGTATGTTACTTGCCCGAGATTCGATCGTCGGTATCCAATACCTAGTTCAATCTCGTTACCGGCAAGTCTCTTTACTCGTTCCGTAATACATCATCTCACAACTAACATATTAGTTGT
Organism: Triticum aestivum; assembly: GCF_018294505.1. Classification (NCBI taxonomy): domain Eukaryota; kingdom Viridiplantae; phylum Streptophyta; class Magnoliopsida; order Poales; family Poaceae; genus Triticum; species Triticum aestivum. Next base: position 448,340,435 of record NC_057794.1, read on the forward strand.
AATGCTTGCAAGGCTTATGTGATGTGTATTACCGAGAGGGCCCAGAGATACCTCTCCGACAATCGGAGTGACAAATCCTAATCTCGAAATACGCCAACCCAACATCGACCATTGGAGACACCTGTAGTACTCCTTTATAATCACCCAGTTACGTTGTGACGTTTCGTAGTACCCAAAGTGTTCCTCCGGTAAACGGGAGTTGCATAATCTCATAGTCATAGGAACATGTATAAGTCATGAAGAAAGCAATAGCAACATACTAAACGATCGGGTGCTAAGCTAATGGAATGGGTCATGTCGATCAGATCATTCTACTAATGATGTGACCTCGTTAATCAAATAACAACTCATTGTTCATGGTTAGGAAACATAACCATCTTTGATTAACGAGCTAGTCAAGTAGAGGCATACTAGTGACACTTTGTTTGTCTATGTATTCACACATGTATTATGTTTCCGGTAAATACAATTCTAGCATGAATAATAAACATTTATCATGATTATAAGGAAATAAATAATAACTTTATTATTGCCTCTAGGGCATATTTCCTTCAGTGCTGATGATTATAAGGAAATAAATAATAACTTTATTATCTCCATCATAGCATCGTTGTCGTCTCGCCAATCTTATGCTTCCACGACTATCACTACCGTTTAGTAATAAAGTAAAGCATTACATCGCGATTGCATTGCATACAATAAAGCGACAACCATATGGCTCCTGCCAGTTGCCGATAACTTGGTTACAAAACATGATCATCTCATACAATAAAATTTAGCATCATGTCTTAACCATATCACATCACAACATGCCCTGCAAAAACAAGTTAGACGTCCTCTACTTTGTTGTTGCAAGTTTTACGTGGCTGCTACGGGCTTAGCAAGAACCCTTCTTACCTACGCATCAAAACCACAACGATAGTTTGTCAAGTTGGTGTTGTTTTAACCTTCACAAGGACCGGGCGTAGCCACTCTCGATTCAACTAAAGCTGGAGAAACTGACACCCGCCAGCCACCTGTGTGCAAAGCACGTCGGTAGAACCAGTCTCGCGTAAGCATACACGTAATGTCGGTCCGGGCCGCTTCATCCAACAATACCGCCGAACCAAAGTATGACATGCTGGTAAGCAGTATGACTTATATCGCCCACAACTCACTTGTGTTCTACTCGTGCATATAACATCAACGCATAAAACCTGGCTCGGATGCCACTGTTGGCGGAACGTAGTAATTTCAAAAAAATTCCTACGCACATGCAAGATCATGGTGATGCATAGCAACAAGAGGGGAGAGTGTTGTCTACGTACCCTCGTAGACCGGCAATGGAAGCGTTGACACAATGTAGAGGAAGTAGTCGTACGTTTTCCCGATCCGACTGATCCAAGTACCGAACGTACGGCGCCTCCGAGTTATGCACACATTCAACTCGGTGACGTCCCTCGAGCTCCGATCCAGCCGAGTGTTGAGGGAGAGTTTCGTCAGCACGATGGCGTGATGATGTTCTACCGACGCAGGGCTTCGCCTAAGCACTGCTACGATATGACCGAGGTGGAATATGGTGGAAGGGGGCACCACACACGGCTAAGGAACGATCACGAAGATCAACTTGTGTGTCATGGGGTGCCCCCATGCCCCCGTATATAAAGGAGGGAGGGGGAGGTGCGGCCGGCCCCTAGGGGTGTGCCTGGAGGAGTCCTACTCCCACCGGGAGTAGGACTCCCCCCTCTTGCCTTGTTGGAGAAGGAAAGGGGAAGGGGAAAAGAGGAAAGGGGGGCGTCGCCCCCCCTTCCTTGTCCTATTCGGACTAGGGGGGAGGGGGCGCGCGGCCTGCCCTGGCCAGCCCTCCTCTTCTCCCTTAGGGCCCATGTAGGCCCATTAACCCCCAGGGGGGTTCCGGTAACCCCCCGGTACTCCGGTAAAATCCCGATTTCACCCGGAATGATTCTGATATCCAAATATAGGCTTCCAATATATCAATCTTTATGTCTCGACCATTTCGAGACTCCTCGTCATGTCCGTGATCACATCCGGGACTCCGAACAACCTTCGGTACATCAAAACACAAAAACCCTAATTACGATCGTCACTAAACTTTAAGCGTGCGGACCCTACGGGTTCGAGAACTATGTAGACATGACTGAGACACGTCTCCGGTCAATAACCAATAGCGGAACCTGGATGCTCATATTGGCTCCTACATATTCTACGAAGATCTTTATCGGTCAGACCGTATAACAACATATGTTGTTCCCTTTGTCATCGATATGTTACTTGCCCGAGATTCGATCGTTGGTATTCCAATACCTAGTTCAATCTCGTTACCGGAAAGTCTCTTTACTCGTTCCGTAATACATCATTCCGCAACTAACTCATTAGTTGCAATGCTTGCAAGGCTTAAGTGATGTGCATTACCGAGAGGGCCCAGAGATACCTCTCCGACAATCGGAGTGACAAATCCTAATCTCGAAATACGCCAACCCAACAAGTACCTTCGGAGACACCTGTAGAGCACCTTTGTAATCACCCGGTTACGTTGTGACGTTTGGTAGCACACAAAGTGTTCCTCTGGTAAACGGGAGTTGCATAATCTCATAGTCATAGGAACATGTATAAGTTATGAAGAAAGCAATAGCAACAAACTAAACGATCAAGTGCTAAGCTAACGGAATGGGTCAAGTCAATCACATCATTCTCCTAATGATGTGATCCCGTTAATCAAATGACAACTCATGTCTATGGCTAGAAAACATAACCATCTTTGATCAACGAGCTAGTCAAGTAGAGGCATACTAGTGACACTTTGTTTGTCTATGTATTCACACATGTATTATGTTTTTGGTTAATACAATTCTAGCATGAATAATAAACATTTATCATGATATAAGGAAATAAATAATAACTTTATTATTGCCTCTAGGGCATATTTCCTTCAAAAACCACACCGAAGAGGGCAAGAATTAGCATTTCCATTGATGCAGACGGCTGGAGTAAGAAAATCTTCACACTAGGACGAATGGTGCCAAAATTGCAAAAGAGAGGAAGAAGCATGGTGGCACCGACACGACACTTACAAATAGGAGCTTCGTGCTATGGCCGAGAGCAAGAAATCCTTGGTGGCCGAACAAACAGAAGAGAAGGCGGCGAGGTGGAATGAACTCAAGTTCATGGAGGATGAGAAGTAGATAGCAAAGATGGCGGCTCAAGCAAGGAAGATGGATGTGGAGGAGTGTATAATTCCACTTGAGCAAGAGAGGCTTGCAAAAGAGAAGATGGCCGAATAGCATGCTATCATGTTCATGGACCCGAGCTCAATGGATGCCACGACAAGGAAATATTGGTTACTCAGTAACGGTAAGACTTTGGCCCAATCGGAGGTCGGCCGTGATGCTGATGGTGGCGGCCGTGTTGACGGTGGTGGCGATGGTGAGCATGGGAGCGATTGAGTTCGTGAAGTATAAACTGATAGGGCTTGGTCCACGACATAAGACATGCCATGTGGGAGCATAAGTTGGGAAGCACAAGTTACTGCTGGATGGGAACACGAGATAGTTCAAGTTGGAAGCATGGGTTAGTACTAGCTGAAGCACACATTCGCTCAAAAACGTTCGTCGATACCTATTAACATGAGATTCAGCTTTGAAGATCTCGACAGGAGAAACATAACAACAAAAACGTTTTGTGATTCGGACATACAGTTCAAGAGATAAATAAATTTTAAAAAAATAATAAATAGTAAAAGCACAAACAACCCACACGTGCTCCCATACTTGATAAAGAAACGTATAAACTTCGCAACAAGTGACGCATATACAGTCCACTACTTGTCACCATCAGAGAAGGTGAGAATGACCTTTGCTAATGATACCCTTTAACTAGTGATTAAAAAGAGAGTAATGCTACACCACGTAAACTAACATATGGTTTTTACGTAAAAGAGGACGTGGAAACAAGGGATTTGTTCGATGGGGATGGAAGGGCCCATCCCCTTGAAAATCAGGGGGGAGAAGAAAAGTAGTTAGGAAGATTACGTAGGCTTAAGTAGCTTTTATGTAGATGTAGGATTATTGTTAAAAAGACTACCAAAAACTAAAAGAACAAACTACTCCGATATTTAATGGGTTGGAGCACAAAATTCTTGGGCCAAAACATCTATAACCCTCAAAAAAAAGTCTATAACCCGCCGTGAAACAGAGAAAAGACAACAACTACCAAAAACTTAGAAAAAATGTCCTCACGAATCTCTGTGCATAAGATTTCACGACTATAGCATCGATTAAGCTATACTTACCTCTCAATCAACCAGAAATAGTAAACCTGATTCTAAACAGGATACTAACTGTTAGGCCAACAACAGAAATTACTGCTCCCTCTGTAAACTATCTAATGTTCTAAAATGTATTATATTAATTTATAGAGAGAGTATTTTATTTCCCTGGCACTATGCATGCATGTATCTGAATTAAATGGACTGAGCTTTAGTCCAAATAGAACGAGCAAAGGAGAAAAGGTGTACAACTCTATTGAATAAAAAAAAGGTCAATCACGAAAGTCAAACGTCCACGTATACTTTTATATTTTAGTTCTGCGGATCAAAGAGGCTCTTATCCATTACGAGTTTACATGTCATCTGCTTTATATGATCATACATTGGAGAAAACATCACCTGGTTAACTGGTTTTGATGATGAAACTATGATCCCATAGGATTCAGAACGTATGACACTTCAGTCTTGTGTTTGTAGCTATCATATCATCGGAAATCCTGCGCAACAGAGCCCGTTAGTTTAGATTGCACATGATATATCAATTCTTCTAAAATGTGCAACCCAGCAGATATCCTCTTGCGCACTCAACTATAGTCACATAAGCCCATAAGATAAATTCACATCGACTATATAAACCACTCATAATATAGCAAGTTACTCATCATGAACGCCTGAATATACAGTAACTTATTATAAACATCCACAGAACTACAGTCACATGCAGTAAGGCGGGAAACACCTGCCAAACTTTTTGTGCATCATATTTCTGCTTCAAACAGTTCTGCTGTTAAAAGGATGAAGCACAAATGTCAAACGAGAGCACAGAAACAACATAGTCACAAATACGCAGAACATGTTGCGCGTATACAATGTCACCGGAAAAGTTTTTCCTTCCGGATTGCTTTGTTCAAGCGTCCACCTCCGCGATGAACAACTTATAATATACTGAAAGATAAGGAAAATATGAAACCACGACTACCTCTAGCCGCGAGAAATTTCTTGCAAAGTACAGGTAGTATACATAGGTACAAATATACAGTGCTTTTTCTATAACAAATTTCCCTCACGAAGTACAAACAGTTCTGCTTCTGAAAGGATGAACTGCAACTGCTCAGCGGAAGAGCAAAAACAACCCAGTAATCACATAAACAAAGGACGTATACACGTATGCACCATCTAAGGATAGGCTGTTTCGTTACCTTCTCCGAAGGTGTAATGAAATACTACTACATATGCACTTGGCTTGGCATCCATTTTATATGTACATCACAGCTAGAGTTCCTTTTCATTTTCTATTGTTTCGTCAAACTGTGTCGAGTATCCCTTGTGACCCAAGATTGCACATGATATCGGAAGATTACAGGACACGCGAAGTATCTGCACACTCGATTTAACCGGATTCACAAGTATCTTGCTCGGAGCGAGTCCTGGACCATCTCGCGACCTGGCCGTCCCATGATGAACTGACAAGCATTGGATCGGACGGATGCCAGCTGCAGTCTCGAACTGCCAAATGATGATGTCCTTGCAGTTTGGCAACTTGCGACCCACTTACCTGAACATGGGAACAAGGATAATAAAATATGTTGGAAGAGCCTTTGCAAATCATGAAAAGTAAAACGAACTAGTAGTTCAATTTGGTTGTGACTATTCATGTATGGTCGCACGGCGAAGGCACCTCACTGAAAGATCTATGTTATCCAAGAGTGACTAAAAGCTACTCCCTCCGTATCAAAATGTAAGACGTTTTTTGACACTATAATAGTTTCAACAAATGTCTTATATTTTGATACGGAGGGAGTACCTAGGTGTGAAGTGTCACATTTCTAATTCAAGAGGCATGTCTACACCGTGCGTCTATGTATGAGATCCATACACGCAGTCACGTAGTAATGTTGTCATATGGTACTCTGGTTGTAGAACAATAAAAAATTGCCACTGGATTAACATGAAAAAGTGGAACTCTGTTCGAACAGGGAAGAGAACAAGTAAAAGGAAATGCATCCAAGGAATTGTACTTCAAGTATGTTCTCCAACACTTTCTAAAGCCGTAGACTGTGCAATAAATGGTACTTCAAGTATCTTCTCCATCACTTTTTACAGCTGCAGAATGTGTGCAATCAACCTTCTAAAATTTTGATTAAGAAAATGGACATAAAAGCGTCCAGAATTGTCACATGAAATCATCCTAAATTTCTCAACAAGAGTACTTTCACGTCATTATGTTTACAGAAATTGTAACATATATTTAGAGAAGAAAGTATATACAGGAGACGTGTTGATGTGCAAAATGGCAAGTAAAAGGATGCAGATAGTAGTAGTAGTAGTAGTAGTAGTACAACAAGAACAAAAGAACTCGAATGGGCTGGCATGTTGAATAGAGACATACCACATCATAGATGCAGACACTAGCATCATAAGATCCTGTATATATGTACTTCTGTCCTGTGCTGTACGAAGCAGAGGGTATTAGCCTATCAGCACATATCCACTACATTAATCTGAAAAATAATAATGATGCCAAGTTCCTGAGCAGTCACAGTATGTACCTATATGTGGGAGAAAAATAGCAGCGAATTAATGTACGGAGAACTGAATGGCCCCGGTATGTAGCTACTGACTGGTCATGTGGATGCTTTTGTTGCTTGTACTGTTGTGGATATCTTGAATATCTGTAGTCCCAGGCAGGGACTCTGTTTTCGGAACTGTATCAAACAATAAGATTAGTATAGCTCTGCAGTAAGCCAATATGTCCAAATCCGAGCAACAAAAAAGTGGATTAAGCAGACTGCCTGTTGCTTAAGACATACCCATCAGCATTGGATGTCATTTTCCGGATGTCCCACATCTTAATAGCTTGATCTTTTCCATTTGATATGAAACATCTACCATCTCCACGGCTGTCAATATGAGTAATGCCATGCAGATGTCCAGTCAAAACCCCAGCCGCTTCCCCTGTGGACAAACAACGTCTGTCCCAGACCTGAAGACAGGCTACCAGGATCACATACCACAAAGTTTCTAAGATGAAAAAAAGTTAAGAATAATTTTTTATTCGTGTTCCAGAGGAAACCTCAAACTTAGCTAACACAAAGGTTGTCACCTAATTCAAAACCACATAGGAATTCTTGACAAATGAATTATAGGTGCTTGTCCGGTTGTCCACTATTAAAATATAAACATATATGATGCCTAGGGTAAAAGGCATGTAGTAATCTCTAATTGATGATTTACTAGGTACCTGCTTCTCCGGTACTCAAGGTAACAAAAAGAATGGTGCAACCATTTTTTAAACTACACGTTTGGCAGCTCAATAACAGGATTGTATCGGTGCGATACCGGCAACCCCCTAAGAAATATAAACAAAATTCCCAGAAAGATAAGAAAAATTGAATGCTTAACTAATGCTATTGCAACATCAGAACTAGCAAGAATTCAATTTGATTACTTCTTTATTTGAGAATTAAGAATCAGGACAGCGGTACTGTGAAAAATGGTTTGTAGGTAGGTAATGATACTGGAGTAGAGTAACAAAAAATATAAGTTAGGATAATGACGTCCAACATGTTCTGTCGAACCATCTCATTTTATTTATGCACTAGTCAAAGCATATTTACAGGTATAAAAAAAGGCCATGAAAAAAATGCTAAGGAATATTAGCTGGCACATCATTAGCTTCATGGCATGCAATCTTTTATTTCTTTATATTTTTAGAAATCATGACAAGTGATCTGCTACTCTACTGGAAACAAAAATATCCAAGCACGTTCAGTCATTCAGCAATATGGAGGGTGCAACATAAAATGCCTTCACACTTTATATGTTCAGATACGATCAGGAAATATGAGAATAGCAATTCAGTCAAATACGTTAATACAGAAGAAATTACATAATGTTGCCAGGAAAAAGAAATCACGTAAAAATAATTTATAACAGTATGCTACCTTGCACAAGTTATCATCGCTTCCAGAATAAAGTAGGTTACCAGATTCATCAGCAAATGCTACTGTGTTGACATCAGACTGAAATGTAAAAAAGAAAATCAATTATACTATCAACTAACATATCAAATATTTATTACACAAAGATTTCTGAGATGCAAACAATCCAAGGAAATAAGCAAGGATTCAATTGCATTGCTGCTATGACAATCTATATGCATCTCAAACTGTTCAATCTAAACTGCCAAAACGTCTTATCTTTAGAAACAGAGGTAATATTAAGTTTTCAGGCTAGCTAAAATATCCTATACATGCCTAGTTTATTTTTCGAACAAGTATTAGGAGAGTTTGTTTTTCAGAACAAAGAGCAAAACAGAGTATGACTTTGCCCAACAAACAGTAGAGCAAGATGTTAAGGCTGCAAATTTTCATCTGCTCCTGATAACCCAACATGATACTTCCAAAATATATACTGTTGCCACTGGATTGCAAAAATAAATAAATAAATTTATCAAGTCATTATTAAAAATCCAATATGGATAAATTCCCGACTGGAGGAGAGAACTTCCTAGCTTTTTATACATGAATCATAGTAAAAAAAAATCAATCAGTTGACTTAACCAAGTCAGTTTGGCATCAGCATCACAGCATAGTTTCTAGAACAAAATTTGTGAGCACACGGGTGTTGCATTTAAAAGAGCAATGCCAATGGTTTAGTTGTACGTTCTTTAAAGTTGGTAGGTAAAACCTCTTTAATAAAAAAATGGTAACAAAATATCATCAGAGACACATCAAAGGTACATAGTATGCTTGGTTAGGTGCAGCGACATGTCTTGTCGAAAATTGGGCAGACCATGGCAGACCCATATAAAAAGGTCAGAGATTAAATTAATGTCCGCCGATGGCTGGCAAATTTTGCAGCCCCGACAAGGAGTGCCATTTACACCTAAGAAATCAACCAAATGATAGTTTCCACACCTTCTGCCCACCAAATATTTTTTACTAATACCATTATCCATCTTCAGATTCAGCATAAATTTTTCTTTAGAGTTTAGATCAATTATCAGGGTATAACTACCTCAGTTGTCACCCATGCCCACTTCGTGGGAAATAAAAAAGAACAGACAGATAGATCATATCTGGACAAGTATGGATGAAGTTACTTGGCTGGTAAGATAGCACAACCAACTTAAGATCATTGGACTATTAATCACTTCCAGTGAGATAAGAAACCCAAAAAATGTGATCAGGCAAATATTTAAGAAGATACAACCCAAGAGAAAAAATAATGTCATACTGTATGGGCAGGCAAACGCAATGTCACTTTGTTTGCCTGAAGGTCATAGACATATATTGAATCATCATTACTGCCAGCAACAAGCTCCCGTCCATCAGTGGAAAATTTAACAGAAAAGAGTCCAAATGAATATCTAACATCTTCATGCTCTGAAAAATCTAATCCATCATGGATGTCCTGCAGAAAGATGTAAGCGGCATTAATAGTTTAACAGAAAAGTATTTGAAGTGCATATCAAGCATCTTTGTGCAGAGAACAATCAAATGCATGTGGATGTGCTACAGGACGATTAAGTAAATATTAAATCAGCTGTGGACCTGTTGAATCACAAAGTAAACTTAAAATGCCTGAAGTCATAAAGCAGTATATTTCCATAGTACTGAAGATATCAAAAAATTATAACCATAAAATAGGATAAGGGTGGCACTATCTCAACAGAGAAAAAATGCCATTTTTCCTGCAGAAGGGCAAATCTTGATGAGAACTCACAGTGACATTAGCATATGATTCTTTTGAAGCAGTGCCAACATTGACAATATGGATAATGGGTGCCAGACTAGAGTAGACCTGCAGATTGATACGTCATAAGAAAGTTCACAAATCCAACTTTGCATGCAAAAAGGGAAGATAAAGGGAACAGGTAACCGACGAAGTTAGGCTACACAATAATAATATACAGATAGAAAGAACTAGCATCCGTTTTTCCAATATGTTCCAATTTAGCACTGGTAACCAGAAAGATCAGATTCAAACTAAAGCTACCGGAGTTATCTTATCAATGTATTGACAATAGCTCAGATGAAACATCAAGTGCTGTTTCCCAACCCTCACAATGTTTCCACTACTAGTACAGTAAGTACTAAAAGCACACCCCCACTAGCCTTGTTCCCCAAATCAGATACCTTACAAAGTTCAGTTCATCCTCTTCGGTTCAAGGCAATTGCATGTCATGCATGCATTTCCTCTCAATAAGAATAATGAAAGAGATTGACTGCATGAATCGATAAAAGTTGTACCAGAGAACTACACATTTCCAAAACTGAGCCCATGCATACAGAGTTAGGGGGAAATTAAGATGAACCGAAAGAGAAGACAAAGATCTTACTAGTTAAGTTTTAGTTAACTTACGAGGAACCTTTGATCAGGTGATAACGCTGCATCACTAATTGTCCATCTCAAACTTCTAGCATGAATGTCCTTGTGTATTTCCCAACCTTTATCGACATCATATATTCTTATGTGGCTTCCCTGATAATGAAAACAAAAGGATGATTAGGAAACCGAAAATTCAGGAAATTGTACATGTGCTTACTAGAGCTTAGTAAAACGTTTACTATTGCATTAGAGCATAGCATACCTGAAAACCAGCAACAAAAAGAGAACCATCGGCAGAAAACTGTGAAACATAAGCTCGTGAATCCATCGTATCCACCGTCTCAGGACCATCCACTGGAAGATAATGACCAAGAACGAATGCACGATCAACCGGAGAGAACTTTCCATTTCCTGAAGAATTAACTTCCCTTCCACGTAACAACCTAGTTACTGAGACTCTATCCATGGACTTGCGGATGCTTTCACTAGGTCCTGATCTTAGTCGAGTCATATGGAAAATATCATTATGTAATTTTGAGAAATCATTATTCACTTCGACTGAACTAGATCCATCACTATTCTGCCCTTCAGGCTCACTGGATCCCTGTAGCCTACTCATGCCATAACCCATCCTTTTCAACTGCTATATGTATGTCAATTCTCCTTTCAAATGCTCATCGATATGTAGACTCCAAAGCTTGCTTCTGGAGACCGAAGAAGTTCCAAAAAATGAAAACAAAAAAGATGTGAGTGAGCAAGTAGGTAAAGCATACGCTGCATAAGAGTTATATATGCTTGACAAGAGAAAGATATGTTTACCCATGATTATGGAATGTGCTACGAGTAATTGAAAATAACAACCCAACCCAAAGAATAGGCCATCTGGTGAGTGAGATAAAGGAGGTGACGAAGGAGAGAGAGCTTTTATGTGTACATATTGGTCGTTTACAGAATAGGACTGCAGATCGTTTGGCTTATATGTCGAGAGTGGAACTCTGAACCGACTTGTGGTTGCAGGAGCCTCCAAATACTCTGATTAGCTTGATGGCAAGCGATTGTACAACTATTCCTACATAAGTAAAGCTCTTTTTTCACGCAAAAAAAAGTTTAATTGTTCCCTTTTTAAGAAAGGAGGTACTTAATTGTCAAACAGATCTAACTAAGTTTACCAACAGCTCAGCTTAGCATTACGCAGCTTGGAAGGATCATTTTAGCAATGTCCTATGAAGGAGGTATTCAGAGCTAGAAGTTGTAGCCAAAGCAACTGAGCGTGATACCATGAGTCTTATCACATAACTTATTCCGCACGTACATGTTCTCTGCTTGGTAAAAGCTATGATCACATAGTGAGCAAGAACAAACAATGAATCTTGCATCCATGGTATTTCCCTTGTTTCAGGCAGCTCTGAGCTACTCCTACCAATTTCGATAGTGCAAAATCAGCAAACTTCAACATATACTCTTCAGCACAAAATCAGCGAGGACTAAGCCGGCAACATCGCGCAAACACTGGCGCCGGCTTAGCATATATAGCAGGAGCGATGGCTGTTGATCTACTGCCGATCCTCGTCGCGCGCTTCTCCCGCAGCGCAACCACATCTCCTAATTCCTAAGCCCAATCACCCGGACAGAAACGACGGAGGAACTGGATGGACGGGGCTAACCGAGCAGGGACGGAGAGGGGCTGGTTTGGCCGGGAGGAGGATGCCGCGGAAGGAATCGAATCGAACCGGAGCGGAGCGGAATCGAGCTAGCTCACGGTCGTTGCTCACTGGGCGCCGCTTGGGAGTTGGGGCCTGCTCTTCTCCTCCTCCGTCGTGCTTGGCAGCGAGCAGATTTTTTGCCACCCGTTTTCTTGGAGCGGGTCCCACTAGCTGACCCTTTTTTTTTGGCTGACAACCACCGCTTGCCAACCGCCGACCCATTCCAGCCTTCAGGAACGGGCCGATCGGTGACCGTACGACCGGGGCTGCGTTGCTGGCCCGTGGGTCGCATTGGGGCACGGCTCATCTCTGGTTGCTCCATGTCCAGTTTGAGGCGTTTCCTATTTTGCCTAAAAAAATGAGGCGTTCCCTATTTAGCACTGGGAGCTTGGCGAAATCACTAGGACTCTTTGTAAAGGTCACTCCTACCTTTTCAGGCTGCAACAAATGACGCACATTATATGCGCGACTTGTTGCAATGCAGATGTTTTTCTTTTTTTTTCATAGATCTTATTTAAAATGTTTTCTCTTAAACATGCGTTTAAATCTTGAACTGTTTTCATTATTGAATTTTCGGCGTCAAGATTTTCAAAACTAGATCCAAGCTAATCGATTTTAATGAACTTTTTTCGCGCAAAAAACAGGACGAAAAACCAAACCGGAAGCATCTTTTTTTTTCCTTTCCGAAAGAGGTATGACTATGCCTCTCACGAAAACAAAAATATGTGCCTCCTCCAGAAGTAAACCCGTGCCTCTAGTGGAAGGCAAAAAAACAAAACACTATTTTTCGTTTCCGAGATGCACGGCCGTGCCTCTCGCGGAAGGAAAACGCGTTTTTTTTGTTTTCGAGAGGCACTTTCTTGCCTCTCGTGGAAGCAAATCCGTATCTCTCGTGGAGGCAAATTCGTGCCTCTCACATAAGGAAAAAACATGTTTTTTATTTCGTTTCCGAGGGGCACGACCATGCCTCTCATGGAAGGGAAAAAACATGATCTTTTTGTTTCCGAGAAGCTCGGCGGTGCATCTCATGGAAGCAAATCCATGCCTGTCATGGAAGTAAAAAAACTCATTTCTTTTTTTCCGTTTTCGAGAAGCTCAGTCGTGCCTCTCGTGGAAGTAAAGCCGTGCCTCACATGGAAGCAAAAAAACATATTTTTGCGTGCAAAAAAATAATTTCAAAATAAATTTTTTGAAAAGTTAAGAAAGACCGATGAAAACCCCAAAAGCCAAAAAACCCATCTAAAAGGCCGAAAACAGGTGCGAAATAATAAAAAAAAAATCAAAGAAAACGTCCACAACATGACATGTGGCGGCGGATGGGAGCACGCGAAGTGGCCCTTGGAAGGCTCCTGAAGGAGCGCTCCTTTGTTAGTTTCTCTGCTAATCGGCGCCATCAGCGCTGGTTACCAGATCTAGCGCCTGCTCATTTCCATAGTAGGTTGTAACTTTGAGCCCACTTGGTCGCTAACTATTTTCTCGACTTTTCGTTCGATCGCTGGTCAATGTGCCTTTTTGTTGGTTTCTTAGTTCAAGGTATAGTTGACTGGTCATGGTTGAACCCTTCGGTTGACTTTTTGAGGAAAAAGGTTCGTAAAAAATAAAAAAAAGCATAAAAAAATAATCAACAAATTTGAAGAAAATTCATTATTTCTTTTAAGTTCTTCAACTTTTAAGAAAGTTCACGAATTTGTAAAAAGTTCATCAAAATTGAAAAAAAGATCATCGATTTTGAAAAAAGTTCAGCGATTTTGAGAAAAGTTCATCGAGATTTTCAAAAAATTCATATAAATTGGGAAAAAAGTTCATCAATTTTAAAAAAACATCTAATTTGAAAAACAAATCATCAATTTTGAAAAAGGTTCATCAAATTTGATAAAAGTTCACTATATTTGAAAAAAGTTCATCCACTTTGAAAAAAAATCATCGAATTGAAAAATAGTTTGTGCATTTTGAGAAAAAGGAAAAAAAGAAAACTAGAAAGAAGAAAAGAAGGAAAGGATGTTAGTATTCACGTGAGGATCGGTGGCGGGTGGGTTAGTGCGTCCTACTTGAAAGCGGAAGGTCATCGGTTCAAGTCACGACACATCAATCATTACTCCCTTCGTTTCAAAATATAGTGCTTTCTCTATTCCCGTGCTTCAACTTTGATTATAAATTTATGGTCAAAAGTTAGACCTCGAAAGCGCGGACACACTATATTTTGAAATGGAGGAAGTAATTAGGAGCACTATTTGAAAACAAGTGGCACGTTCCCTCCGACTTTCTAAGTCTGCAACAAGTGACGCGTTGCATGTGCGCCACTTGTTGCAAACGGAAAGTTTTTTCTTTTTTTATATAGATTTGTTTATTCAAAACGTTTTATCTCTTAAATCGTGCGTCCAAATCTTGAACCGTTTTCACCGTTGGATTTCCCGCGTCGAGATCTTCAAAACTAGATCCCATGTTGATACATTTTGACAAACTTATTTTCTCACGTAAAAAATTGAATGAAAAAATCGAACCGGGAGCACGATTTTTTTCTTTCTAAAAGAGGTATGATTGTGCCTCTCGCGGAAGCAAACTTGTGCCTTCACGAGAAGTAAACCCGTACCTCTAACGGTCGAAGAAAACACTATTTTGTCGTTTTCGAGGTGAACGGATGTGCCTCTCGCAAAAGCAATCCGTGCCTCTCTCCGAAGGGAAAACACATTTTTCCGTTTTCAAGCGGCAGGGCCGTGCCTCTCGCAGAAGGGAAAAAAGGAAAAATGTATTTTTTTCGTTTTCCAAGAGGCACGTCTGTGCCTCTCACGGAAGTAAAAAGAAAAAGTAAATGTGTTTTTCTTTCGTTTCCGGAAAACTCGGCCATGCCTCTCGCGGAAGGAAAAAAAACCATTTTGTCATGTGAAAAAGAAATCAATTTCAAATTATTATTTTTGTCCAAAAACTAAGAATGACCGGTGAAAAATCAAAAAGCCAAAAAAATCCCTGGAAAAAACCATCTAAAAAGCTGAAAACACGTGCGGAAAAATATAAAAACAATATTCAGATGGGGTGCCCAAAGCGCGACACGTGGCGGTGGGTGAGAGCTGTTAGCCCACCTCAAGTGACGCTTGGGGAGGCTCCTGAAGGAGCGCTCCTTCGTTAGGTTCTCCCCTAAGCGGCGCCTTCGGCGCCGATTAAGAGATCTGGCACCTACACAGTTCCATAGTGGGTTATAACTTTGAGGCCCAGTTGGTCGCTAACTATTTTCTCGACTGTTTCGTTCGATCACTGTTTGCCATACTGTTTCGCTGGTTTTCCGGTTCGTGGTATGGTTGACTGGTCACGGTTGAACCCTTCGGTTGTATTTTTGAAAAAAGATTTGTAAAAAATGCATAAAATCGAAAAAAATTCATCGAATTTGAAGAAAAAATCGTAAATGATTAAAAAGTTCATCAATTTTGAAGAAAGTTCACAATTTTGAAAAAAGTTCATCAAAAATGGAAAAAGGTTCACCAATTTTGAAAAAAGTTCATTATTTTTTCAAAAAAATCATCTAAATTGAAAAAGTTCACCAATTTTGAAAAAAGTTCATCTAATTTGGAAAAAGCTCATCGTATTTAAAAAAGTTCATCTAAATTTGAAAAGGTTCATCAAATTTGAAAAAAAGTTAATCAAACTTGAAAATAGTTTATGCATTTTGAGAAAAAAGAAAAAAGAAAACTAGAAAGAAAAAGGAGGAAAGGGTGTTATTATTCACGTGAGGATCGATGGGGGTTGGTTAGTGCATCCTACTTGAAAGCCGGAGGTCTTTCTCAAAAAAAAAAAACTTGAAAGCCGGAGGTCACTGATTCGAGTCGCAACACAACAACATTTTTTGTGCGTTTGGGAAAAACAGAAGGAAAAAGGACTTAGATGGGTTAGCCCAACACGGAGGCACTTCAGGCGCCCATTTACAAAATACACAGTGACAGGCCGACCTGCAATGCAAGTTTCACTCGCATTAGCCTACCGGGACAGACCCCACGTTGTCATAATATATTTCCTTTTCGTCTTTCATACTTTTGGTAGGCGTTTTTTTTTCTTTTTCGTTGTGTATTTTTTGTAGACCGGTTTTTGTTTTGGTTTTCCTTTCTTTTTTCATCTTTTTTCCCTTTTTCTTTTTATGCACAAACTTTTTTTGAAATTGGTGCAATTTTCTGAAATTCAATGAACTTTTTTTCAAATTCAATGAATTTATTTTTTCAAAGCAATGAACTTATTTTTCAAATTCGAGAACCTTTATGGAAAATCGATAAACTTTTTAGAAAAATTGTGAACTTTTATGAATTCAATTTTTTTCAAATTCAATGAACTTTTTTCAAATTCGACAAACTTTTCTCCCATGTGGATTTTTTTTTCAAAATCAGTGAGCTTTTTAAAATTTGATGTCGTTTTTCAAATTTGATGAAATTTTTCCAAAGCATGAACTTTTTTCAAAATTTAATGAACTTTTCTTCATAACAAAATCAACCTTTTCCAAATTATATTTAAATAACTCAAAAATCTAAGCGACGCAGCTATGTTGGTTCTAAAAATGTTCTCGTTGCTATTAGCCAGTAGAGGTCACAGTCTCTAATGGTCAGGTAAGCAAATCTAAGGATGTAGCGGCGCAAGTTTGAATCTGCAAGAGAAAGAGCATAGCTCGAGTGGCTAGAGGAGCATGTCTATGCCCTCGCCCAACTGGGTTCGAGTCCTGGCCTCCCAAGGCTATCATTTCTTCTAAGATAAGATGTTGACTCCAGATATTAGTATCCTCGAGTTTGCTTTTTTCTTAGTTCGAATCTGCACGCAACACTTTTTATGTTTTTTTGCTATATAACACAATGCGCTGTACGTTTCTGGGCCGGCACACTATGCGTGCAGTGGGCGTCGGTTGGCTAGTGTGGCGCTGTAGGCACCAAATAGGAGCACCCCTAGTTTGATACATGGGATCTGAGAACTTTTTTCCCGCGTGATGGGGTCTGAGAGCTAGGCGCAGTGCACTCCGCGTCAAAAAAACACGGAAACATGCAGCCCCTTTTGGTCCATCCATGCGCGGGGCGGGGTGGGAAGGCGGATTCTATACAGCGTGTAGGTCGCCCGCGAACGAACCCGTGTGCACCCCCCTCACGCACTGGGCGTTCGCATGGGCCGAACCACTTTCATTTTTTTATTTCGTTTTATCCTTTTGTTTTTAATGTTTTTTCTTTTTCTTTTCCATTTTAATTTCTCCTTTTCTTCTTACTTATTCACTTTTCACTTTTCCATTTTATCCTTTTTCTTTTCCATTTTTGTGTTCACCGAATTCCAAAAATATTCATCAATGCAAACAAATGTACTACAATTCAAAAACTGTTCACGGAATTCAACTTTTTGTTCATTGGATTTAGAAAATGTTCATCAAAATTTAAAAATATGTTTATCTACATCCAATTTGAAATTCGTTCTTAATTTTTAAAAATGCTCATCAAATTGAAATTTTGTTCATTGAATTCAAAATCTGTTCATCCATGTATCAGAAAAAAGTTCTTGAACACATTTTTTGTTAAAATGTTTATCATTATTAAAAGAATGCTCATAAAAAATTCTTCATCAAAATAGAAAAAGTTTATAAAATTGCTGTTTTTTTAAATCGCAAACATTTTCTGAATTCAAGAACTTTTCGTGAATTATGTGGACATTTTTTTTATCCGTGAAACCTTTTTTCGAAATCACAAAATATGGGGGCACCTCGCATCCCACATGGGCCGGCGCAGAAGGCGTTCAGGATTACAAAAAAATAATTACCAAATAGGAGCACCCAGCCGGGACGCCCCAAGTTGTTTTCTTTTCATTTTTTCGTCTTCTTTAAAACAATTCGAGATTACAAGCAAAAATAAATTTCATGAAAATGTATTGCGAAAAACTCATTCAAAAATCCTAAAATGTTCGTAGATTCAAAAATATATTCTTGATTCTGAAAAAATGTTTGCATATTCAAAATAACACGAGTTTGAAAAAAAATCAGAAATCGAGATATTTCCTGATTTAAAAAAATGATTGCGTATTCACAAAATGGTCATCAATTTTTTAAAAATAACAATTCGTGAATTGCAAATAATTTCATCGATTCAAAAAATATTCGTTGATTAAAAAAATATTCGTCAACAATTTATTTTTCTTGAATTTCAGAAAATAATTCCAAATTTTCAAAAAACTATCTTCGATTGAAAATGTTCACGAGTTTCAAAAATTCACAATTTCAAATAATGTTCAAGAATTTGTAAAAAATGTTGTTGAAATCGGAAAATATTCATGATTTACCAGTGACCTAAGCGCTAAATAGGGTTGGCCATGGGGGGCATGTGTATTTTTAGAGACCTCCTAGTTCATGAACGTCTTGGATTAGATGAAGCTAACGCAAATGGGTGGGCCCACTTTGCTGATGAGCTGTTTTTAATTATTATTTTCTTCATTTTTTAAAAGAACACTGCTATTCTTAGGAGCTAGATATTTTAAATTTTTATTAAAATAGAAAAATATATCTTAAAGAAAACTGCCAGGTATGTGTTTTATACTCCCTTCCTCCGAATATATAGGGCCTAATACCTCTTTTGAAGTTCGCTTTGAGCATTGATAATATTAAAAACATATGAGATGTATGATATAATAGTTGTATCATTAGAAACTTCTTTCGCATGAAAAATTTGATGGTATGCTTTATGTAACATGCAAGCCATAAATTATTGCTTTAACCCACGGTCAAAAGTAACCTTCAAAAGCGCATTAGGCACTATATATTTGGATGGAGGGAGTACAAATGTTCACTATATGTTAAATAAATTCACCTTGTATTAAAAGTTATTCAGCGTGTATTAAAAAATGTTCATCATAAAATAAAAAATGTATATTAAAAATGTTCAATGTATATTATAGAAAAAGTTCATCGTGTATTTAAAAATGTTCACCGTATACTAGAAAAGTTCACTTTCTATTTGATAGAAAAGTTCATCATATATTTGAATAAATTTCACCAAATATTGCAAAACTCATAAAAAAGTTATTTAAAAAGAAAACCCAAAATCTAAAAAGAGAAAACGAAGAAGCAGAACATCTGTTACGTGGGTCTACCCGTCTAGAGGAGTCTTTAGCGAAGCCTCAAGTCTGAGGGACGTTCATATAGGATTGGCCTTTTTTAGCTATACAAGAATTCCTTAACAACAACAAAATGCACAGGGAACTATAGAGGCTCAAGCTTATTGAGAGTTTAGCCATTCTTTTTTCAGAAACACAATACAAACGCGGACACTAAGAAGGAAGTACATACATTCATCCCCGACGGCTCGGGAACCATAGTACCCTGTATAAGGTGGTGAACAAGGCCGGATGTACAGGAAGTGGGTTATCTAGGTTCAGACCCTCATAGTGGGGCAACACCTGTAAGGGATTGCAACAAAAGCAAAAAAATTGTCTTGCGCACCAGCACAGGACCACTATGAAGATGCATATAAGGTTTGATATAATCATTACCAACTCGTAGCGCGGCGGAAAAAGAGTTGGTGAAGATCGTTGGGGCATATTCCCGTAGGTAGGATTTACAGCCTCCCAACTGCGGAAGTTTTCTCCCTCTAACAGTCCCTTGGACAGAACCCCAGACAATCCCTCGAACATAAGATCAAATGATCTCAAACCAGATTGCACACATACGGTGTCACATATCCAGCGACACTTAGCCGTCTAGACCTAATCGCTACCGGAGACTAGACAACCTTTTGCCACTACGAAACTATTTCATAGAGAGAGGGGGGGGCAAATCATTGCATGTCATTTGTGTCAGAACTTGAGACGGGTTGGAGAGCACCTCTACCCCTCTATTTATAGTGGAGGAAGGGGTGGGGAAGGCATGAGGATTGTTGCCCAAAAAGGGGACCCCCTCACTACTGCAGGATGCTGCTAACGCGACACTACGATCAGAGACTCTTTGACGAAACTGTGCGCGATGCATTAATCAAACAGTGATGTAAAATAATCATCAAAAAAATGCAAAACGTTTGCGATGGTAGAGCCATCAAACATGGTTCTGATTTTAGTTGTGTGTGCAATGCAGGGCATACGGTTCGGTTCAATTAACTTTTTGCAATGAGGAAGAAGAACAGAAACGGGTAGCCAGATGAAGGCGTGCGCGATATACGGCATACGGTTCATTCGGATTAACTGTTTATGATGAGGCAGAACAAAAGAAATGGGCAGCCAGATGAAGGTGTGTGCGGTTGAGGGCATATGCTTCAGAAGGATTACTGTTTGCGACTAGGCAGCACAATAGAAATGGTCAGCCAAATCAAAGTGTCTGCGATTGACGGCATACACTTCACATAGATGAGTTGTTTGCAATTAGCCACAACAAACAAAAACAGTTAGACAGATTAACGTGTGTGCGCTAGACGAGCACACGTTCTAATTAAAAGAAGCATGCGCAATGGTAATAAGGAGCGCGCATGGTTGTTGTAACAAGACGTGTGCTGACATTGCATATTGCGGTGCACCCTATGGTGCAAACGTCACGTACGCAGCCGAGAAAGCGTGCCCACGTTACGTCATCCGGAAATAGTGCTGCATTTAGAAATTATAGAACCGTCAATAAATTTTGAGCCTGCTCCCGTCACATTTCAAATTACGACCATGCTATATTTAATTGCAAACCTATTCACACCAATCAAAACCTAAACGGTTTCCCATTTAGGAGCTTATTAGTACTCGGTTATAAATACCACTATTCAAGATGACTGCACATTCCTCCTCAATTCCCCATCCACAAAAACAAACAAGTTATTCATCGTCGTTCCCTTCCGTCTGCCATGGCCAGCGTGAGTTCTGGTTCGAAAGATTGCCACCAGGGAGAGGCGAGCATGGAAGCACAAGCACGAGAGATGTCCCGCCTCGCCACGAAAGTAGCCGACATGTCCGCGGCGCGGCCGTAGCAGCACAGAGGTCCCGTCGTGCCGCCGAAGCAGCACGGAGGTCCCGCCGGGCTGTCGATGCAGCAGACTGGTCCGGCCGCGCTGTAGAAGCAACAGAGATGTCCCGCCGCGCCGTGAATGCAGTAGAGATGTCCTTCCGCGTCGCGGCGGCCTGGTAAAATGTCTCGCTGGCAGGTGAGGACTCTTACAGGCGCATGCATGCAATCATTCATAGCCAGATGGATCATATCTCCAGCTAGGCGAGGCTGCAGGACGACATGAAAGCCTCGTTTGAATAGGCTACCAGCATCGTCCGACAACTAAGGGAGGGCAATGCGAAGCTCCGGGCCGAGCGCGACCTGCTGAGGGCGAATATCGTCGGAAGTGCGGAGCAGCAGGAGGAGACCACTACCATGTTGAAGAGGACTAGCATCATCATTGAGAAACTTATGGAGGAGAATGCCATGCTCCGCATCAAGCGCAAAAGGCTGGTGGAGGAATACGTGGATGTTCTCAAGCAGCGTCTTGAGGACACAAAAGAGCTCGTCGCCGCTCGCTACGGAGACTAGTTCCCGCGGCCTGTAGCAACGCATCAAGAAAGTAGAGATCACCGAGCCAGATCGTTATCTTCCTTCTTCTTTTTCCCTTGTGTATTTTGGGCGTTGCCGCATGTGACTTTTTTAATTATCTTCCTAAATATGTAAGACAATTATTATCCACTATCATCATCCTTATATTCATCAGTCTTGCTAAGTCGCAGTCGATACTATATAGGTCTGTCGGATCTTACATCAAGATCCGTGCAAAATTTTCTTTTCAGATTTTCTTTTTTCTCTCTTAAATCTTAGTAGAGTGAGACATAGCCACGCTGTGAAACAGGGGCTCAGGCGCCATTAATGGAGACGTTGGGAGGAAGGTGGGCGGTGGATAGAGGTCAAAGGGCTCTCCTCCCAATGAGCACACGCAATGGGTCTGATCACACGTCTCCCGTACTCAAATAGCTACCCCACACGGCACCTTCTAGCCAATAAAAAAAGGAGACGCGTGGCGGCATGTAATTGGTAAGTAGAACGCCCACGATTTCAATAATACTTGTGTTTCCGATTTGTAATGTGACAGCACTTGTTCCAAAATGACTTTGTTGATTGTTAATATGTGCCTTCACAAATCAGATAGAAAAATTACCACAGCATGTTGGTGCCATGTCATGACATCACGCCAAGTTTCATGATTTCCAGGCGAGTTTTGGATTTACGGGAATTTTAAAACTAAGTTTCTCAATGTTTCCGGCCGAGCCAAGACGCCCAGATGTTTGAATTTCATTCACACTTCTTCCATGGTACCTAGAAGTTTGCCCAAGTACACATAAATGATTTTCAACTAAATTTTGCGCACTGGAGCATGCGCTTATACTTCAAATTTGAATTATGTGCATTAAATGCCTGGAAAATCAATTAATGTATAAAAAGGCCAAACGAACTCGGAATAATTCCAAAATTTAGCACAGAACTCCTATTTGGTCTAAGCTACCTGTGTAAAAAAATCAAGGCGGGAGAAGGTAGTGTATGTCATTTCGCACATGGAGGTGACACGTTCCCTCTCGGAACCATGAGCCTTCTTGGGAGAAGCTCCGGTTTGCAAGAAGCTTAAACCAAAGCTTGTCCCAATTTTTGGCCAAAAAAATTACCACAACATGTTGGTGCCATGTCATGACACCATGCCAAGTTTCATGATTTTCAGGCATGTTTTGGATTGACAGGAATTAAAAAATCAAGTTTCTCAATATTTCCAGCCGAGCCACGATGTCTAGATGTTTGAATTCCATTCCCATTTCTTGCATGGGACCTACAAATTTACCCAAGGACACACATGTGATTTTTCAACCAACTTTGATGCACTGGAGCATGTGCTTGTAGTTCAAATTTGTATTATGCACATTAAATGCCCAATTCAATTAATGTATGAAAAGGCCAAACGAACCCAAAACAATTCCAAAATTTAGTATGATACTTCTATTTGGTCTAATCTGCCTGTGTAAAAAAATTAAGGCGAGAGAAGGTAGTGTATGTCATTTCACACACGGAGGTGACACGTTCCCTCTTGGAACCACGAGCCTTCTTGAGAGAAGCTCCAGTTTGAAAGAAGCTTACACCAAAGCTTGTCCCAATTCGGCCAAAAAAATTATCACAACATGTTGGTTCCATGTCATGACATCATGCCAAGTTTCATGATCTTCAGGCGTGTTTCGGATTTACATGAATTAAAAAACCAAGTTTCTCAATCTTTCCCGCCGAGCCACGACGCACAGATGTTTGAATTTCATTCCCATTTCTTGCATGGGACTTAGAAATTCATCCAAGGACACACATGTGATTTTTCAACCAACTTTGATGCACTGGAGCATGTGCTTGTAGTTCAAATTTGAACTATGCACACTAAATGACCAGAAATTCAATTAATGTATAAAAAAAGTCCAAACGAACCCGGAATAATTCCAAATTTTAACACGGCACTCATATAGTTCTATGTTGCCTATGTAAAAAATCAACAGGGGTGGAGGGAGCATATATTGTTTCACACACAAAGGTCACACGTCCCCCCTCGGGAACCATGATTCTTCTCGAGAGAAGCTCCGGTTTGCAAGAAACTTATACCAAAACTTTTCCAAATGCGGCCAATTTTTTAACCATAGCATGCTGGTGCCATGAAATGACACCATGCCAAGTTTCATGATTTTCAGGTGAGTTTTGAATTTCCAGGAATTTAAAACCCAAGTTTCTTAATGTTCCCGGCCGAGCCACGACGCACAGATGTTCAAATTTCATTCCCATTTCTTGCATGGGACCTATACATTCACCCAAAGACACACATGTGATTTTTCAACATATTTGGTGCACTGGAGCATATTGTTGGGAAACGTAGCATGCAATTTCAAAAAAATTCCTACGCTCATGCAAGATCTATCTAGGAGATGCATAGCAATGAGAGGGGGAGAGTGTCTACGTACCCTCGTAGACTGAAACCGGAAGCATTTGACAACACGGTTGATGTAGTCGAACTTCTTCTCGTTCTGACTGATCAAGCACTGAACGTACGACACCTCCGAGTTCTGCACACGTTCAGCTCGATGACGTCCCACGAACTCTTGATCCAGCAAAGTGTCAAGGGAGAGTTTCGTCGGCACGACGGCATGGTGACAGTGATGGTGAAGTGATCCGCGCAAGGCTTATCATGATGTGCGTTACCGAGAGGGCCCAGAGATACCTCTCCGATACTCGGAGTGCCAAATCCTAATCTCGATCTATGCCAACCTAACAAACACCTTCGGAGATACCTGTAGAGCATCTTTATAATCACCCAGTTACATTGTGATGTTTGATAACACACAAGGTATTCCTCTGGTATTCGAGAGTTGCATAATCTCATAGTCGAAGGAATATATATTTGACATGAAGAAAGCAATAGCAATAAAACTTAACGATCATAATGCTAAGCTAACGGATGGGTCTTGTCCATCACATCATTCTCCTAATGATGTGATCCCGTTCATCAAATGACAACACATGTCTATGGTTAGGAAACTTAACCATCTTTGATCAACGAGCTAGTCTAGTAAAGGCTTACTAGGGACACTGTGTGTCATGGAATTGTCACGGCAGATGTCCTAGCAGAAGGACTTAGTCACAGGGCCATCGCATCTAGGTTAGCTTAAAGGGGTTAAACGGGACAAAGGACACAGAGAGTTTATACTAGTTCGGCCCCTTATGATGAAGGTAAAGGCCTACTCCAGTTTGGGATTGTATTGCTGAGGTTTCGATCACCAGGGAGCGAATATGCTTGACCTAGTTCTTGATTTGTTGTCTCTTGTCCTAAACCGCCGCCGGGTCGTCCCTTTATATACACAGGTTGACGCCCGGCGGCTCACGGAGTCCCTGCTAGTTTATACAACGTATTCGGCTCGGTGACTAACTATGCCCGTCTTATAATACAAGTCATATATACATGGCGGTTCATCCACCTGGGCCGTAAGCCACCTCTGGGTCTTGGGCCGTCTCCAGGCTCCTATGATCCGCCATATTCATTGGTAAGCCACCAGTGGTATAACCCGGCCCCTCCTGGGCGGTTTATACCCAGTAGTTATATCCCCAACATTAGGGTCCAGGTTGATGTGAACTTGTTCATATCAATCTTTAATACTTAGAAAAAATCTTTCCTCATTTTCTCTTGCAAAATCTTGTAACCCACCATGACTTCATCTCCTAGGATTGTTATAACCCACTGTGACGTCATCTGTCATTAATATTATACAAGGCCCAAATCTTAATATACCCTCTCTTTTAATGAGCCTCCAAAAATCGAGGTGCCTGTGCTGTCACATATCCATTTTTCAGCCTCCTTGATTCCCGCGCATGCCACTTATCTTTCCAGCCTTATAAATAGGTCCAGGGGTCCCTTTTCACTTTCCCCCTTGCCTTCTCATCTCCATCTTCTACCTCACGACGCCTCTGTGTCCGAGCTCCGCCTTCGCCATCGACCTTCACCACTGCCTCGTCTACGGCCGCTGCACCAACCTGAACAGTCCGTCCGCGCATCTCCGCCATTCAGCAGCTCCGGTGAGTTGTCCCTTTTCCTTTGGACATAGATCCCATTAGGGTTTCCACAAGTTCGTCGCAGTTCATCTCTGCCTTTCTTTGTTCTTCACTGTATTTTGAGATTTCGATCCAAACTTTATACTCCTCCTGCATGGTGGTAGTTGTAGTACTAATTTTTGATATTAAAACATCTCCTCTGGGTGAGAAACCCCATCTGGACACATGAATTGCTCAACTACTGCCACTTAGGTTTAGATATTTTCCATTATTTGAAGTGTTGTAGATCCAAAATCATAGCATCAATCTGTGAAATCTGTTTTTCCAACACTTAGCAACTTTTCCACTCTCAGATATGTAAATCAATAATTGTGTGGGCGGCTTAGCTCAGAAACCATAACCCGCCAGGTACCATTAACCCCCTTTTAAGCCGCCAATAACTCACCTTTATGATTTCAGTGTTATCCTCCGGTTTAACACCTTTGCATGCATGCTTCATTATTATTTGCTTTTAAACCAATAGATGGTTTAACCATATAATCTTTAACCGGCATAATCCTCCTTTCAAATCAGCAAAAAATGACTAAGACATACACTACTTGCAACTGGGTCCGATCCCGGGTTACTGAAGAAGACCTGAACAACTTTGTTGCAACCGACACCTTAGCCAAGAAAGAGGACATCCACTGGAGGGTCCCTGGCGAAGAAAATCCACCTAAGCCCAAGGACGGAGAAGTGATTGTTTTCACTAACCACATGATTCGGGGGTTCAGCCCGCCCGGCTCAAAGTTTTTTCATGACGTTCTTCATTTTTTTCCAACCTCACCCTCAAGATATTGGGCCCAATTATGTGTCCAATATTTGCAACTTTCAAGTATTCTGTGAAGCTTATCTTCAAGAGGATCCCATAGTTGAATTATTCAGAGAATTTTACTACTTAAACCATCAGACAGAGTTTACTGACGGGCCCAGCTTGGAACTCGGTGGGGTTTCAATTCAGAAGAGAAAAGAAGCCAGCTTTCCCTACACCAAGCCGCCGAGTCACCCCAAAGATTGGAACCAAAGTTGGTTTTACTGCCAAGATACATCTCGAGCAGACGAAAATCCTCTGTCGGGTTACCGCGATCATCGGCTTAGCAACACACATCCACTTCCCCCACAGATCAATGCAAAGGAACATGCCAAATATGCACCAGCTTTTTCAAAGCTCCGAGCCTTCATGGCTAATGGCCTAACCGGCATCGACTTTGTTTGGTGCTGGGTGTCCTGGAGCATCTTGCCATTAAGCCGTCGCCCCGGCTTAATGTGCGAATATACTGGCGATTTAAAATATCCCCAACACCACTGCAACATTCAACTGTCTGACGCAGAAATTACTAAAGCCACCAAGGCGTTGCTGAATGAATCTTTGGTAGATTGTAGTAAAATAGGACTTAGTCCTTTCTGCTCCTTCAACAAACCGCCTTCTGTAAGTATTGCACACCTTCCGGTTAATCACATTTGCATTAATATTGCCCACTTATGATCTTTTGATTTTAACAGGCCAACTCTCCATTTTGGAAGAAGAAACCGCAAGAAAAACCGGCCAAACCAGCTCATACCAATATGAAGGTCACCAAGAGGCCTGCTAAAAAGAAAACCATCGAACCCGCCGGGTTAAACTCGGATGATGAGAGTGATGATGATGAGTCGGAGGTAGAACTTGACTCTCTTGGCTCATTTTCATACATCTCATTGACAATGATTGTTATCAGGAGGAAGCTGAAGCCAGCCGTGCGGGTGACGATGAGGTAATTGTTCTTCCCTCCGGCTCAAAGTCTGTGCCAAAACAGAAAATTCGTCAGGCAAGCCGAAAAGTAAGGTTTTCTCATCCTTTGGCTTATTTGGATCCCAACTTTATTTTGAAGAAGCAACAACATGAAGCTCGCCGGACAACCCGGAATAGTGGCGGTGGAGTTTTATCCTCCGGCTTACCAAACACCCCAGCACCTTGATACGTCCATTTTGCACCATGCTTTTATATCGATGTTTATCGCATTATGGACTGTTATTTCACTTTATGTCACAATACTTATGGCTATTCTCTCTTATTTTACAAGGTTTACACAAGGAGGGAGAATGCCGGCAGCTGGAATTCTGGTCTGGAAAAGAAGCAAATATTAGAGACCTATTCCGCGCAACTCCAAAAGTCCTGAAACTCCACGGAACGTCTTAAAAGAAATAAAGAAAAATCCACGCCAAAGATGAAGGCCAGGGGGCCCACACCCTGCTCATGAGGGTGGGGGGTGCGCCCCCCCATAGGGCGCCCCCCTATCTCATGGGCCCCCTGGTGGCTCTCCGATGACCATCTTCTCCTATATGAGGTCTTTCGATGAGAAAAAAAATAAGAGGGAACTTTTCGGGACAAGACTCCGCCGCCACGAGGCGGAACCTTGGCGGATCCAATCTAGACCTCCGGCAGAGCTGTTCTGCCGGGGATACTTCCCTCCCGGAGGGGGAAATCATCACCATCGTCATCACCAACGCTCCTCTCATCGGGAGAGGGCAATCTCCATCAACATATTCACTAGCACCATCTCATATCCAAACCCTAGTTCATCTCTTCTATCCAATTCTTGTCTCAAAGTCTGGGATTGGTGCTAGTAGGTTGCTAGTAGTGTTGATTACTCCTTGTAGTTGATGCTAGCTGGTTTAATTGGTGGAAGATCATATGTTCAGATCCTATATGCATATTATTACCCCTCTGATTATGAACTTGAATATGCTTTGTGAGTAATTACGTTCGTTCTTAAGGACAAGGGAGAAGTCTTGCTATGAGTAGTCATGCGAATTTGGTATTCGTTTGATATTTTGATAAGATGTATGTTGTCTAGCCTCTAGTGGTGTTATGTGAACGTCGACTACATAACACTTCACCATTATTTGGGCCTAGAGGAAGGCATGGGAAGTAATAAGTAGATGATGGGTTGCTAGAGTGACAGAAGCTTAAACCCTAGTTTATGCGTTGCTTCGTAAGGGGCTGATTTGGATCCATATGTTTCATGCTATGGTTAGGTTTACCTTAATACTTTTGTTGTAGTTGCGGATGCTTGCAATAGAGGTTAATCATAAGTGGGATGCTTGTTCAAGTAAGAACAGCACCCAAGCACCGGTCCACCCACATATCAAATTATCAAAGTATCAAACGCGAATCATATGAACGTGATGAAAACTAGCTTGACAATATTCCCATGTGTCCTCGGGAGCGCTTTTCCTATTATAAGAGTTTGTTCCGGCTTGTCCTTTGCTACAAAAGGATTGGGCTACCTTGTTGCACTTTATTTACTATTGTTACTTGTTGCTCGTTACAATTTATCATATTACAAAACTATCTGTTACCACTTATTTCAGTACTTGCACAGAATACCTTGCTGAAAACCGCTTATCATTTCCTTCTGCTCCTTGTTGGGTTCGACACTCTTACTTATCGAAAGGACTATGATAGCTCCCCTATACTTGTGGGTCATCAAGACTCTTTTTTGGCGCCGTTTCCGGGGAGTGTAGCGCCTTTCGTAGGTGGAATTTGGTAAGGAAAAATTTATATAGTGTGCTGAAATTTACTGTCACTTGTTACTATGGAAAGTAATTCTCTGAGGGGCTTGTTCAGGGTATCTTCACCCTGTCCAGTAGAGCAAAGAGTTGCTCCTCAACCTACTGAACCTATTGAAAATGAAACTCCTTTTGAATTTCCTGCGGCTATGATGGAAAAACTGCTAGCTAACCCTTTTACAGGAGATGGAACAAAGCATCCTGATGAGCACTTAATATATGTGGATGAAGTTTGTGGATTATTTAAGTTTGCAGGTATACCCGATGATGTTGCTAAGAAGAAGGTCTTCCCTTTATCTTTGAAGGGAGACACATTGATATGGTATAGGCTATGTGATGATATGAGATTCTGGGACTATAAAAGATTGAAGCTGGAATTTCATCAAAAGTATTACCCTATGCATCTTATTCATCGTGATCGCAATTATATATATAATTTCTAGCATCGCGAAGGAGAAAGCATCGCTCAAGCTTGGGGGAGGCTTAAATCAATGTTATATTCATGCCCCAATCATGAGCTCCCGAGAGAAATAATTATGCAAAGTTTTTATGCTCGGCTTTCTGAAAACAATCGCAACATGCTCGATACTTTTTGTGCTGGCTCTTTTATGATGAAGATATTGAATTCAGATGGAATTTATTGGATAGAATTAAACGCAAATCTAAAGATTGGGACCTCGACGAAGGTAAGGAGTCAGGTATGACACATAAGTTTGATTGTGTTAAATCTTTCATGGATACCGATATTTTCCGTAAGTTTAGCACTAAATATGGACTTTACTCTGAGATAGTAGCTTCTTTCTGTGAATCTTTTGCTACTTATGTTGATCTCCCTAAGGAGAAGTGGTTTAAATATCATCCTCCCATAGAAGTAAAAGTAGCTGCACCTATTAAAGTTGAAGAAAAGACTGTCACTTATAATGATCCTATTGTTCCTACTTCTTATGTTGAGAAACCACCTTTCCCTGTTAGAATAAAGGATCATGCTAAAGCTTCAACTGTTGTTCGTAAAAGCAATACTAGAACTTATACACCTCCTGAAGAAGTTAAAGTAGAACCTAATATTGCTATTGTTAAAGATCTCTTGTCTAATAATATTGATGGGCATAGACCCATGGTAGGCGTGCCTGTTATTTCTGTTAAAATAGGGGATCATTGTTATCATGGCTTATGTGATATGGGTGATAGTGCTAGTGTTATACCGCATACTTTATATGAAGAAATTAGGAATGAAATTGCACCTGCTGAGTTAGAAGATATTGATGTCACAATTAAACTTGCCAATAGAGATACTATTTTAACAATGGGAATTGTTAGAGATGTTGAAGTCTTGTGTGGGAAAACTAAATATCCTGCTGATTTTCTTGTTCTTGGTTCCCCACAAGATAGTTTTTGTCCCATTATATTTGGTAGACCCTTTTTAAATACTGTCAATGCTACCATAGATTGCACAAAGAATGTTGTTACTGTTGGCTTAGATGATATGGTTCATGAGTTTAATTTCTCTAAATTTAGTAAACAACATCGCGAGGAAGAATTACCTAGTAAGGATGAAATTATTGGTCTTGCTTCTATTGCCGTACCTCCTAGTGATCCTTTAGAACACTATTTGCTAGACCATGAAAATGATATGTTCATGAATGAAAGAAGGGAAATAGATGAAGTATTCTTTAAACAGGAACCTGTTCTGAAACACAACTTGCCTGTTGAAATCTTAGGGGATCCTCCTCCACCCAAGGGTGATCCCGTGTTCGAGCTTAAACCTTTGCCTGATAATCTTAAATATGCTTATCTTGATGAAAAGAAGATATATCCTGTTATTATTAGTGCTAACCTTTCAGAGCATGACGAAGAAAGATTATTGAAAACTCTGAAGAAGCATCGTGCTACTATTGGATATACTCTTGATGATCTTAAGGGCATTAGTCCCACTCTATGCCAACATAAAATAAATTTGGAAGCAGATGCCAAACCAGTTCGTGATCCTCAACGACGTCTGAATCCTAAAATGAAAGAAGTGGTAAGAAAAGAAATACTAAAGCTTCTGGAGGCAGGTATAACCTACCCCGTTGCTGATAGTGAGTGGGTAAGTCCTATCCATTGTGTCCCTAAGAAGGGAGGTATTACTGTTGTTCCTAATGATAAAGAAGAATTGATTCCACAAAGAATTATCACAGGTTATAGGATGGTAATTGATTTCCGCAAATTAAATAAAGCTACTAAGAAAGATCATTACCCCTTACCTTTTATTGATCAAATGCTAGAAAGATTATGCAAACACACACACTATCACTTTCTAGATGGTTATTCTGGTTTCTCTCAAATACCTGTGTCGGCTAAAGATCAATCAAAGACTACTTTTACATGCCATTTTGGCACTTTTGCTTATAGACGTATGCCTTTTGGTTTATGTAATGCACCTGCTACCTTTCAAAGATGCATGATGGCTATATTCTTTGACTTTTGTGAAAAGATTTGTGAGGTTTTCATGGAAGACTTTTCCGTCTATGGTTCCTCTTTTGATGATTGCTTGAGCAATCTTGATCGAGTTTTGCAGAGATGTGAGGAAACTAATCTTGTGTTGAATTGGGAAAAGTGCCACTTTATGGTTAATGAAGGTATTGTCTTAGGGCACAAAGTTTCTGAAAGAGGTATTGAGGTTGATAAAGCCAAGGTTGATGCTATTGAAAAGATGCCATGTCCCAAGGACATCAAAGGTATATGAAGTTTCCTTGGTCATGCCGGGTTTTATAGGAGGTTCATTAAGGACTTCTCAAAAATTTCTCGGCCGCTGACTAATTTATTGCAAAAAGATATACCATTTGTCTTTGATGATGATTGTGTAGAAGCATTTGAAATACTTAAGAAAGCATTAGTCTCTGCACCTATTGTTCAGCCACCTGATTGGAATTTATCCTTTGAAATTATGTGTGATGCTAGTGATTATGCTGTAGGTGCTGTTCTAGGGCAAAGAGTTGATAAGAAATTAAATGTTATTCATTATGCTAGTAAGACTCTAGACAATGCTCAAAGAAATTATGCTACTACTAAAAAAGAACTTTTAGCAGTTGTATTTGCTTGTGATAAGTTCAGATCTTATATTGTTGATTCTAAAGTAACTATTCAAACATATCATGCTGCTATTAAATATCTTATGGAAAAGAAAGATGCTAAACCTAGACTTATTAGATGGGTTCTCTTGCTACAAGAATTTGATTTGCATATTGTTGATAGAAAGGGAGCTGAGAACCCCGTTGCAGACAACTTGTCTAGGTTAGAAAATATTCTTAATGACCCACTACCTATTAATGATGACTTTCCTGATGAACAATTAAATGTTATAAGTACTTCCCGTAGTACTCCATGGTATGCTGATTATGCTAATTATATTGTTGCTAAGTTTATACCACCTAGCTTCACATACCAACAAAAGAAAAAGTTCTTCTATGATTTGAGACATTACTTTTGGGATGACCCACATCTTTATAAAGAAGGAGTAGATGGTGTTATTAGACGTTGTGTACCTGAGCATGAATAGGAACAGATCCTACACAAGTGTCATTCCAAGTCTTATGGAGGACACCACGCTGGAGATAGAACTGCACATAAGGTATTGCAATCTAGTTTTTATTGGCCTACTCTCTTCAAGGATGCCCGTAAGTTTGTCTTGTCTTCTGATGAATGTCAAAGAATTGGTAATATTAGTAGACGTCAAGAAATGCCTATGAATTATTCACTTGTTATTGAACCATTTGATGTTTGGGGCTTTGATTATATGGGACCTTTCCCTGCCTCTAATGGATACACACATATTCTAGTTGCTATTGGTTACATTACTAAGTGGGTAGAAGCTATTCCAACTAGTAGTGCTGATCATAACACTTCTATTAAAATGCTTAAAGAAGTTATTTTCCCGAGGTTTGGAGTCCCTAGATATTTAATGACTGATGGTGGTTCACACTTTATTCATGGTGCCTTCCATAAAATGCTTGCTAAATATGATGTTAATCATAGAATTGCATCTCCTTATCACCCACAGTCTAGTGGTCAAGTAGAGTTGAGCAATAGAGAGCTCAAATTAATTTTGCAAAAGACTGTTAATAGGTCTAGAAAGAATTGGTCTAAGAAACTTGATGATGCATTATGGGCTTATAGAACTGCATCCAAAAATCCTATGGGTATGTCCCCGTATAAAATGGTCTATGGAAAAGCATGTCACTTACCTCTCGAACTAGAACATAAGGCATATTGGGCTATTAAAGAGCTCAACTATGATTTTAAACTTGCCGGTGAGAAGAGGTTATTTGATATTAGCTCACTTGATGAATGGAGAACCCAAGCTTATGAAAATGCCAAGTTGTTTAAAGAAAAAGTTAAAAGATGGCATGACAAAAGGATACAAAAGCGTGAGTTTAATGTAGGTGATTATGTATTGCTATACAACTCTCGTTTAAGATTTTTTGCAGGAAAACTTCTCTCTAAATGGGAAGGCCCCTACATCGTCGAAGAGGTCTATCGTTCCGGTGCCAGAAAAATCAACAACTTTGAGGGCACGAATCCAAAGGTGGTAAACGGTCAAAGAATTAAACATTATATCTCAGGTAATCCCATAAATGTTGAAACCAATATTATTGAAACCGTAACCCCGGAGGAATACATAAGGGACACTTTCTGGAACGTTTCAGACTCCGAAAAGGAATAGGTATGTGGTACGGTAAGTAAACCGACTCCAAAAGAATTTTTAAGGCAATATTTCTCCATGTTGGAATATTTAGAAAAATAGAAAAATAAGTAGCAGTCCGGAAAGGACACGAGGGCCCCATAAGGGTGGTGGGGGCGCCCTACCCCCTGGGCGCGCCCCCTACCTCGTGAGCGCCTCGTGTGCTTTCCGGACTCCGTTTTCTTGCACGATACATATTTTGGTCGATAAAAATTCATTATATATCCTCCCGAAGGTTTTGACTCCCGTATCACGCAAAAATCTCCTGTTTTTGTTTCGAGCTGTCTTTCTGACAGATCT
The DNA here is from genome assembly GCF_018294505.1 of Triticum aestivum. Classification (NCBI taxonomy): domain Eukaryota; kingdom Viridiplantae; phylum Streptophyta; class Magnoliopsida; order Poales; family Poaceae; genus Triticum; species Triticum aestivum. Next base: position 448,374,847 of record NC_057794.1, read on the forward strand.
AGGTTATCATGACGGCTCCAAGCGCCTCCAAGGACAAGTTCTTCGAGAAGGTCAGCAACCCTTACCTCGCGGAGGTGCTGCGACACCCTCAAACCATTGAGATGCGTGATGGGTTGCTGCACATCCGCGATGAAGAGGGACCAAAGGGAACCGGAAGCATGGAGACGAGGCTCGAAGCAGTGGAGCAACAAGTTTTCAAGTGCCAAAGGATGGTGGAGCGTGGAATCAACGCTAGCCACATGATGCTCGCGGAGTTCACTAACAACTACAAGCCGGATGCCAAGAACACCGAGGAGGCCATCTTCAAGCTACATGAGAAGATCGAGCACCTCCAAGCCCAAGTCTATGACCTTCAAAACCAAAACTGTGAGTATGAATATAGATTCAAAAGAATGAGTTTGGCTGCAGAATTGAGGATCCCGGAGACTCGATCATCTTTTCTATGATGGTGAACCTATGCCTTGGAAGATGGATGACAAGCTTGCATCATCAACAACACCTCCACCGTCTCCCCCAACAAAGAAGAATTGAGTATCTGGGTATGGGCACTCCCCCTGGCAACTGCCAAGCTTGGGGGAGGTGCCCCGGTATCGTATCACCATCACTTTTACCTTTACCGTTTTTCTTAGTTCAATCCTTTTGATAGTATCTTGATCTAGTAGAATAAAGTCTATGGCATGATCTAGTTTTGAGTTTTGCTTTATGATCCCTCTATGTAATCGAGTCCGTGAGTTATATATAATAAAGATTAGTGTTGAGTCAAGGGCTTGATTATTTTTCCATGTCTTGGGTGAATAAAAGAAAAGAGAAAAAGAATAAAAGAAACAAAAAGTTCATATTGATCTTATTGAGAGTAATGACTTCACATAGAAAGAGTATGATGATTAAAAGTTGTTGGGAGTTGGCAGACATGGCTTTGGTCATTGTTGCAATTAATAGGAAGTAATAAGGAAAGAGAGGTTTCACATATAGATATATTATCATTGACATCTTTTATGATTGGGAGCACTCATTAAAATATGACATGCTAAAGAGTTGATGTTGGACAAGGAAGACAACGTAATGAGTTATGTCTTTCTTATACCTGAGATAAAGTATGTTGTCATGGTTCCTCTAACTTGTTGAGCTTGCCTTTCCCCCTCATGCTAGCCAAATTCTCAGCACCAAGTAGAAATACTACTTGTGCTTCCAAATATCCCTAAACCAGTTTTGCCATGAGAGTCCACCATATCTACCTATGGATTGAGTAAGATCCTTCAAGTAAGTTGTCATCGGTGCAAAGCAATAAAAATTGCTCTAAATATGTATGATTGATTGGTGTGGGAGAAATAAGCTTTATACGATCTTGTGATGTGGAAGTAATAAAAGCGACAGACTGCATAATAAAGGTTCATATCACAAGGGGCAATATAAAGTGACGTTCTTTCGCATTGAGATTTTATACATCCAACCATAAAAGGGCATGGCAACCTCTGCTTCCCTCTGCGAAGGGCCTATCCTTTATTATTATCTTCTTCCTTATGCAAGAGTCACGGTGATATTCACCTTTTCTTTTTCATTTTATCCTTTGGCAAGCTCAGCATGTTGGAAAGAACATGATATATATGTAATTGGATGTAGGGGAGCATGAACCATTATTGTTGACATTACCTTTGAGTAAAGGTTGTGGGGCAAAACTATAAGCCCCTATCTTTCTCTGTGTCCGATTAAAACTCCGTAACCACAAGTATCGCATGAGTGTTAGCAATTATGGAGGACTAAATGATAGTTGAGTATGTGGACTTGCTTTTTAGCTCTGACATGGACTCTTTCCGATGTTATAAATTGCAATTGCTTCAATGACTGAGATTATAGTTTGTTGGAACCCAATAAGGTGATGATTTATACTTTTGCATTGCGAATAGATCATCACTTGAACATAAGCAATCATATGACAAAACCTATATATGTTGCTGTTATAAGAATAATCATGATGCCTTCATGTCCATATTTTATTTTTATTAACGCCTCTACCTCTAAACATGAGGACATATTTATTGTTATCGGCTTTTCGCTTGAGGACAAGCAAGGTCTAAGCTTGGGGGAGTTGATACGTCCATTTTGCATCATGCTTTTATATCGATATTTATCGCATTATGGACTGTTATTTCACTTTATGTCACAATACTTATGGCTATTCTCTCTTATTTTACAAGGTTTACACAAGGAGGGAGAATGCCGACAGCTGGAATTCTGGTCTGGAAAAGGAGCAAATATTAGAGACCTATTCTGCGCAACTCCAAAAGTCCTAAAACTCCATGGAACGTCTTAAAAGAAATAAAGAAAAATCGACGCCAAAGATGAAGGCCAGGGGGCCCACACCCTGCTCACGAGGGTGGGGGGCGCGCCCCCCTAGGGTGCGCCCCCCTATCTCGTGGGCCCCCTGGTGGCTCTCCGATGCCCATCGTCTCCTATATGAGGTATTTCGATGAGAAAAAAATAAGAGGGAACTTTTCGGGACGAGACTCCGCAGCCACGAGGCGGAACCTTGGTGGATCCAATCTAGAGCTCCGACAGAGCTGTTCTGCCAGGGATACTTCCCTCCCGGAGGGGGAAATCATCACCATTGTCATCACCAACGCTCCTCTCATCGGGAGAGGGCAATCTCCATCAACATCTTCACCGGCACCATCTCATCTCCAAACCCTAGTTCATCTCTTGTATCCAATTCTTGTCTCAAAGTCCGGAATTGGTGCTAGTAGGTTGCTAGTAGTGTTGATTACTCCTTGTAGTTGATGCTAGCTGGTTTAATTGGTGGAAGATCATATGTTCAGATCCTATATGCATATTATTACCCCTCTGATTATGAACTTGAATATGCTTTGTGAGTAATTACGTTCGTTCCTGAGGACAAGGGAGAAGTCTTGCTATGAGTAGTCATGTGAATTTGGTATTCGTTTGATATTTTGATAAGATGTATGTTGTCTAGCCTCTAGTGGTGTTATGTGAACGTCGACTACATAACACTTCACCATTATTTGGGCCTAGAGGAAGGCATTGGGAAGTAATAAGTAGATGATGGGTTGCTAGAGTGACATAAGCTTAAACCCTAGTTTATGCGTTGCTTCATAAGGGGCTGATTTGGATCCATATGTTTCATGCTATGGTTAGGTTTACCTTAATACTTTTGTTGTAGTTGCGGATGCTTGCAATAGAGGTTAATCATAAGTGGGATGCTTGTTCAAGTAAGAACAGCACCCAAGCACCGGTCCACCCACATATCAAATTATCAAAGTATCGAACGTGAATCATATGAACGTGATGAAAACTAGCTTGACAATATTCCCATGTGTCCTCGGGAGCGCTTTTCCTATTATAAGAGTTTGTTCCAGCTTGTCCTTTGCTACAAAAGGATTGGGCTACCTTGCTGCACTTTATTTACTATTGTTACTTGTTGCTTGTTACAATTTATCATATCACAAAACTATCTATTACCACTTATTTCAGTACTTGCAGAGAATACCTTGCTGAAAACCGCTTATCATTTCCTTCTGCTCCTCGTTGGGTTCGACACTCTTACTTATTGAAAGGACTACGATAGATCCCCTATACTTGTGGGTCATCACACCTCGCAAACTTCGACCGAAGGTCTTAAAAATTTCTGACTTAGATTACCCCAAGGCGGGGTTTGTTTGTCAACCTCTTAACCCGTCTGATTGAAATTATCAGGGAACATCTCACTCTTCCTCTAGCGGCTCAACGGGAACCCAAATCCCATCTTTCAAGACTGTACCTAGGTAAGGGTATATGTAATTATTCAAAACTTCGTGCCTGATCAATATGTTGACCTCTTTGTGTTCCTTATTTTTAGGGTTCAGGCCAAGCCCAGCAAGAAGGCAAAACTGAACAAAGGGGTCGATGACTCCAACCCGTCTGAGCCGGAACAACAACAACCCTAACTCTCTCATCCAATTGCTGAAGCTATTGTTTGACGATCCACCACTAGAAGAGCATGAAGTTACCATGGATCAAATGGATGTTGAACCGGTCATCCCTACTCCTCCGAGTCCCATCAAGCCTTTAGAAACAAAGATTGACAATGTTGTTGTCACTGGGTTTGGGTATACTGCGCCGGGTAGCCCCACTGCTCTGTCCAAGCACAATGCCAAAGAAGACTTTTCCACTGTTGATAAAGGCAAGTGGAAAATAGACTTGGAAAGCTACTCACAATTCAACACTCAATAAATCCATTCCGGTTATTTAAACCGTCTACACACAAGCCGCAACTTTGAAGCCGGCTTAGTCAACTTGATGAAGGAACGCTATGAGGTAACCCATCACAACTCTCTTCACCATTATATCTCTATCAGCCGCCAAGTCTATAGAGTATGATAGGATTAAATATTCTATAGACTTTCAAATAGCCACAAAGTAGATCTCCCTCACTAGTAGCCCCCAAGGGCCGGCTTTAATCATCATGTTAAGCCGGGATTTTAAATATATCAGGATTCAACTTTGCATCAGTAGCCCCCAAGGGCCGGTTTAAACTTGTCAAGTTAAAAACGGGACTTAACAACATTGATAGATCAACACTTCAATAATTTTGATAAACTGGATCATTTCACCCAAGTCATCAGATAAATTCATCTTTCAAAAGAGCAATAGGCATTAGCCCCCAAGTGCCAAGGATAATACTTGTATTGTGCTTGGGACTTCAAAAAAATTGTCTTAAAAAGAGAAATATGCATTAGCCCCCAAGTGCCAAGGATAATACTTGTATTGTGCTTGGGACTTCAAAAATAATCATGGTCGTAATACTTTCCATGTGTGCTCATGTCACAGGCTGAATTAACTGAGAAGGACTCACAACTCAATGATCTAAAGGCCAACATCAAAACACAGCAATCTGAAACATCCAAGGCCAAGTCAGAACTGAAAGCTGCTTTGGAGAACATTGAGCAGCTTAAACAAAACTTCAATACTGATAAGGATGGCTGGGAGACCGAAAAACGGCTCTATTGAAGAGAGCAGAAGAAGCTGAAGTCGCGCTTAAACCGGTGACTGATGAACTGTCTCGTTTACAGCAGCAAATCAACAATATGTCATTGGCCATCTTCGGTAAGTAGTGATCATGACTGCTTTCATCATTATAAATCCATTATAAACACCTACCGGCTTATCAACAAATTAACTGATGCAGGTTCTCGGAGCGTCAAGTTGGGTGCAGACATGCGTATCAGGTTGAAAGCCGTCTACACTCTTGTAGAACAATTATACACTGGCGCTCAACGGACCATTGTTGCTGCTTTGCACAAGAAACAGCCGCCCACTCTTATCAAGGATACATTGGAAAGGTTGTCAGTGGTGCCCAAAAGGATTGAAGAGTTTAAGTGAGCCTCCGCCAGAGCCGGTGCTTTAACTGCTTTAAGTCGGGCCAAGGCGTGGCAAGCAGATCTTGATCCGGAAGACCTGGGCAATGGTTGCCCAAGTGTAAAGGAAGATGGGTCACCCTTCAGTGTCGATGCCTTTGCAGATATAGTAAGATCAATGCGTCCGTTAGCAACCTGGCTGGCTAAAGAAACCAATTTATCTCAATACCAGGCAACTTATGACGCTGATAATAAAACGGTGAAGGCGCAGGTTCATCAGGAGACGGATCTCATCCCGCCGATTCATAAGCACACCTTCGTTCCTGACATTGATCCATCCAACTTTATCGATGATGTGTTGGGGAACACAATATTTCAAAAAAGATCATACGATCACGCAAGATCTATCAACGGATGCATAGCAATGAGGGGAGAGTGTGTCTACGTACCCTCGTAGACCGAAAGCAGAAGCGTTGAGTAACGCGGTTGATGTAGTCGAATGTCTTCGCGATCCAACCGATCAAGTAGCGAATGCACGGCACCTCCGCGATCTGCACATGTTCAGCTCGGTGATGTCCCTCAAACTCTAGATCCAGCTGAGGCCGAGGGAGAGTTTCGTCAGCACGACGGCATGTTGACGGTGATGAAGAAGTTACCGACGCATGGCTTCGCCTAAGCACTATGACAATATGACCGAGGTGGAAATCTGTGGAGGGGGGCACCGCACACGGCTAAGAAATCAACTTGTGTGTCTATGGGGTGCCCCCCTCTCCCGTATATCAAGGAGTCGAGGAGGGGGCCAGCCGGCCTCATAGGGCGTGCCCCAAGGGGGGAATCATACTCCTACTAGGAGTAGGTTCCCCCCTTTCCTAGTCCAACTAGGAGGGGGAAGGAAAGGGAAGAGGGGAAGAAGGAAAGGGGGGCCGGCCCCCCTCCCCAATTCGAATTGGGCTTGGGGGGCGCACCCCTCCTCTTGGCCGCCTCCCCAATTCGGATAAGTACTCCGGAAAATGCCCGAACTTATCCGAAACCTTTCCGGTGTCCAAACATAATCTTCCAATATATCAATCTTCATGTCTCGGCCATTTAGATACTCCTCGTTATGTCCATGATCACATCCGGGACTTCGAACAACCTTCGGTAAATCAAATCACATAACTTGAGACATTTTCCCAGGCCGTCGCGGCGCGGGAGGACATCTCTACTGCATTCACGGCACGGCGGGACATCTCTGTTGCTTCTGCGGCGCGGCCGGACCAGTCTACTGCATCGACAGCCCGGCAGGACCTCCGTGCTGCTTCGGCGACACGGCGGGACCTCCGTGCTGCTACGGCCGTGCGGCGGACATGTCGGCTACTTTCATGGCGAGGCGGGACATCTCTCGTGCTTGTGCTTCCATGCTCGCCTCTCCCTGGTGGCAATCTCTCGACCCAGAACTCACGCTGGCCATGGCAGACGGAAGGGAACGATGATGAATAACTTGTTTGTTTTTGTGGATGGGGAGTTGAGGAGGAATGTGCAGTCATCTTGAATAGTGGTTGAGGGAGTCCTGGATTAGGGGGTGTTCGGATAGCCGGACTATACCTTCAGCCGGACTCCTGGACTATGAAGATACAAGATTGAAGACTCCGTCCCATGTCCGGAAGGGACTTTCCTTGGCGTGGAAGGCAAGCTTGGCGATACGGATATGAAGATCTCCTACCATTGTAACCAACTTTGCATAACCCTAACCCTCTTCGGTGTCTATATAAACCGGAGGGTTTTAGTCCGTAGGACAACATACACATCAACAATCATACCATAGGCTAGCTTCTAGGGTTTAGCCTCCTCGATCTCGTGGTAGATCTACTCTTGTACTACCCATATCATCAATATTAATCAAGCAGGACATAGGGTTTTACCTTCATCAAGAGGGCCCGAACCTGGGTAAAACTTCGTGTCCCTCGCCTCATGTTACCATCCGGCCTAGACGCACAGTTCGGGACCCCCTACCCGAGATCCGCCGGTTTTGACACCGACATTGGTGCTTTCATTGAGAGTTCCTCTGTGTTGTCGCCGTCAGGCTCGATGGCTCCTACGATCATCAAAAGCGATGCAGTCCAGGGTGAGACCTTCCTCCCCGGACAGATCTTCGTCTTCGGCAGCTTCGCACTACGGGCCAATTCGCTTGGCCGTCTGGAGCAGATCGAAAGCTACGCCCCTGGCCATCAGGTCAGATTTGGAAGTTTAAAATTACACAGCTGACATCCGCGGAGACTTGATCTTCGACGGATTCGAGCCACTGCCGAGCTCGCCGCTCTGTCACGACGAGCATGATTTAGCTCTGCCGCCAAACAGTGCCCTGGAGGCCGCACCCGCATCAGCTCCGATCCCTAATTCGGAGCCAACTGCGCCGATCGAGGATGGGTGGTTGGACGCCACCTCAGGGGCTGCGACCCTAACGGCAATTGAGCCGAACACCAGCCCCTTACTCTGTGAGACTCGTGACTCCAAGGAGCCGGACTCTTCTCCGGACTCTGAACCCTCCGCGCCCCTGCCGATCGAATCCGATTGGGCGCCGATCATGGAGTTCACTACCGCGGACATCTTTCAACACTCGCCTCTCGGCGATATCCTGAAGTCACTGAAGTCTCTCTCTTTATCAGGAGAGCCCTGGCCGGACTATGGTCAGCAAGGTTGGGGTACGGACGATGAAGAAATTCAAAGCCCACCCACCACCCACTTTGTAGCCACTGTCGACGACTTAACCGACATGCTCGACTTCGACTCCGAAGACATCGACGGTATGGACGCCGATGAAGGAGATGATGAAGAACCAGCGCCTACTAGGCCCTGGAAAGCCACCTCGTCGTATGACATATACATGGTGGACACCTCAAAAGAGGGAGATGGCGATGGAACAGCGGAGGATGACCCCTCCAAGAAACAGCCTAAGCGCCGGCGTCAGCGGCGCCGCTCAAAATCCCGCCAAAACAAACACGGTGATTCCAGCACGGGAGATAATAATACTCCGGAAAGCACCGAAGAAAACCCCCTCCAGCAAGATTTAGCACAGGAGGATGGAGAAACCAGCCCTCATGAGAGAGCGGCAGACAGAGAGGTCGAGGACGATAATTATATGCCTCCCTCCGAAGACGAGGCAAGCCTCGACGACGAAGAATTCGTCGTACCAGAGGATCCCGTCGAGCAAGAGCGTTTTCAATGCAGGCTTATGGCCACGGCAAGAAGCCTCAAGAAAAAACAGCAATAGCTTAGAGCTGATCAAGATTTGCTAGTCGATAGATGGACTGAAGTCCTTGCGGCCGAAGAGCATAAACATGAACGCCCCTCCAAGAGCTACCCAAAGCGCAGGTTGCTACCCCGATTAGAGGAGGAAGCACTTGATGCGGCCGACCGACCACCTCGTGGCCGCGACAAAGAGGCCTCTCGGCCCTCCACTCAAGCCGCACCCCGTACCAAGGCACAAGAATATGCGCCGGACTTACGAGACATGTTGGAGGACAAGGCAAGATAAACAAGATCAATCTACGGATCGCGTGGGCGCCCCACGGCTCGAGACAGCATCCGTCACGCCGGCCACAAATTTGACAGGGCCGAACATAGTAGACAAGGCTCACTGGAGCTACGTCATGATATAGCCCAGTACAGAGGCGCCGCACACCCACTCTGCTTTACAGATGAAATAATGGATCATCAAATCCCCGAGGGTTTCAAACCCGTAAACATCGAATCATATGATGGGACAACAGATCCTGCGGTATGGATCGAGGATTATCTCCTTCATATCCACATGGCCCGCGGCGATGATTTCCACGCCATCAAATACCTCCCACTCAAGCTTAAAGGACCAGCTCGGCATTGGCTTAACAGCTTGCCAATAGGATCAATCAGCTGTTGGGAGGACCTGGAAGTCGTATTCCTCGACAATTTCTAGGGCACTTATGTGCGACCCCTAGACGCCGATGACCTAAGTCACGTAATTCAGCAGCCAGAGGAATCGGCCAGGCAATTCTGGACACGGTTCCTAACAAAGAAAAATCAAATAGTCGACTGTCCGGACGCTGAGGCCCTAGCAGCCTTCAAGCACAATATCCGTGACGAGTGGCTGGCCCGGCACCTTGGACAGGAAAAGCCGAAATCTATGGCAGCACTCACGACACTCATGACCTGCTTTTGCGCGGGAGAAGACAGCTGGCTTGCTCGTAGCAACAATATGACCAAGAACCCTGGTAATTCGGACACCAGGGATAGTAGTGGCATGTCGCGTCGCAACAAGCAGAAGCACCGCATTAACGGCGACAATGCTGAGGATACGACAGTTAATGCCGGATTCAGAGGCTCTAAATTCGGTCAGCAGAAAAAGCCATTTAAAAGGAATCTTAGGGGCCCGTCCAGTTTGGACCGAATACTCGACCGCTTGTGCCAGATACATGGCACCCCCAAAAAGCCGGCCAATCACACCAACATGGATTGTTGGGTGTTCAAGCAGGCAGGCAAGTTAAACGCCGAAAATGAAGACAAGGGGCTGCATAGCGATGACGACGAGGAGCCCCGGCCGCCGAACAACAGTGGACAGAAGGGTTTTCCCCCACAAGTGCGGACGGTGAACATGATATACGCAACCCACATCCCCAAAAGGGAGCGGAAGCGCGCATTAAGGGACGTATACGCGGTAGAGCCAGTCGCCCCAAAGTTCAACCCATGGTCCTCCTGCCCGATCACCTTTGATTGAAGGGACCATCCCACTAGCATCCGTCATGGCGGATTCACTGCATTGGTTCTAGACCCAATTATTGACGGATTTCATCTCACTAGAGTCCTTATGGACGGCGGCAGCAGCCTGAACCTGCTTTACCAGGATACAGTGCGGAAAATGGGTATAGATCCCTCGAGGATTAAGCCCACCAAAACGACCTTTAAAGGCGTAATACCAGGTGTAGAGGCCAACTGTACAGGCTCAGTCACACTTGAAGTGGTCTTCGGATCTCCGGATAACTTCCGAAGCGAGGAGTTAATCTTCGACATAGTCCCGTTTCACAGTGGTTATCACGCACTACTCGGGCGAACCGCATTCGCTAAGTTCAATGCGGTACCGCATTACGCATACCTTAAACTCAAGATGCCAGGCCCTCGAGGAGTAATTACGGTCAATGGAAACACCGAACGCTCCCTCCGAACGGAGGAGCACACGGCGGCCCTTGCAGCGGAAGTACAAAGCAGCCTCTCCAGGCAGTTCTCTAGTCCGGCCACTAAACGACCGGACACCGTCAAGCGCGCCCAGAGTAACCTACAACAAGACCGCCTGGCATGATCCGAGCAGGCGTAGCAATGCGGCCCCGACCCCAACCCTCGCAAAAAGGCGATGCCAGTACTTCACGTACATAACTACGCTCTAGAGATACCATGGGCACAGGGGGAGGGGCACCATCATGGCACGCCCAAAACATGGCTTAAACTGTACCAGGGGCTGCCGATTTTTTTAATTTTCTCTTACTTTCAGGACTTCATCCTTCGGAAGGCCTGTTCGGTAGTTCAATTGCCGCACAAACGATGCAAGAACCAGGGAAGCAGACAAGCCACGCCGCATTACGGAACCCCCAGGTGGTATCTATCACGAGCAGTATACCCGTTCCGCATACTATTCCATAGCTTGCCCCTGGAACAGACATGTTAACTAGTCCAACCTTCCACTTATCGCATTACTTGTATTGTTCTTCCTTGATCGCACACCTTTTTAATAAACAATGCATAGCTTTCGTATATTTTTGCATTACCTTTTTCCTTTATATATGTTCCTTAACGACATGTTGCACCCATACACGTTGGTACGGCCAAAATACGCCAGGGGCTTTAGTACCCCCCAATATGGTGTGAGAAGTCCGAACACTTTAACAAGTGCGGCACCCCGAACTTATAGCATTATATGCATCGGCTCCGAATCATGTCTTGGGTCAATAGTTGGGTTTGCCCGGCTCCTATGTTTTGGTGCCTTACGTTCCGCTATATCGGCTAAGGTAGCACTAGGAGAACCACTGCGATTGTGCCCCAGTTGAGCTGGGTCGAGCACCTCAGTGGAGAAAGCTAAAACTGACTGTCATGATGAAGCGAGAGCTGGTCGCTGTTCGAGAGGTTTTTTCGAGTCCCTAAAGACTTATGCCGCTTTGGGCGAGGAACCAGTTCTGTCCGGCCAAGGCGTGGATAGCGCCCCAAACTCGGTCTTCCGAATACCAGGGGCTTCGCCAAAATTTAAAACTATAGAATTCTATGGCTAAGTGAGAGTGTTCACGCATTATAGTCCGATTGCCTTGTTCGTTGGGCTGGGCGCCTCCCTCGACGGACCCAAACATGGGAAAACGAGCGCTCAGGTTTATCCCCGAACACCCCAGCACTAGCGGCACGGGGGCAGAAGCCGACGACTTGCCATCTCTCAGAATTGATAAACAGCCGCACAGAAGGTAATATTTTAAATTCAAACAGCATTTCTTAGCGCATATGAACAAGTTTTCAGCGCACAGGACAAAACGAGCGAGTTTTACTCAAAAATTACATCTCTGGAACATTCATCCGCCACAAGGCAGGCACCCTTCAGAACATCCTTATAATAATTTTCGGGCTTGCGATGCTCTTTACCCGCCGGTGGCCCGTCCTTCACAAGCTTCTCAGCATCCAACTTGCCCCAGTGCACCTTAGCACGGGCAAGGGCCCTACGGGCACCTTCAATGCAGATGGAGCGCTTGATGACTTCGAGCCTTGGACAGGCCTCCACCAGCCGACGCACCAGCCCGAAATAGCTCCCAAGCTGAGCCTCTCCAGGCCACAGCCGAACTATGAGGCCCTTCATGGCCTGTTCGGCCGCCTTGTGGAGCTCGACCAGTTGCTTCAGCTGGTCGCTCAGAGGCACGAGGTGTCCGGCCTCAGCGTACTGAGACCAGAACACCTTCTCTGTCGAGCTTCCCTCCTCGGCTCGATAGAATGCGGCGGCATCGGACACACTCCGGGGAAGGTCTGCGAACGCTCCTGGAGAGCTCCGGATTCGGGTAAGTAACAAGTAACTCACGTGTATGTGTTTGCTTTGCATAAAGAATGCCTTACCCGCCACTATCTTCTTCACCTCATCCAACTCCTGGAGGGTCTTCTGGGATTCAGCCTTGGCAGACTTAGCATTTTCAATAGCCACCGCAAGCTCGGACGCTCGCGTCTTTGAGTCAAGCTCCAAACTCTCATGTTTTTCCATGAGAGCCTGGAGCTCTTGCCGCACCTTGCCAACCTCGGCCTCACACTTCTCCCGCTCGGTGCGCTCCGTGGCCGCCCTCTTCTCGGCCTCGTCCAACACTTGCTTAAGGGTCGCCACCTCAGACGTGGCCCCTACAATAGCCACGACAGTCCTGTCATTTTTTGCAATTGCACCTTATATATATATATATATTTAAAACAAGGTATTTCTTACCTTCATTGTCCTCGAACTGCTTCTTGGCACGCCCGAGCTCTTGCTCGGACCGCTTGAGGTTCTGCTTTAGCGTGTCCACTTCCGCAGTCAGTGTGGCGGACGCAAGCAGAGAAGCCTGAATACGCATATTGACTCCTTTCTGTTAGACTCCTGCGAATTTTATTTGATCCTCTATTCGGCTTTTCTTCCCGAACGCCAAATAGAGCATCAGGGGCTACTGTCTATGCAGTAATATTATTTACACATTCTTTACTTACCTCAAAGCCTGTTAAAAGGCTAGTACAAGCTTAAGTTAGTCCACTCTTGGCGGACTGAACCTTCTGGATCACCACACTCATAATAGTGCGGTGCCCCTCGTCGATGGAGGCGCCTTGGAGCGCCTCCAACACATTGTCCGGCGCCTCCGGTTGGACAGAGGTCACCGGCATGGCGGGCTTGCTCCTCTTGGAAGGAGGTCGCCCGCCGGACTCTGGAACCTTTGAAGGTTCCGGAGCGGTGTCCGGCCTAGGGCCGGACATGGAGTCCTGGGGGGTTTCATCCCCTTTACTCCTGGAGTCCGGGAGGTCGCCTTGCGGCGCCTCTAGGACCACCTCCTCCCGGCTTGGAACCTGTTGGGACAACACTTTGGTGTCGTCCGTAGGGCGGGGGAGGAGGCCGTCGGAAGCGAGTTCACATCCGACGAGTCCAGCGAGCCGCTCGACGATGCGTCGAGCCGGTCTTTGGGTGGGCTGCATAAACACATTCGACATAAGGGAAAGCTGTGCAATAAACGAATACTATGAATTACTCTGGTATCCGGATACTTACGATTTCGCCAGGGGCTTGGCCCTGGGCGGCCACTCCTCTTCGCCATCGTCGGCGTCGATGGAGCAGTCCGGAGGAAGGGTTCTCCCTTTCTTGGACCCTTCGGCCTCCCCAGTTGGGGCGGCCTTCCTTTTCTTCCCTTTGAAAGTGCAACTATCTCTAGGTGGTTTTGGTAATTCATAACAACATATAGCTCATTGAGCTAATGCTATTCCAAGATGATTATTTTAGGAAAGCCCAATGATTGGCATGGCATGGATGTGAAAGTGGAACCCTCAAAATGCTAAGGACAAAGGATTGGCTCAAGCTCAAAAGCTCAAGACTCTTGATTTTACATTTTAGTGATCCAAGATCACATTGAGTCTTTAGGAAAAGCCAATACTATCAAGGAGGGATGAGGTGTTGCTTAATGAGCCTCTTGCTTCATGTGCTTAGTGATATGCTCCAAAACCCTCAACTACTTTCCCATATCCACATATGACCTAAACCCTAAGCCAAACTCGGTCCTACCGATTCTTCCTATCCGGCGCCACCGAGTTTCACTTGTCATAAGCCACTGCCAAACCCTAGCAATTCGGTTCTACCGATAGGGATCTCGGTCTCACTGAGATGGGATTGCAAACTCTCTGTTTCCCTTTCGTAACTTTTCGGTCTCACCGAAAGAGCGAATCGGTCCCACCGAGATTGCAATGTAAATTCAGTGTTTCCCTTTTATAACTTTTCGATCTCACCGAAAGAGCAAATCGGTCCCACCGAGTTTGCCTGACCAACTCTCTGGTTAGCTAATTACCAAATTCGGTCTCACCGAGTTTGTGTAATCGGTCTCACCGAGATTACGTTATGCCCAAACCCTAACCATATCGGTCCTACCGAGTTGCATGTCAGTCCCACCGAAAATCTCTAACGGTCACTAGGTTTACCTTTTCGGTCCGACCGAGTTTGTTGATTCGGTCCCACCGAGATTGGAAAACTGTGTGTAACGGTTGGATTTTGTGTGGAGGCTATATATACCCCTCCACCTCCTCTTCATTCGGAGAGAGAGCCATCAGAACACATACACCATTCCAACTCATATGTTCTGAGAGAGAACCACCTACTCATGTGTTGAGACCAAGATATTCCATTCCTACCATATGAATCTTGATCTCTAGCCTTCCCAAGTTGCTTTCCACTCAAATCTTCTTTCCACAAAATCCAAATCCTATGAGAGAGAGTTGAGTGTTGGGGAGACTATCATTTGAAGCACAAGAGCAAGGAGTTCATTACCTACACACCATTTGTTACTTCTTGGAGAGTGGTGTCTCCTAGATTGGCTAGGTGTCACTTGGGAGCCTCCGACAAGATTGTGGAGTTGAACCAAGGAGTTTGTAAGGGCAAGGAGATCGCCTACTTCGTGAAGATCTACCGCTAGTGAGGCAAGTCCTGTGTGGGCGATGGCCATGGTGGGATAGACAAGGTTGCTTCTTCGTGGACCCTTTGTGGGTGGTTGCTTCTTCGTGGACCCTTCGTGGGTGGAGCCCTGTGTGGACTCGCGCAACCGTTACCCTTTGTGGGTGGAGCCCTCCGTGGACTCGCGCAACCGTTACCCTTTGTGGGTTGAAGTCTCCATCAACGTGGATGTAGGATAGCACCACCTATCCGAACCACGGGAAAAACATCCGTGTCTCCAATTGCGTTTGAATTCTCCAAACCCTTCCCTTTACATTCTTGCAAGTTGCATGCTTTACTTTCCGCTGCCAATATACTCTTTGCATGCTTGCTTGAATTGTGTGATGATTGCTTGACTTGTCCTAAATAGCTAAAATCTGCCAAGAACTAAAATTGGGAAAAGGTTAAGTTTTTATTTGGTCAAGTAGTCTAATCACCCCCCCTCTAGACATACTTTCGATCCTACAAGTGGTATCAGAGCTTTGGTCTCCATTTGCTTTGATCTCCATAGCTTTTGGTGGTCATAGCCTTGGTTTCACAACCTAGGAGAGTATGGCGTCTAGCGAGGGAAATTATCACCGTAGAGGTCCTTACTTTGATGGTACTAATTTTGCTAGTTGGAAGCATAAAATGAAAATGCATATTCTTGGACATAACCCCGCCGTTTGGGCTATTGTGTGTGTTGGTTTGCAAGGTGACTTCTTTGATGGGAGAGAACCAAACCGTGAAGCTACCGCGGATGAGTTGAAGATGTTGCAATACAATGCTCAAGCTTGTGATATTCTCTTCAACGGATTGTGCCCCGAAGAATTCAACAAAATCAGCCGTCTTGAGAATGCAAAGGAAATTTGGGACACTTTGATTGATATGCACGAAGGTACCGACTCCGTCAAGGAATCCAAGTTGGATGTGCTTCAAAGTCAACTTGACAAGTTCAAGATGAAGGATGGTGAAGGTGTCGCTGAAATGTACTCTAGGCTTGCTCTCATCACAAATGAGATTGCCGGCTTAGGAAGTGAAGAGATGACCGATAGATTCATCATCAAGAAGATTCTAAGAGCCTTGGATGGAAAATATGATACCGTGTGCACATTGATCCAAATGATGCCCAATTACAAAGATCTCAAGCCAACGGAGGTGATTGGAAGAATTGTTGCTCATGAGATGTCACTTAAGGATAAAGAGGAACTTCACAACAAATCAAGTGGTGCCTATAAAGCCTCATGTGAAGCCCCTACATCATCAAGTGAGAAACAAGACTTCAATGAAGAATTGAGCTTAATGGTGAAGAACTTCAACAAGTTCTACAAGAGTAGAAGCAAAGATAGAAGCTTCAAGTCAAGGTCCTACAATGACAAAAGATCTTCTAGTCGAGAGCGAAACTGCTACAGTTGTGGAAGACCCGGACACTATTCCAATGAGTGTACGGCTCCCTACAAGAGAAGAGAAGATTCTCCAAAAAGAAGAAGCAAAGAATCACCACCAAGAGAGAGAAGGAGTAGAGATGATCGTTATGAACGAAGATACTCACGGAGAAGCAAGGATTCGGAAAGGAAGGAAAAATCATCAAGGAGCTACACAAGACGAAGACATCAAGCTCATGTTGGTGAATGGGTATCCGGCTCCGACTCCGACAGCCACTCCGAGAGAAGTTATCACTCCGACTCCGAAGATACTCAAGATGAAGGTGTTGCCGGTCTAGCACTTGTGTCAACCAACTCCTACGACATATTTGACTCACCAAATGAAGGAATTGGAAGATGCTTCATGGCCAAAGGTCCTAAGGTAACACACCCCGAGTATGTTGATTTCAATAGTGATGAAGATGACTTGTTAGGTGATGATTTGCTTGTTGACAACTCTAGTGATGAATACTATGATGAAACGTCAATTAATCATGCTAATCAAGATAAAACGAATGACAATGATAAGGAGAAGATTGAGGCTCTAACTAAAGAACTAAACACTCTTAAGTTAGCTCATGAAACTATCTTCGAAGATCATCGAGAACTTTTAAGAGCTCATGAGAAATTACGCTTTGAAAAGCTCAATCTTGAGCAAGAGCATGAGTTCTTAAAAGCAATCAATGATGATCTCCGCAAGAAAAGTTCTTCTTACATTGCCAAGCGTTTACTCTTATCCACTTACATGCCTCAAGTCAAGTCTAGTAACAAGAACAAGAAAGATTCTTCCTCTAGCAGTAACAATGATCATGCTAAATCCAATATTGTTGCTTCTAGTAGTTCTCTTGATTCCACTAATGATTCTCTTAGCCAAGTTACACTTGAGCAAGAAAATAGCTTATTGAAGGGAATTATAGAGAAAGGAGTGTACAAAAGCCTTGCCGGGAGTAAGCAATTCGAGGAAATTGTGCGCAAGCAAGGAATGCACCGGAAGAATCAAGGTGTTGGTTTTGAACGAAAGTTCAATGCCAATGGAGTTGAGTGGGAAGAAGATCAATACCCCAAGACAAAGTTTGTTCCTCAACAAGAGAAGTATGATACTTCTTTCAAGGGGACACAAGCTCAAGATGATCTTCCACCACAAGACTACAAGCAAAAAGGCAAGGACAAGCTTCAAGAGGAAATTGATGCATTTGAAGAAGCTCCTAAGACCTTAGTCAAGTGGATTCCCAAGACTACTTCAAGTTCCACTTCATCAAGTACGACTACAACTCCAAGGATTCCCATCAAGATGATGTGGATCCAAAAGAAGAAGAACTAGAGAGTTCTTGAGGGTGACTCCGCCAACATACTTCACTCTTATCATTTTGGCAAGAACAAGTGCAATCAACTTCCACATCTTGCACTAGTTCAAGGAGTCACAAACCCTCTTGTTGGTAAGACAAGGGACAAGGTAACCTAAAAGTTTTCATGGACATCATCTTGTGTGTGCATCACTCTATGTCTATGGATATCCTTGTTTGTTCCTTGTGGGACTAACCCATGTAGGTATTGAAAGTGCAATTCACTCAAATGGATAGCTCCAAGTGATCTACATCAACATTGAGCATCCACATCTTCAACATCTACATGAAGTCATCATCGACAAACCCAAGGTTAGTTCATCCCTCTAAGGGGGGATATCACATCTAGGGGGAGCTTTACTCTAAGACTTGAGCTAAAGCAACTCTAAAGATGTGAACACAACAATGCTTTATGTAAAAGTGGTAACCCCACTTGAGCTTAAACGATGAGTATGACCTATGATCAAGTGTTCTCACTTGACTCCTAAGTCAATATACTCATATATAGATGACCTTGTCATCGCAAATTGCTTGATAGATGCTAGAATTGGTTGTGCATGCCTTGCCACATATTTCATTTGCCATCTTATTGTGTGAGCATGTTGGTTGCATATTTTACTCATTCGAGGACATCCACTTGTTGTTTGATCGTTTGGTTTATTTCCTTTTGCCAAGTGGATGGACAAGAATGCCTAAGAACCTCCTCTAGCTATCTATGCTTTTATCGTCTCAAACTCTATTCATGCTGCATCACAAAATTTGATCAAGTCAGATTCGAACCACTCTGTGTGAGGAGCACTCGGAGTCCCCGATTCATCATAGACTTAAACTTCCAAAACCTCTTTATGATTCTCGGTCTGACCGATACCCCACTTTCGGTCCTAACGAGATCATTAAGTTGATCTAGGTTTTCGATCTCGGTGCAACCGATTTGAACATTTCGGTCACAGCGAGTTTCAGTAACTACATGCAGTTATGAATCTCGGTGCCACCGAGTTGTTCCACTCGGTCACACCGACAGGGTCGGGCTATATATAGTCACGGGCAAAATTTGGAAATTTCTCCGAACCCCTTCGCCCATGCGATAGCCTGCTCTGCCAACGTGGTCTCCGGATCGTCTTCTCGCCGCCAGCCGCCTCCAGTCGCTGGTCTCCATCGCCGTCAACGGAATTCTGCCCCGCCGTTGCCGCCGTAGCGAGTCTCCGTCGAGCTAGGGTATGGACTCGATCTTTGTGCTATTCTCCAATCCAATTCTCAGCACATTGTGATCATCATGATTCTTGCCACGATTGAAACACTCCTATCCAGTCAATACGCCCGTAGATTAGCTTTGATTCGAAAATTTTAGGGTTAGGTTTCCGCCGAAACCATCTCGGACCCACCGAGTTGAAAAGCTCGGTCCCACCGATTTGGCTTATGCCATTGCACAAGTGAGACTCGGTCTGACCGAGAATTACTTATCGGTGTGACCGATTTTGGAACTCTGTGAAACCCTAGCAGTCTCGGTGCCACCGAACTGTGACTCGGTCCAACCGAGTTCACTAGTTTTGGTTCCAAAACTGCTTCGGTATCACCGAGTTTAAAAATCGGTAGATCTGAGATGATTTCAGTGGGAAACTAAAACTAAGTTTTTGGATCATTCTTTTGCAAAAATCTCTGCATTTTGTGATGCTCATCTATTCTACCTCATCTATAAACTATTCAGAGGGTCAGCAGTCAGAGCTTCCAGCATGTCTGATCAGAGTGACAGCCAGAACTTGTCAGAGCAGCAAGTGCAGATGAGTGAGGGCACTTGTCCCTCCAGCTCTTCAGATGATGGCAGCAGAAGTACCCTAAGCAATCTGCCACAAGCTGCCACCAGACAGAGGAAGAAGAGAACTTCAGACTCCAAAGATGAAGATTATGTGGCAGAGGAAGAGGCCACATCAAAGAGAGTTGAGCCAGCTCAAGGCACAAAGCCAGGTCTAAAGATCAAAAGGCCAGCAGGCAGGCAACCTATGTCAAAGGCTAGAGCCTCAACTGAGAAGCCTGCACCCAAAGAGCCAGTTGTTGCTGAAGGCAAAAAGAGGAAGGAAAGGGTCAAGAAGACCGTAGCCAGAGTGCTTGGAAAGGCTTCCATCATGGAAGAGGAAGAGGAAGAAGAGGTAGCTGCACCAGCACCTAAGGCACCCAAGCTGATGGGTGATGCCATAAGATCAGAGGCTACTGCATCTAAGCCCAAAGCTGCCTCCAAGCCAAAACCAAAGAGGAATACAAGGAGCATTCCTGCAGCTGAGAAGAACAAGGCCCCAGTGCCTGAGACTGTTGCTGAAGAAGAGGATGAAGAGCAAGTTCTTAGAAAGCTCAAGCCCAAGATCCCAGACCACAACGATGCTCATCCTGTGGCTGAGGACATGAAGCTCAGGAGAGATTCAGGGCTGAGGAAGTGGAGAGAAGCAGACCCGTATGCTTCAAGGAGAAGGACTGCTGTGGATTACAGATTTCACACCAAGGAACAGCAGGACTTCTATGAGACAGTGCTGCTAGATAAGAAGCCCATTGTTTGTGACATGAGATGGGTCGACTGGACCTACATGAAGGAAAATGAGGAACACTACCCTGGAGTGTATGACAGCTTTAGTGCTTGTGGAGTTGCTGACTTTGTTGGGCAGAAGCTCACAAAGTGGAACGAGGAGCTTATCATGAAATTCTACTCCACGGCACACTTTTATCCAGATGGGAGGATAACTTGGATGTTTGAGGGTACGAGGTACCAATCTACAGTTGCTGAATGGGCTCAACTGATCAATGCCCCAGAGGAGCAAGCAGATGACTTGGACATTTATGCCAAGAAAAAGATGGATCATAGCTCAATGTCCAACATGTACAAGGAAAGTCCAAATGAAGCTCTTGACACTTTCAAATTTGGCTCAGTGCATTATCTTCTGTCAGGGCTGCCAACCATCAATTGGATATTGAGGCACACCTTATTGCCCAAGTCTGGAGATCACAAGATGATCAGAGGCCATGCAATCAACTTGCTTCACGTATTTGATGTGCCATAGAAGTTCAAGGTCATGAGCCTCATAGTAGAGACTATCAAGAGGACTGCAGCAGATCAGAAGAGGAGCTGTGGATATGCACCTCAAATTCAGGAGCTCATCAACTCTAAGATGGGCACGGGCATATATTTATTGGACAAGGAACACTTGCCCATCCGTCCAGATTTTGAGGACAATCAAGTTGTCATGACTGAGAATGAGCCATCGTCTGCCCAAGCACAAGCAAAGAAGGAGAAGGCAAGGAAGGAGAAAGCTGCCAAGATGCCAACTCAAGAGGAGGCATCTGAGTATTTCTTGAAAACTAAACAAGAGCAGCTTGGTTACCTGATTGCATCCACCCTGTGGATTGAGAAAGGACTAGCCACCCTAACTCAGAACCAGGCAAGCCTAGAGAGAATCATGGAACAAAAGTTCTATGACATGGATGTCAAGGTGACACAGATTCAGACTGCAGTGGAGCAGCTCCAGGATGACATGCAGGAGAAGAGAGGCAAGACTACCACTCATGCCTTTGCCAGAGTGCCACGAGGTCCGAGGTCGTCTGCCATGCCAGTTGCTGACACAAGAGCCACCACTTCTGCACCAGCTACAGCTTCAGTTCCACCAACTCCAGCATCTACTTCAGCTCCAACTCCAGAGTCCACTTCAGCATCTACAGAAGCCTTCGTCCTTGGAGTGATCCGGACTCCACCACCACCAGAAGATCAAGCCTGAGCGTCGATCTAGCACTATGCATTTTCTAGGAACTTTTTGGTAACCTGTTGCCAAAGGGGGAGAAAAATGTATAGATCATAGGCTTCGAGAGAGAGAGTGTTGCTTTTCTCTCTTGCTTTATTTGGTGGTTTTTCGAACTTGTTTGCTTTTGAGTGCTTGAGATACTATGTCATTGCTTGTGAGACATTGATGATCATGTGTTTGATCATAAGCTACACTTAATGCTTGCTTAATGCTATTATCTTATCTATCTTATGTGATCATTCACTATTCTTGGTGATGAGTGCATGTATTTCATTCCTATCATTTTAAGCGCTCCACCAAGATGTATGTGACATGGAAAAGTAACCCATGACTCTAACTCCTTGTGCATTTGCAGTCCAAAGCAAATTTTAAATATGCACAAACTTAGGGGGAGCTTTTACTTATCACATACTTCTCAAAGCGACGATATATTTCATGCTTATTATCATTTGTCGAAGCTTTGATCTATATGTTGTCATCAATTACCAAAAAGGGGGAGATTGAAAGTGCAACTATCCCTAGGTGGTTTTGGTAATTCATAACAACATATAGCTCATTGAGCTAATGCTATTCCAAGACGATTATTTTAGGAAAGCTCAATGATTGGCATGGCATGGATGTGAAAGTGGAACCCTCAAAATGCTAAGGATAAAGGATTGGCTCAATCTCGAAAGCTCAAGACTCTTCATTTTACATTTTAGTGATCCAAGATCACATTGAGTCTTTAGGAAATGCCAATACTATCAAGGAGGGATGAGGTGTTGCTTAATGAGCCTCTTGCTTCATGTGCTTAGTGATATGCTCCAAAACCCTCAACTACTTTCCCATATCCGCATATGACCTAAACCCTAAGCCAAACTCGGTCCTACCGATTCTTCCTATCCGGCGCCACCGAGTTTCACTTGTCATAAGCCACTACCAAACCCTAGCAATTCGGTTCTACCGATAGGGATCTCGGTCTCACCGAGATGGGATTACAAACTCTCTGTTTCCCTTTCGTAACTTTTCAGTCTCACCGAAAGAGCGAATCGGTCCCACCGAGATTGCAATGTAAATTCAGTGTTTCCCCTTTGTAACTTTTCGGTCTCACCGAAAGAGCAAATCGGTCCCACCGAGTTTGCCTGGCCAACTCTCTGGTTAGCTAATTACCAAATTCGGTCTCACCGAGTTTGTGTAATCGGTCTCACCGAGATTATATTATGCCCAAACCCTAACCATATCGGTCCTACCGAGTTGCATGTCAGTCCCACCGAAAATCTCTAACGGTCACTAGGTCTACATTTTCGGTCCGACCGAGTTTGTTGATTCGGTCCCACCGAGATTGGAAAACTGTGTGTAACGGTTGGATTTTGTGTGGAGGCTATATATACCCCTCCACCTCCTCTTCATTCGGAGAGAGAGCCATCAGAACACATACACCATTCCAACTCATATGTTCTGAGAGAGAACCACCTACTCATGTGTTGAGACCAAGAAATTCCATTCCTACCATATGAATCTTGATCTCTAGCCTCTCCAAGTTGCTTTCCACTCAAATCTTCTTTCCACAAAATCCAAATCCTATGAGAGAGAGAGTTGAGTGTTGGGGAGACTATCATTTGAAGCACAAGAGCAAGGAGTTCATTACCTACACACCATTTGTTACTTCTTGGAGAGTGGTGTCTCCTAGATTGGCTAGGTGTCACTTGGGAGCCTCCGACAAGATTGTGGAGTTGAACCAAGGAGTTTGTAAGGGCAAGGAGATTGCCTACTTCGTGAAGATCTACCGCTAGTGAGGCAAGTCCTGTGTGGGCGATGGCCATGGTGGGATAGACAAGGTTGCTTCTTCGTGGACCCTTTGTGGGTGGTTGCTTCTTCGTGGACCCTTCGTGGTGGAGCCCTATGTGGACTCGCGCAACCGTTACCCTTTGTGGATGGAGCCCTCCGTGGACTCTCGCAACCGTTACCCTTTGTGGGTTGAAGTCTCCATCAACGTGGATGTAGGATAGCACCACCTATCCGAACCACGGGAAAAACTTCCGTGTCTCCAATTGCGTTTGAATTCTCCAAACCCTTCACTTTACATTCTTGCAAGTTGCATGCTTTACTTTCCGCTGCCAATATACTCTTTGCATGCTTGCTTGAATTGTGTGATGATTGCTTGACTTGTCCTAAAATAGCTAAAATCTGCCAAGAACTAAAATTGGGAAAAGGTTAAGTTCTTATTTGGTCAAGTAGTCTAATCACCCCCTCTAGACATACTTTCGATCCCACACCCTTCCCCCGCTGGAGGGGGAGGGGACTCTTCTTCCTCCTCCTCGTCTTCGTGGGAGGAATGCGTCTTGGATTCGTCGGATGATGAATCCGACACCTCCGGGCGTCGGGCACTCTTTCGAGTCCCCGTGGCCTTCTTCTTGACCTTCTTCTCCAGCACCACATAGGGTGCCAGAACCAGCAGCTTCGCCAAGTGGGCATCGGTTGGGTCTTCGGGCAAAGGTGCCGGACAGTCGATCCTCTGGACTTCGCCTGCCAATCCTGTCAAAGGTAAGGGAGCTTAAATCCGCACAGAGTTAAACTATGAAAAACTAGTGCCCTGTAAAAGGTACAAAAAACTTACCGCGCTAGCGTGACGCTGCGCGCTGAATCCACGATCCTCGGTGGTGGATGTGGGAGCCTCGACGCCCTAGAAAAGCACCTTCCAGGCATCTTCGTACATCGTGTCGAAGAGCCTGCTCAGAGTTTGGTGCTGCGCCAAATTGAACTCCCACAGATTGAAGGCCCGTTGTTGACATGGGAGGCTCAGGCGGATGAGCATAACCTGGACTACGTTGACGAGCTTGAGCTGCTTGTCCACCAGGGATTGGATGCATGTTTGCAGTCCAGTCACCTCCTTTTTGCTGCCCCACGACAGGCCCGTCTCTTTCCAGGACGTGAGCCGCGTTGGGGGTCCGGACCGGAACTCGGGGGCTGCGACCCACTTAGGGTCGCGCGGCTCGGTGATATAAAACCACCCCGATTGCCACCCCTTGAAGTTCTCCACGAAGGAGCCCTCGAGCCATAAGACGTTGGGCATCTTGCCCACCATGGCGCCTCCGCACTCCGCCTGGTTGCCGCGCTCCACCTTTGGGTTGACGTTGAAAGTCTTGAGCCATAGGCCGAAATGGGGGCGGATGCGGAGGAAAGCCTCACACACGATGATAAATGCCAAGATGTTGAGGACAAAATTCAGGGCCAGATCGTGGAAATCCAGGCCATAGTAGAACATGAGCCCCCGGACAAATGGATGGAGAGGGAAACCCAGTCCATGGAGGAAATGGGGGAGGAACACCACCCTCTCATGGGGCCTAGGGGTGGGGATGAGCTGCCCCTCTTCGGGAAGCTGGTGCGCAATGTCGTTAGACAGGTATCTGGCCTTCCTTAGTTTTTTGATGTGCCCCTCCGTGACGGAGGAGACCATCCACTTGCCTCCTGCTCCGGACATGGCTGGAGAAGGTTGAGGTGGGGAGTGCGGACTTGGGCGCTGGAGCTCGAGTGCGCAAGAAAGGATAGGCGAAGGAGGAAGAAGGCGTAGGTGAAAAGGTGGATCCTTATCCCCTTATATGGGTGGACACAACTACATGTCCCCACCAGCCTGGTAAAACTCGCTTATCTCCAAGCGCCGTAATCAATGGCGCGGTTGGGTTACCCACGCCCGTATTGATGAGAATCCCGGAATAGGGGGACACGATCTCTACTTTAACAAGACGTGCCAAGGAAACCGCCTCGCATAACGCATTGAGAGGGGACAATAAAACGGTTCGAATAAAAGCTTGGCCTTGGAGTGATGTCACACTACGGAATACGTGAGCAGATTAGATTTGTGTAAATATTATTCTCTCTATGGCGATATGTGGAAACTTATTTTGCAGAGCCGGACATCATCTTTGTGTTCAAAATCTTCTATGAAGTACTTGGAGGAGGAACCCGCCTTGCAATGCCGAAGACAATCTGCGTGCCGGACTCGACGTCATTGAAGCCTGGTTCAGGGGCTACTGAGGGAGTCCAGGATTAGGGGGTGTTCGGATAGCCGGACTATACCTTCAGCCGGACTCCTGGACTATAAAGATACAAGATTGAAGACTCTGTCCCGTGTCCGGAAGGGACTTTCCTTGGCATGGAAGGCAAGCTTGGCGATACGGATATGAAGATCTCCTACCATTGTAACCGACTTTGCGTAACCCTGACCATCTTCGGTGTCTATATAAACCGGAGGGTTTTAGTCCGTAGGACAACATACACATCAACAATCATACCATAGGCTAGCTTCTAGGGTTTAGCCTCCTCGATCTCGTGGTAGATCTACTCTTGTACTACCCATATCATCAATATTAATCAAGCAGGACGTAGGGTTTTACCTCCATCGAGAGGGCCCAACCTGGGTAAAACTTCGTGTCCCTCGCCTCATGTTACCATCCAGCCTAGACGCACAGTTCAGGACCCCCTACCCGAGATCCGCCGGTTTTGACACCGACAGTGGTATTTATAACCGAGTACTAATACGCTCCTAAGTGGGAAACCGTTTAGGTTTTGATTGGTGTGAACAGGTTTGTAGTTAAATATAGCATGGTCGTAATTTGAAATGTGACGGGAGCAGGCTCAAAATTTATTGATGGTTCTATAATTTCTAAATGCGGCACTATTCCCAGATGGCGTAACGCGGGCACGCTTTCTCGGCTGCGTACGTGACGTTTGCACCATAGGGTGGACCGCAATATGCAATGCCAGCACACGTCTTGTTACAACAACCATGCGCGCTCCTTATTACCATTGCACATGCTTCTTTTAATTAGAATGTGTGCTCGTCTAGTGCACACATGTTAATCTGTCTAACTGTTTCTATTTGTTGTGGCTAATCGCAAACAACTCATCCGTGTAAAGTGTGTGCCGTCAATCGTAGACACTTTGATTTGGCTGACCGTTTTTGTTGTGCTGCCTAATCGCAAACAGTAATCCTTCTGAAGCATATGCCCTCAATCGCACACACCTTCATCTGGCTGCCAATTTCTGTTGTTCTGCCTCATCACAAACAGTTAATCCGAGTGAACCGTATGTCGTATATCACACACGCCTTCATCTGGCTACCCGTTTCTGTTCTTCTTCCTCATCACAAACAGTTAATTGAACTGAACCGTATGCCCTGCATTGCACACACAACTAAAATCAGAACCGTGTTTGATGGCTCTGCCATCGCAAACATTTTGCATTTTTTTGATGATTATTTTACATCACTGTTTGATTAATGCATCGCGCACAATTTCATCAAAGAGTCTCTGATCGTAGTGTCGCGTTAGCAGCATCCTGCAGTAGTGAGGGGGGTCCCCTTTTTGGGCAACAATCCTCATGCCTTCCCCACCCCTTCCTCCACTATAAATAGAGGGGTAGAGGTGCTCTCCAACCCGTCTCAAGTTCTGACACAAATGACATGCAATGATTTGCCCCCCCTCTCTCTCTCTATGAAATAGTTTTGTAGTGTAAAAAGGTTGTCTAGTCTCCGGTAGCGATTAGGTCTAGACGGCTAAGTGTCGCTGGATATGTGACACCGTATGTGTGCAATCTGGTTTGAGATCATTTTATCTTATGTTCGAGGGAGTTTCTGGGGTTCTGTCCAAGGGACTATTAGAGGGAGAAAACTCCCGCAGTTGGGAGGCTGTAAATCCTACCTACGGGAATCTGCCCCAACGATCTTCACCAACTCTTTTTCCACCGCACTACGAGTTGGTAATGATTATATCAAACCTTATATGCATCTTCATAGTGGTCCTGTGCTGGTGCGCAAGACAATTTTTTTGCTTTTGTTGCAATCCCTTACAGGTGTTGCCCCACTATGAGGGTCTGAACCTAGATAACCCACTTCCTGTACATCCGGGCTCGTTCACCACCTTATACAGGGTACTATGGTTCCTGAGCCGTCGGGGATGAATGTATGTACTTCCTTCTTAGTGTCCGCGTTTGTATTGTGTTTCTGAAAAAAGAATGGCTAAACTCTCAATAAGCTTGAGCCTCTATAGTTCCCTGTGCATTTTGTTGTTGTTAAGGAATTCTTGTATAGCTAAAAAAGGCCAATCCTATATGAACGTCCCTCATAGACTTGAGGCTTCGCTAAAGACTCCTCTAGACGGGTAGACCCACGTAACAGATGTTATGTTTCTTCGTTTTCTCTTTATATGTTTTGGGTTTTCTTTTTAAATAATTTTTTATGAGTTTTGCAATATTTGGTGAAATTTATTCAAATATATGATGAACTTTTCTATCAAATAGAAAGTGAACTTTTCTAGTATACGGTGAACATTTTTAAATACACAATGAACTTTTTCTATAATATACATTGAACATTTTTAATATACATTTTTATTTTATGATGAACATTTTTTAATACACGCTGAATAACTTTTAATACAAGGTGAATTTATTTAACATATAGTGAACTTTTGTACTCCCTCCATCCAAATATATAGTGCCTAATGCGCTTTTGAAGGTTACTTTTGACCGTGGGTTAAAGCAATAATTTATGGCTTGCATGTTACATAAAGCATACTGTCAAAATTTTCATGCGAAAGAAGTTTCTAATGATACAACTATTATATCATACATCTCATATGTTTTTAATATTATCAATGCTCAAAGCAAACTTCAAAAGAGGTATTAGGCCCTATATATTCGGAGGAAGGGAGTATAAAACACATACCCGATAGTTTTCTTTAAGATATATTTTTCTATTTTAATAAAATTTTAAAATATCTAGCTCCTAAGAATAACACTGTTCTTTTAAAAAATGAAGAAAATAATAATTAAAAACAGCTCATCAGCAAAGTGGGCCCACCCATTTGCGTTAGCTTCATCTAATCCAAGACGGACATGAACTAGGAGGTCTCTAAAAATACACATGCCCCCCATGGCCAACCCTATTTAGCGCTTTAGGTCACTGGTAAAAATACACATGCCCCCCATGCTGGTTTAGCTAGGGAAGTGATGGCCTTTATTTTCTCTGGGCTAGCTTCAATACCCCATTCAGAAACCAGAAAACCTAAGAGCTTGCCTGCTGGTACACCAAAGACACACTTTGCCGGGTTAAGCATCATCTTGTAGACCCGGAGATTATCAAAGGTCCCTTTCAAGTCATCTATAAATATTTCCTTCTTCCTGGATTTCACCACAATATCATCCACATAAGCATGAACATTGCGCCCAATCTCATCATGAAGGCAATTTTGCACACATTGCTGGTAAGTCTCCTGAGAACTCTTTAGCCCAAAAGGCATAGACACATAACAGAAGGCTCCAAAGAGAGTGATGAAGGTTGTTTGCTCCTGGTCCTTAACTGCCATCTTGATCTGATGATAGCCAGAATAAGCATCTAAAAAACTCAAACGCTCACAACCCGCCATAGCGTTAGTGATCTGATCAATACGAGGGAGAGCAAAGGGACAACCGGACATGCCTTGTTTAAGTCCGTGTAATCCACACACATACGCCAAGTACCGTTTTTCTTAAGTACCAGCACCAGGTTAGCCAACCACTCCGGATGAAAAACTTCAAGAATGAACCCAGCCGCCAAGAGCCGGGCCACTTCTTCACGAATGGCCTTGCACCTCTCATCATTGAAACGATGAAGGAACTGCTTGACCGGTTTAAACTTTGGATCAATATTGAGAGTGTGCTCAGCGAGTTCCCTCCGTACACCTGGCATGTATGAAGACTTCCATGCAAAGATGTCCCGATTCTCACAGATGAACTCAATGAGCACGCTTTCCTATTTTGGATCCAGATTAGCATTGATACTTAACTGCCTGGATGAATTGCCAGGAACGAAATCCACTAGCTTAGTGTCATCCGCCGACTTAAACTTCAATAGGGGGTCATGCTCTGTGGTTGGCTTCTTCAAAGATGTCATGTCCGTCGGGTCAACATTATCCTTGTAAAATTTCAATTCTTCTGTTGCGCAGACAGACTCAGCATAAGCAGCATCACCTTCTTCACATTCCAAGGCTATCTTCCGGCTTCCATGCACTGTAATAGTACCCTTGTGACCTGGCATCTTAAGCTGCAAATAAACATAACAAGGTCGTGCCATGAATTTGGCATAAGCCGGCCTCCCAAACAGAGCATGATACGGGCTCTGGATCTTGACCACCTCAAAGGTCAATGTCTCTGCTCTGGAGTCATGTTCATCCCCAAAGGCTACTTCCAAAGCAATCTTGCCCACTGGATATGCCGACTTACCAGGCACTACTCCATGGAAAACAGTATTGGACGGTTTAAGATTTTTGTCGGTCAGTCCCATGCGATGGAAAGTATCATAATAAAGGATATTGATGCTGCTGCCTCCATCCATGAGTACTTTAGTGAACTTGTACGCTCCAATCTGAGGCGCCACCACCAGAGCCAAGTGGCCCGGATTATCAACCCGGGGCGGGTGATCCTCACGGCTCCAGAGAATAGGGTGTTCAGACCATCGCAAGTAACGGGGAACCGCCGGCTCAACGGCGTTCACTGCCCTCTTATGGAGCTTGTGACCCCGCTTGCATAAACTTGTGGTGAGGACGTGGTACTGTCCACTATTCAACTGCTTCGGGTTACTTTAATAACCAGACTGTTGCTGATTCCCTTGACCACACTTCTGATTGAAACCACCTTGATTGCCTTGCCCCTGAAATCCAGAGTTTGAACAACCACCATCGAAGTACGGTCCCTGAGAGCCGGATCCTGAACCGCCATTCGGGCCATGGTTGTTCTGAAAAAGATTGGAAGCTTGAACTCTTTCATGATATAGCAATCCTTCCACAGATGAGTAGCCGGCTTCTGCCGTGTACCGTGCCTCAGACAAGGCTGATTCATCACCGCTTCGAGGTCAAATTTCGATCCTGCAGGCTGGGCTGGCCTTCCCTTGCAATGCTGATTATTAATCTATGCTCTGGTGTTAGCCACAAAGTCTAAATTTCTGTCGGCCTTACGCTTACTATTACCACCTTGGCTTGCCGGATTATACTGCTACACTTTCATGTTGCCGCTCTTCTTTCCCTTTCCCGGCCTTTCATCATCAGACTCGGGGTCCTTGATATTGTCGGAGTCGGCATACTTGACAAGAGACACCATGAGCTCTCCCATGTCACTCCAGTGGCGCTTAAGCCTTTCGAGCTTCTGCTTAAGGGGGAGGAAACGACAATTTTTCTCCAACATCAAAACCGTTGAGCCGACGTTGATGCTGTCTGACGAGTGTATAATAGTTGAGATCTGGCGCACCTAGTGTGTTGTTGAATCGCCCTCACCTTGAACACAAGAATCCAAATCCAGGATTGACATAGGTTGCTTGCATGTGTCTTTGAAATTTTGGACAAAATGGGCCTTCAGCTCCGCCCATGACCCGATGGAGTTGGCGGGCAGCCCTTTCAGCCAAGTACGAGCCGGCCCGTCTAACATGATGGTGAAATACTTAGCACATGCGGCATCACTAACCTCCAGCATCTCCATGGCCATCTCATAACTTTTAATCCAAACTTAAGGGGGTTGATCTGTTGTGTAATTAGGCACCTTGCGAGGACCCTTGAAGTCCTTGGGCAAACGCTCGTTATGCAGAGCCGACACTAAGCATGGCATGCCCAAGGTTCTAGAGATCACGCCTGCCTCCACCGAGGCTGATGTGTAGGATCGAAAGTATGTCTAGAGGGGGGTGATTAGACTACTTGACCAAATAAGAACTTAAACTTTTCCCAATTTTAGTTCTTGGCAGATTTTAGCAATTTTAGGACAAGTCAAGCAATCATCACACAATTCAAGCAAGCATGCAAAGAGTATATTGGCAGCGGAAAGTAAAGCATGCAACTTGCAAGAATGTAAAGGGAAGGGTTTGGAGAATTCAAACGCAATTGGAGACACGGAAGTTTTTCCCGTGGTTCGGATAGGTGGTGCTATCCTACATCCATGTTGATGGAGACTTCAACCCACAAAGGGTAACGGCTGCGAGAGTCCACGGAGGGCTCCACCCACAAAGGGTAACGGTTGCGCGAGTCCACACAAGGCTCCACCCACGAAGGGTCCACGAAGAAGCAACCACCCACAAAGGGTCCACGAAGAAGCAACCTTGTCTATCCCACCATGGCCGTCGCCCACACAGGACTTGCCTCACTAGCGGTAGATCTTCACGAAGTAGGCGATCTCCTTGCCCTTACAAACTCCTTGGTTCAACTCCACAATCTTGTCTGAGGCTCCCAAGTGACACCTAGCCAATCTAGGAGACACCACTCTCCAAGAAGTAACAAATGGTGTGTAGGTAATGAACTCCTTGCTCTTGTGCTTCAAATGATAGTCTCCCCAACACTCAACTCTCTCTCATAGGATTTGGATTTTGTGGAAAGAAGATTTGAGTGGAAAGCAACTTGGAGAGGCTAGAGATCAAGATTCATATGGTAGGAATGGAATTTCTTGGTCTCAACACATGAGTAGGTGGTTCTCTCTCAGAACATATGAGTTGGAATGGTGTATGTGTTCTGATGGCTCTCTCTCCGAATGAAGAGGAGGTGGAGGGGTATATATAGCCTCCACACAAAATCCAACCGTTACACACAGTTTTCCAATCTCGGTGGGACCGAATCAACAAACTCGGTCGGACCGAAAATGTAGACCTAGTGACCGTTAGAGATTTTCGGTGGGACTTACATGCAACTCGGTAGGACCGATATGGTTAGGGTTTGGGCATAACGTAATCTTGGTGAGACCGACTACACAAACTCGGTGAGACCGAATTTGGTAATTAGCTAACCAGAGAGTTGGTCAGGCAAACTCGGTGGGACCGATTTGCTCTTTCGGTGAGACCGAAAAGTTACAAAGGGGAAACACTAAATTTACATTGCAATCTCGGTGGGACCGATTCGCTCTTTCGGTGAGACGAAAAAGTTACGAAAGGGAAACAGAGAGTTTGCAATCCCATCTTGGTGAGACCGAGATCCCTATCGGTAGAACCGGATTGCTAGGGTTTGGCAGTGGCTTATGACAAGTGATACTCGGTGGCGCCGGATAGGAAGAATCGGTAGGACCGAGTTTGGATTAGGGTTTAGGTCATATGTGGATATGGGAAAGTAGTTGAGGGTTTTGGAGCATATCACTAAGCACATGAAGCAAGAGGCTCATTAAGCAACACCTCATCCCTCCTTGATAGTATTGGCTTTTCCTAAAGACTCAATGTGATCTTGGATCACTAAAATGTAAAATGAAGAGTCTTGAGCTTTTGAGCTTGAGCCAATCCTTTGTCCTTAGCATTTTGAGGGTTCCACTTTCACATCCATGCCATGCCAATCATTGAGCTTTCCTGAAATAATCATCTTGGAATAGCATTAGCTCAATGAGCTATATGTTGTTATGAATTACCAAAACCACCTAGGGATAGTTGCACTTTCATGATGGATAAGCCGGAGAATGTTGATGAGTCGCTTTCTGAGCCGCCAGCTCAGCCTCTCGACACGCTCTTCCCTGATCCACCAGAGTCTGAGCATTGGCACCACCGTGCGCCGGGTTATGTCCATGAGGTTGGTTACGGCGCTGTTCACTGCTTGACACTGCCGGAGAGTCCATGTGCCTGCTTTAACTCCGGCTTGGATGAGGGGTTGAGTGAATCCGCTCGCGGCTGTAAAAATAAGCCACCTTCTGGGCCACAACTGTCTGAAGAAGTTCTCTGGCCCTCCGAGTTTCTATCGCCGTCGGAGACTCGCCTTCGACAGGTAGAGCCACCAATCACGTTGCCGCAGCAATCATGTTGTCCAAAGGGTTAGAATAATGACTCGGAGGTGTCGGAATACGCTGAGTCGGATTATTATCCAAACGCGACGGGTCCATTTCCCGTGGCTGAACCGGCGCTCCAGTCCCGGGTGCTTCAGCCACCCGGTTCACCACCGGCGGGTCACTAGTCCCTGCTCAGGCGTGTTGAAGAGGTTCCTCGGCTCATAAACCAGGGGTATATGACTCTGGTGCCTCCTCCTCATGACCTCATTTGAAGCGTTTTTATCTAACGTAAGCCGGAAGGAATCTACTTGGATCCTCTATGCCTGGGCATCCAAAACAGCCTGCTCTGCAGCCATCCTAGCGTTCTCAGCCGCTAGCTCTCCCTTGGCTTGAGCTATCTCATCTTGCAACTTCGCCAGATCCACCTTGTGTTGTTCCTGGTTGTCCGAGGTTACCTCCACCCCCATCAGAGTCGCCAGGGCCTCCAATAACTCTGTGAGAATTTGAGCCGGCGGGCGCGCAGAACCGCCAGCACTAGCCGCCGCAGCCATTGAGCCGGAGGTCATAGCCGCGACGGTCATTGAACCAAGCACCGGTTGTGTACCAGCCATGAAGATCGTGACCCTATTCGGTGGCTCGTAGGGGTCCAGAATACTGTCACCATCGGAACACCTCCCAAGTCAGTCGTCTTGCAGTTGATACAATGAATTAGTCTTGCCAGTGGATGACTCACCATCAGAGTAGACGACCGTCTCATCTCCACACACAGATCCTTCTCCAATTTCTGTCCCATGGATGAAACCAACAAAGGCACGCTTCATGGCAGGTTGAACCTGGGCGGGTCATGCACGCTGAGCCGTCTCGATGATGTTGGTGCACATGTCCGGCTCAGGGCCCGGTTCGCCGATCTTGCCAATGAAGACGTGGATTCCGCTGAAGGGGACCCGGTACCCGTACTCGATTGAGCTGGCCTCGAGGCCCCAGCCTGCTTCGTCGATATAGAGCTTGTCGTGATGCTACCTCTTGAGCATGCGTTGGTTTTCCCTTGAAGAGGAAAGGGTGATGCAGCAAAGTAACGTAAGTATTTCCCTCAGTTTTTGAGAACCAAGGTATCAATCCAGTAGGAGACAACACACAAGTCACCTAGTACCTGCACAAACAATCAAGAACCTTGCAACCAACGCGATAAAGTGGTTGTTAATCCCTTCACGGCCACTCGCAAAAGTGAGATCTGATATAGATAGTAAAATAAATATTTTTGGTATTTTTGTTGTATAGATTGGAAAGTAAAGAGTGCAAAATAGTAAATGTTGGGGGATGGACCCCGGGTAGGCAACGGAACCAGGATCCTCTGAAAAAAAACGGGGTCGGCATCGCACCTCAAGACGGCTCGCGCTCGGCCGAGTCGCTTGACCCGGCCAAGCCCCCTCAACCCGGCCTAATCGGCGAGACTTCTCCAACAAGCTAGCCTAGGGCGGCCAAGCCCGGCGCACCAAGACTTACCCAACAAGCCAACACCCCTTGGCATGTACTCCAACCTGGGCAAGGGTCAGCGGCCGTCCCATCCCAGCCGTACGATGGGACGAGTCGCCACCGACTGATGACCGAAGTCACAGTGTCCTACCCATGCCTTTGGTCAGCCGGACGAGGCAACAATGCCCCCCACCTACCCGCTGACCAAGCTCGGCATGGAAACAGTGCACCCGTCATCACCCATGACGCCAGGAAGCGGCGACCTGATGGAGCGCCCCTGTAGCCGACTCGACTCGGCCACGCCCTGACGATCGACAAGACGGCCAACAATGCCACCGTACCCGGCGGGCCCCGTGCCCGGGGAACCCGGTGAGACCTGGTACCCGGCGGGTCCCAGCATCGGGTCCCCAGACGCTGACAACCCAGCCCCACGACCCTATAACATTACCATTGTACCCCTGGGGTGTTGACCTATAAAACCCCCCAGGAGGCCTCCATGCACGGGGGTGAAGAACGCAGTAGTAGAACACCCACATACAAGGAGAGAGCAGCCCAAGCCTCGGCCTGCCTTTCTTCCTCCGCAATACAGCTCAAGGAGAAACTCTGTACTGTAACACATAAACCACACTCGGCAGGACTAGGGGTGTTATCACTCCGGAGAGCCCCGAACCTGGGTATGTCTTGCGTCCCGCGCTCGCTCATGCCGACCCCACCTCTGGAGCCCACCAGTGCCATCGAGCCTCCTCCTCTCTTTAGCCATCCCATGGCATCTGCCGTGCGCCCAACACGACAGTTGGCACCCACCATGGGGCAGCTCGAGGTCCTGGCCGGAAGCATGCTTCGGACGGGGCTCTACTCTGACTCTGACGAGCCTGTCATGCTGGCATACGATGTCATCGACGCGCTCGCCGTCTCCTTTGCCGTGCTGCGCATCTCCGACGTGCATGCATTTGACGAGTACCCCAGGGAGGTGCTCGACTTCTCCGACTCCCCCCTTTCCCTCGGCGGCAGCGTTCCCACCGGGGCAATGGAGCTCTGCGTAGAGGTTTTCGTCACCGACACCGGCACCGCTTCTTCATCCAGCGCGGCGAGGAAGGCCGCCGAAGCTAGGACCGCGGCGGGTTGGGCCAGCCCGCCTGACCCCCTGCGGGCCACGATGCAGAGCCTGCGCGTCCCCATCGGCACTGACATCGACGCCTCCGATGACGCCGAGGCCCGGACCCACCTCGATGAGGATCGCCAACGCCTGCTGGACCTCACCAAGACACTCGCTGCCACGCAGCGCCGCATCGACTCCGCTCAGCTGGAGTGCAACACAGCCTACGGCTTCACACCGGATGACCTGAGCCAAGCCGGGTCACCGACATGTGGGCCCGAGGCGGTGCAATCAGGCGCGCCTTCGGCACCATCCTTCCCATCTACGAGACCCCCGTGAAGAACATGCGCGCTACCCAGGCGGCCGCGGTCAGCCTGGACCAGCTCGCGGGCGAAGAGCTGCAGGACCGCCTCAAGAGGGTGAATGACCTCCTCGCTGCGGCTAACGCGCAACAGGACCGCCTCAACCAACTCGCCAAGCCGGCCGGATCCGGCTCCGCCTGTGTCATTGGACCCGGCGATTTCTAGCACACGGCGTCCTCCCCGCCCAGTGAAGCGCACTCCGGCCGCACCCGGACCCAGTGCAACCCCGCCCTGACAACCACCGGCGGTTTGGGCGACGAGCCGACCTCGGAGGCCCGACGCCGGCTTGACCCCCCAGCTCCAACCCGGCCGCATCCAACGGGAGGAGACCCAGCCCCCATGGCGTGGTGACTAACCGGCTGGGCCCATGTGCCATCGACGACGCCGACGATCGTCGTCGCCTCGACCGACTCACCCTCTCCCAAGAGCTGGAGGAAACTGGCCCTGTCGGGCCGGCTTGCTTCGGACCACGCATCCGAGGTGAGCCCTATACCAAAGGGTTAACGCTCCCCCGCGACACCCCCAAGTACAATGGCACCATGAAGTCGGAGGACTGGCTCACCGACTACACCACTGCCATCGGCATCGCCGGCGGGCAACCGCCGCCTCGCCGTGTGCTACGCGCCCCTCATGCTCCAAGGGTCGGCCCGCACCTGGTTGAACAGCCTGCCGGAGGGCAGCATCAACACGTGGGTCGATTTCGAGCAAGCCTTCGTGCGCAACTTCACCGGCACGTAGAAGTGACCCGGCCGCCCCAGTCAGCTCGCCATGTGTGTAGGGACCTGCGGAGACCGGCCGCGAGTACCTCGCACGCTGGACCGAGCTCCGAAATAGCTGCGAGGGCGTCCACGAAGTCCAAGC
This sequence comes from Triticum aestivum, assembly GCF_018294505.1. NCBI lineage: Eukaryota > Viridiplantae > Streptophyta > Magnoliopsida > Poales > Poaceae > Triticum > Triticum aestivum. The sequence continues at coordinate 448,411,921 of NC_057794.1, forward strand.
AATCCAATAATTCATCAACGGGTGCTGGGACGGCACCCTCCTCAAGCACAAGCTCTTGCGCTCCAAGCCGGCCACCATGGCCACGCTCATGGTGATGGCGGACAAGTACGCCACCGCCGACTCCACCATGAAGATCCAGGTGGCGCTGGATGAGGCCAGCAAAGCAAAGCCGATCCCCCCTCCGAAGCCGGCTGGCGAAGGAAGCCGACAGCAACACAACCAGCAGAACACCAAGCGCAAGGTCGATCAGCCAGCTCAGCGCTATGACAACTGGCTCGTCGCGGCTGCCAAGCACCGGCAGTCCGGCAAGACGACATGGCAACCCGCCATGAGTTTCGAGGAATTGCTCGATGCTCCGTGTAAGCACCACAGTGGCGCAAGGTCGTCCAAGCACACGCTTCGGCAGTGCACCATCACCAAGCGCATCATGAGGGGCGACGTCCCGCCTCCTCCGTCCCCGGCTCCAGAAGCGGGGCAGCCGCCTCCGCCTCCACCACCGCCCCCGGCCGACGGTGCGATGCGCGACAACGCCTACCCGGCCCAGAACGCAACCTACGTCATCTTCACCAGCCTCGGTGACGACAAGCACAGCGAGCGCCTCCTTCAGCAGGAGGTGAACATTGTCATCCCGACCAAGACGGAGTACATGCATTGGTCGGAGCGCCCCGTCACCTGGACTCGGCAGGACCACCCGGCCATCATGCCGAACCCGGGTGGTTACGCCCTCGTCCTCGACCCCACAATCATCGTGCCTCGGTGCACATGCAAGTTCTCCCAGGTGCTCATCGATGGCGGTAGCAGCATCAACATCCTCTACCGTGACACCATGACCAAGCTCGGCCTCGAGGCCAAGGACTTGGAGCCAACCCAGACGGTTTTCCACGGCATCGTTCCCGGCCTCTCCTGTTCCCTGATCGGCCGGGTCCGGATCGACGTCCTATTCAGCGACAGCAGCCACTTTTGACGCGAGCCGATCTGGTTTGAGGTGGTGGACCTGTCCAGCGCGTATCATACGCTGTTGGGCCGGCATGCGCTTGCCAAGTTCATGGCGGTCCCCCACTACGTCTATCTGAAGATAAAGATGTCGGGTTCGAAGGGCCCCATCACCATCACTGGCGACTACCGCAAGTCCATGGAGTGCACCCGAGACATCACCAAGCTGGCCGAGTCGCTGGTCATAGCCGAGGAGTGGCGCCAGCTCGACCGGATCGTCGCCTTGGCCCAAGAGACGTCGGTCGCACCCGTCCTGGCTGAGTACCCGGCCGACGAGGCCTCGTTCAAGCCCTCCAAGGAGACCAAGAAAGTGAAGCTGAACCCGGAGGACCCCAACTGCAGCAAGTACGTTATCGTAGGCACCCGCCTCGATATCAAATAGGAAGGCAAGTTCGTCGACTTCCTCCGTGAGAATCGGGATATCTTTGCATGGACCCCAAAGGACATGCCGGGTATCCCGAGGAACTACGCCGGGCACAAACTCCATGTCCGCAAGGATGACAAGCCCATCCATCAACCCCTACGACGTTTTTCCGAAGAGAAGAGAAGGACCATTGGTGAAGAGGTCGCCAAGCTCTTGGCACCCGGCTTCATCATGGAAGTATTTCACCCCGAGTGGCTGGCCAACCCAGTCCTCATTTTGAAGAAGAACAACACCTGGCGCATGTGTATCGACTACACCAGCCTGAACAAGGCCTGCCCCAAAGACCCATTCGCTCTCCGGCGGATCGACCAAGTCATCGACTCCACTGCCGGGTGCGAGCTCCTGTCCTTTCTGGACGCTTACTCCGGCTATCACCAGATCAAGCTGGACCCGACCTACGCCCTGAAGACGTCCTTCATCACGCCCTTTGGGGCGTATTGCTACATCACCATGTCGTTCGGCTTGAAGAACGCCGGCGCCACTTTCCAGCGCTGCATGCAGAAGTGCCTATTATCGCAACTCGGCCGCAATATCCACGTCTACGTGGACGACATCGTGGTGAAGACCAAGCAACACCTCATGCTCCTCGACGATCCGAAGGAGACCTTCGCCAACCTGCACGAGTAAAAGGTCAAGCTCAACCCGAGGAAATGCGTTTTCGGCGTCCCGGCCGAAAAGCTACTCGGCTTCCTCGTCTCGGAGCGCAGCGTTGAGGCGAACCCGGAGAAAATCAAGGCCATCGAGTGCATGCGCAAGCCGGCCCGGCTGCATGGTGTCCAGAAGTTCAGCTGCTGCTTGGCCTCAGTCAGCCGGTTTCTCAGCTGGCTGGGTGAGAGGGCCTTGCCCCTGTATCAGCTGATGAAGAAGATGACACCGTTCGAATGGAACGACCAGGCGGACGAGGCCTTCCGGGACCTCAAGCGCATGCTCTCCAACGCACCAGTCCTGGCCGCACCGGCCGAGAAGGAGCCGTTGTTGCTCTATATCGCCGCGACTTCATGGTCGGTCAGCACGGTGATGGTCGTCGAGCGACCAGAGAAGGACAGGGTCCAAGCCGTCCAGTGTCCTGTCTACTACCTGAGCGAGGTGCTCTCCGCCTCGAAGCAAAACTACCTGCACTACCAGAAGATGTGTTACGGCATGTACTTCACCGCCAAGAAACTAAAGCAGTACTTCCAAGAACATGTCATCACCATGGTCAGCACGACCCCTCTCGGTGACATCATCGGGTGCTGGGATGCCTCTAGCCGAGTTGCCAAGTGGGTGCTCGAGCTAGCCAGCCATACCATCCTCTACGAGCCCCGCACCACAATCAAGTCCCAAGCTTTGGCCGACTTCCTCGTCGACTGGACCGAGACCTAGTACCTGCCGCCGCCTCCGGACTCGACGCACTGGCGCATGCACTTCAATGGCTCGAAGATGCAACTCGGCCTAGGAGCCGGCATAGTGTTGTCCTCCCCCAAGGGCGACCGGCTCAAGTACACACTACAGATCCACTTCGCCCCGTCCAACAATGTCGCCGAGTATAAAGCCCTTGTGCACGGACTCCGGCTTGCCAAGGAACTCAGCATCCGATGCACCCTATGCTTCGGCGACTTGGACCTGGTGGTGCAGCCGTGCTCAGGCGAGTGGGACACGCACGTCTCCAACATGGGGAGCTACCGCTTCCTCGTTCAGAAGCTGTCTGGGTTCTTCGAGGGCTGCGTGTTCCTCCACGTCCTGCGTGCGGAGAACAAGGCAGCCGACACGCTCGCCAAGATCACCTCGTCTCGGCAGTCCATCCCATCCGGCGTCTCCCTCGAGCATCTGCACAAGCCGTCCGTCAATCCATCTCCGGACTCCGAGTCCATCCAGGTGCCAACTGACCCGGCCGCGTCTCAACCTGGCCCAGGGACTTCTCCAACCAACTCGGCCACACGTCAACCCGGCCCGTGGACTGCTCCAACCAACCTGATCGCGCCTCAACCCGGCCCGGGGGCCGCCGAGCCCGGCTCGGGGGCCACCGACCCGGAGCCCGAAATAGTGGTCGTCTTCGCCGTGGTGACGGCGCCATCCTGGGCCCTGCCCATCTCGAAGTTCCCGAAGAACGGGGTCCTCCCCATGGACGAGACAGAAGCTCGGCAAGTGCAGCGTCGAGCGTCCGCCTACAGCATCATCAATAACGAGCTTGTCAAGCGCAGCTCCACCAACGTGTTCCAACGCTGCGTCGAGTAGGACAAGGGTATTGAGATCCTCCTCGACATACACCAGGGCGAGTGCGGGCACCACGCCACCTCGCGGTCCCTAGTGGCCAAGGCCTTCCGCCATGGTTTCTACTCGCCCACGGCCCTCGAAGATGCAGAGTCACTCGTCAACAAGTGCGAGGGATGCTAGCGCTTCAGCAAGCGCAGCCACCTGCCGGCGTCAGCACTCCGGACCATCCCGATCGCCTGGCCCTTCGCGGTTTGGGGACTCGACATGGTGGGGCCCTTCAAGACCACCCGAGGAGGCATGACGCATTTGCTGGTGCCAGTGGACAAGTTCACCAAATGGATCGAAGCAAGGCCAATCAAGAAGCTGGACGGCCCGATGGTCGTTCGGTTCATCAAGGACATCGCGGTGTGCTACGGCATGCCGAACAACATCATCATGGACAACGGCACCAACTTCACCAAGGGCACTCTCGCGCAGTACTACTCCATCTCCGGCATCCGCCTCGAGCTGGCTTCCGTTGCACATCCGCAGTCCAACGGCCAGGTCGAGCGGGCCAACGACCTCATCCTATCCGGCATCAAGCTGCGGCTCGTTGAGCCACTCGTCTGTTCCCCCGACAGCTGGGTCAACGAGTTGCCAGCCGTCCTCTAGAGTCACCGCACCACGCCAAACTGGTCGACCGGGTTCACCCCGTTCTTCCTCGTCTACGGAGCAGAAGCCGTTGTTCCGACCGACGTCAAGTTCGACTCGCCACGCTTCACGATGTACACGGAAGCCGAAGCTAAAGAAGCTCGCGAAGATGGCGTCGACCTGCTGGAAGAAGCATGCCTCCTAGCGCTCAGTCGCTCGGCCATCTACCAGCAAGGCCTGAGGCACCACCACAGCAAGAAAATCAAGCCCCTCACCTTTCGGGAGCGAGACCTCGTCCTCTGCCTCGTCCAGCAGTAGGCCGGCCAGCACAAGCTGTCCTCCCCATGGGAGGGTCCCTTCATCGTCAGCAAGGCCTTGTGCGATCGCAACGTGTACTACCTCATCGACGCCCGCTAGTCAAACAAGCACAAGAGGGACACCGCCGGCGAAGAAACAACCCGGCCATGGTATGCGGAGCTCCTCCGCCCGTTTTACAGTTAGCCGTACGCACATATGTATCACTGCCTTTTGTAACCATCTGGAAGGTATGGGACCCCCGAACAACGCTCGGGGGTTGCCCCTTTTTCGCGACCAAGCTATTGTGAACCCTACATTTCGTGCATTACTTTCCTTGTAAGCCAACCGGGCCGCTGGATCGACTCGCTCGACCCGGGGGCTCGGGGGCTGGCCGGCTTGGCCACCCACTGCTTCCCTTAGCAACTCCTGACGCGTCGGACCGCCGCGGCCTCTCACTTCGCCCTAAGCCGCAGAACTGGCTTCGGCTGTTGGCTGGCAAGCACATGAGGCAAGAGCACCGGCACGCCTCGAGCACTAAGTCAAGAACCGCCAGGTCGTCCAACCCAACCCTGCCACTTTAAAAGTCACTGCACGACCGACTGCTCGCCAACCCGGCACCGCCGGATTGCCGTCAGCCGGCCCAGTGGGTGTTTCGTTGCGCTCAACATTCCGAAAGGCTAAATATCGCGCGTTCCTCCCAAAGGCAGAACCCCTTGTCACGGACCGGAGCCTCGGCCTTCAAACTCGCGGGGGAGGGGGGGGCCCAAAGGAGGATAAGCCGTGAGAAAAAAGCTTTAAAGACAAAGAGCAAAAGCGCTGGCATCCAAGAGTTTTTTCGCATGCTGCCGGGTCACTTGACCCGGCCCCCGCCAATCCAAGCTGCCAAGCGACCGGCCGCCCGCCAACCCGGCCTTGGCGGGTTGCCACCGGCCGGCCCAGTGGGTGTTTTCGCTCGCGCTCAATGTTACGAAAGCCTAAGTACTACTTGTCACAGACCGGAGCCTCAGCCATCAGACTCGCGGGGGGGGGGGGAGCCCAAGAGGGAAGAATGCAGGAAAACGGCTTGAAAAAACAAAAAAGCAAAGGCACAAACATTCACAAGGCTTATACATCATAAATTAAGAAACAGGCCCAAGGCCAGAGTTCATTACACCCAAGTCAACCCCAAGTGGGTGGGTGGACCTGCTACCCAACAGGAATTTTTGCAAAGATGAATCAGGCAACTCCGCCACCGGATCGCGCAGCCCCTGGGTCCGTCGAGGTGCCGACTTTATCCTCTGAGATGTTCGCATCATGGTAGACGCCCGTATCCTCAGAGATGCCCTCCGGGTCGTCCAGAAGAAGGCCGTAGTCCTCAGCGGGCACGACTCCGCCATCCTTCGCCCGCTCTGGCTGTAACTCGTCATGGAAGGCGAACCCGGCAATGTAGTTGGCCCGGGCGGCGATCCGTCCGGCCTCCGCCTGCAGCCGTCTCTCTGAGCCGGCCCGCTGGCCCATCAAAGCGTCCAGCACCAGGTACGGGTGCCAGTACAACGTGAACCAAAGCACCATCTCAGCACCAGTTCGGGCGGCAGAAACTCGCCACTCATGAACACGGTCCAGGCCCGCCTCCAACCACCTCGCCAGCCGCGTGAAGCTGCTCGGCGCGACGGCGCCTGGCCAGAGGGCCGCCGTCATTGCCGCGCCGGACTCAGAAAGCCGCCCCATCTGCTCACCCAGGACTCGCAGACGGGCCTCGGTGGCGGCCACGATCTCTAGGAAGGTCCAAGCCACCCGCGGGTCAGTCCCGGAGCGGACGACTCCTTGCGGGTCGCGCTGAAAGCGGATCGCCTCCTCCGTCAGCTGGTGCATCTCCGGGAAGGCCCCTGTCGAAGAGAAAAGCAAGTCAGAAGAAAGCCACTAAGGAATAAAAGCCGGAGTCCCAACCCGGTAACGACAAAACCGAAGGAAAGCACTTACTAGAGAAGGACTCTTCCAGGTGCTGCGCTTCAAGCAACGTACCGCGCCGCTCTCGGGCGATGGTGTGGTCACGCTCCTGAAGCGCCTTCTCCAGCTCGGCAAGCTTGGCAAGGGCCACCTTCAGCTCGGTGTCCTTGTCCTCGGCCGCCTTCCCGGCCTCCTCACGGCGCCGGGCCTCCGCCTGCTGGGTCTCCTCCGCCGCGGCCACCAGCGCCTTCAGGCGCTCCACCTCGGCCTGGAGCTGCCCCTTGTAATCGGCCAGCTGGCTGCGTTGCTGGTCTGCCTCGGCAAGGGCCTGCTGCGCCTCCACGACCTTGGCGGCCTCCGCCTTGAGGCGCTCCACCTCGGCCTCGAGGCGGCCCTTGTCGCCCTCCAGCCGCTCCTGCAGCCGGCTGGCCTCGTCAAGCGCCCGTCGGGCTCCCGTCGCCTCCGCCCTTGCCCGCTCCGCCTCGGCTCCAAGCCGACCGGCATCAGCAACTAGCCAGTCGTAGTGGAAGGGCCTGGACCAGCCGGGTCCTCCAAGACAGCACCTCGGATGCAGAAAAGAAGCTCAGAAACAAAGTACTATTTAAGATTCGACCCAACTGCTACGCAGTTGGCCCGAATCTCGGGGGCTACACCCAGTGGGTGCGCTAGCGCGCCCCCACTAGAAAAGAGCATGCAAAACAAGTACCTGCCACGGTGCGATGCTCCTCCTCCTTGGCGGCAAGCCGCTCCTTGAGACGATGGTGTGTCTCAAGAAGCCGGTTGAAGACGCTAACCCGGTAGGCGTCCAGTTGCTGCAAAAAGAAGTGATCAATACAAGACAACAAGATAAGATTCGACCCAACTGCTGTGCAGTTGGCCCGAATCTCGGGGGCCACACCCAGTGGGTGCGCTGGCGCGCCCCCACGAAGTAAAGGCAATAAAAGGAAAAGAAGAACGCAAAAGGAACTTACAAGCATGGTGCGCTCCAGCTCCTGCGTCGCCTCGACCTCGGCCTGGGTGAATGCTTGGATCCGGTCCGCCCGCCCTCGCAGGCGCCGGGTCACGACGTTCATGGCCGCCTCCTCCTGGGTCGGGGGCCCGAAGAAGACCTCACCGGTCCCGCTCCGCGCCGGCTGCGACCCGGCGGCCCCCGGGCTTGAGCACCAGGGCGTGTTCCGACGCTGGCTCCATGGGCCGACTGGCCCGCGGCTCCACCACCAGCGGCGTCTCGCTCGCCAGCGCCCGGGTCGTTCCCGCCGGCACCGTCCGCGACGCCTCCCCTGGACGGCGTCTCCGCCGCCTCCGCCGGCTCCTGCCCGCTCGACCACGTCAGTCTGTGGTGGGACGCCGTCCCCAACGACCACGACCTCCCGGTCAAGGTCCATCGCGTCGATGCAGCCACTGTGGCCGCGCTCCCCCTCTGACGATGGCACAAAGGCCGTCTCCACTGCCACCGTTCCCGCCGGCATCTCCGGCCACGCCGGTTCCTCGCCGGCTCCTGCGCACGCCACCGCAGCGCTAACCCAGGCCTGGGTCGACATAGCCTCCAGCTCCGCCTCGGCCCGGTTCCGGTCCCGCCAGGCCAGGCCTTCGGCATCGGACAGGTCGAGACCAAGGTCCGGATCCGCCCGCCCCTCCTCCTCCTCGTCCTGGTCGACAGTGCCGGACCAGCTCCTCCGGAACGCGGCGCCGTCGGTGGATGCCGCGTCCGTCGCCGACACCGCCAGCGAGATCGGTGACCTGAAACGCAAGATGAAGTAAATACAAGACAAGCAAAGCTGCTCGACAACTCGGTCCGAGCTAGAAGAAAAGCTTACCCCAGCACCACTAGGACGGTGAGTCTCTCCGCCCTCTCCTGCAGCGCGGCGCGCCTCCTCTTGGCGGCCGGCTTCGCCACCCCGGTTGGTTCACTACGCGCTTCGCAGCCGGGGCTCGCGGCGCAACATTGTCCTTCCCATGCGGCCGCCTCGCCATCGGTGCTCCCCGAGGCAACCCGGCCCCAACCGCGCCACCACCTCCTCCACTCGGCGCCGCTGCATAACGGCTCATGTCGGCACCTCGAGCCGGAAACCCGGCGATTCAAAAAGAAAACACAAGAACGCTCAAGGCTTGCCAACTTAGCGCCCCGCGCCCGCGTCGGGTGTCGCCTCCTCCTCTCTGCCGTGGGCCTCGGGCTCCTCCGAGGTAGCGCGTACCACCTGCACTCGCGCCCGGTCATAAGGATGCCAGATGGCATTCAGAAGCACTTCCCGCGTTGCGTCGGGACGAACAAGAAGATAAGCGCCAGCAAAGAATGGAGACCAAGGACTCACCGCGGGTGCCGGGTTCACGCGACTGTACGGGGCCTCCCCAAACTCCCAGTTGCCTTGGAGATGTCGTTGACCTGGCGCGTGACCAGGTCCATGCCCAGCCGCGTGTTTGCCATGTGGTTGGGATCCTGGAGGCCGATCATCTCCCCGATGAGATGGATGCGCTGCTGCAGCAGCGACACCCGACGAACGATGAAGGCAGTGATGAGGTCAGTGCCGGTGAGCCCCTACCACTCCATCACCGATACCCGCTCGCACAGGTTGAGCACCTCCTGCGATGGGTGTTTGGGGTAGTACCCCCATTTTTGCTTCTCCTTCGGCGACAAGTTGACGAAGGGAGGTAGGTTGATGCGGTCCGCGCCAAGGTTGCGGACGTAGAAGAAAGAGTTCTGCCATTTCTTGGCAGAATCCTCCAGCGGCATCTTCGGGCAGTCAGCGCCCGATCACTTCGAGATGACGGAGGCCCCGCACTCCGACATCTCCCCGGCCCTCGGCCCTTGCTGCATCAAGGAGAAGAAGTGTACCCATAGGTCGATCGAAGGTTCAACCCCCAGGTACCCCTCGCAGAGGGTTACGAAGCTGGACGACTGCAAATGGTGCCGGCGCCCAGATGATGAGGCTGGAGCCCAAAGAACTCCAGGAAGTCGCGGAAGAAGCCACTCGTAGGAAGCCCGAACCCTCGCTCGAAGTGCAGGAGGAAGACGACCCGCTTGCCCTCGGGCCGCGGCTCCCGCTCGCCCCGCGGCGGGCGCGCGGCGACCTCCGTCTTCGACGGTAGGCGCCTGGTGGCACGGAGCTGGGCGATGTCCTCAAGGGTGACGGTCGAGCCCATCCATGAGCCTGATGGCAGCGCCATCGACAAAGAAGCAAGAGAAGAAGAAGAAGGCAACCGCAAGGCTCTGCTCGAAGCAGCGGGTGTCGCAGCGCGTGGCGTTCACAAGCAGCGGAAGAAGGAAGACGAAGGCAGGAGGGCACGGGTGCGAATGGTTTCCACTGCCCCCTCCTCGCCCCAATTTATAAGCCACGATTCAAAACATGGGGAAGTGGGATCATTTGTGCTCGCCTTCCCCACTTCCGCGCAATAACTGCGCACGTACACACGCAGTAACTGCCTCGAGAATGGCAACCAACTTGCAGACGCTGCAATAAATCCGCGTGCGTGGGCCGTGGACACGTGGCCCCGGGCCATTGTGCGTCTCCCTGCCCTATCGCGCGCGTGGCCTGTCAGGCCCCTCCGGCTCCCGAACGCCACGTGGCGCCCGCGCGAGGCCCGAAAGATTGCCTCCAAGATTCGGCGAACTCCTATGTTTCACGCCACTATCGAGATGACGTGATCCGGCTTCCGGAAGCCGGTACACACTGGGTGTTGCCGGACCCGGCGGCCTCAAGATTCACCTCCATCAAGGGGGAAACTACAAGGCGGACCTTCACAGCTTCGGGGACTACTGTCGGGAGGATGGACCTCGGGCAGGCAACGGAACCTGGATCCTTTTAAAAACAACGGGGCCGTCATCGCCCCTCAAGACGGCTCGCACTCGGCCAATTCGCTCGACCCGGCCAAGCCCCCTCAACCCGGCCTAATCCGCGAGACTTCTCCAATAAGCTAGCCCAGGGCGGCCGAGCCCGACGCAACAAGACTTACCCAACAAGCCAACACCCCTTGGCGTGTACTCCAACCCGGCCAAGGGTCAGTGGCGATCTCATCCCAGCCGTACGATGGGACGAGTCGCCACCAACTGATCACCGAAGCCACAGTGTCCTGCCCATGCCTTTGGTCAGCTGGACGAGGCAACAGTGCCCCCACCTACCTGCTAACCAAGCTCGGCATGGCAACAGTGCACCCGTCGTCACCCATGACGCCAACAAGCGGCGACCTGATGGAGCGCCACTGTAGCCGACTCGACTTGGCCACGCCCTGACGATCGGCAAGACGGCCAACAGTGCCCCCATACCCGGCGAGCCCCGCGCCCTGGGAACCCGGCGAGACCTGGTACCCGGCGGGTCCCAGCACCGGGTCCCCAGACGCTGACAACCCGGCCCCGCGACCCTATAACATTACCATTGTACCCCTCGGGGTTGACCTATAAAACCCCCCAGGAGGCCTCCATGCACGGAGGTGAAGAACGCAGTAGTAGAACACCCACATACAGGGAGAGAGCAGCCCAAGCCTTGGCCTGCCTCTCTTTCTCCCCGATACAGCTCAAGGAGCAACTCTGTATGGTAACACATAAACCACACTCGGAAGGACTAGGGGTGTTATCTCTCTGGAGAGCCCCGAACTTGGGTATGTCTTGCATCCCGCGCTCGCTCATGCCCACCCCGCCTCTGGAGCCCACCAGTGCCCTCGAACCTCCTCCTCTCTTTAGCCATCTCATGGCATCTGCCGTGCGCCCACCACGACAGTAAACGAGATGCGATGTAAATAAAAGAGATGCAATATGGTAATAAAGAGACCCAGGGGGCATAGGTTTCACTAGTGGCTTCTCTCAAGATAGCATGTATTACGGTGGGTGAACAAATTACTGTCGAGCAATTGATAGAAAGTGCATAGTTATGAAGATATCTAAGGCAATGATCATGAATATTGGCATCACGTCCGTGTCAAGTAGATCGAAACGATTCTGCATCTAGTACTATTACTCCACACATCGAACGCTATCCAACATGCATCTAGAGTATTAAGTTCATAAGAACAGAGTAACGCTTTAAGCAAGATGACATGATGTACAGGTATAAACTCAAGCAATATGATATAAACCCCATCTTTTTATCCTCGATGGCAACAATACAATACGTGCCTTGCTGCCCCTATTGTCACTGGGAAAGGACATCACAAGATTGAACCCAAAGCTAGGCACTTCTCCCATTGCAAGAAAGATCAATCTAGTAGGCCAAACTAAACCGATAATTCAAAGAGACTTGCAAAGATATCAAATCATGCATATAAGAATTCAGAGAAGAACCAAATAATATTCATAGATAATCTTGTTCATAAACCCACAATTCATCGGATCTCGGCAAACACACCGCAAAAGAGTATTACATCGAATAGATCTCCAAGAACATTGAGGAGAACTTTGTATGGAGAATCAAAGAGAGAGAAGAAGCCATCTAGCTAATAACTATGGACCCGAAGGTCTGTGGTAAACTACTCACACTTCATCGGAGAGGCTATGGTGTTGATGTAGAAGACCTCCGTGATCGATTCCCTCTCTGGCAGATCGTCGGAAAAGGCCCCAAGATGGGATCTCACGGGTACAGAAGGTTGCGGCGGTGGAAAAGTGGTTTCATGGCTCTCTATGATCGATGTAGGGTATAAGAGTATATATAGGCAAAAGAAGTACATTGGTGGAGCTACGTGGGGCCCATGAGGGTGGGGGGCGCGCCTACCCCCCTGGGCACGCCCTCCTGTCTCGTGGCCGCCTCGCGGAGTTCTAGACTTCAACTCCAAGTCTTTTGGTTTGCTTTCGGTCCAAGAAATATCATCGCGAAGGTTTCACTCTGTTTGGATTCCGTTTGGTATTCCTTTTCTGCGAAACTCTACAATAGAAAAAAAACAGAAACTGGCACTGAGCCTCCGGTTAATAGGTTAGTCCCAAAAATAATATAAAAGAGCATATTAAAGACCATTAAACATCCAAAACAGATAATATAATAGCATCGAACAATCAAAAATTATAGATACGTTGGAGACGTATCGAGCATCCCCAAGCTTAATTCCTGCTCGTCCTTGAGTAGGTAAATGGTAAAAACAGAATTTTTGATGTGGAATGCTACCTAACATAATCATCAATGTGATTTTCTTTATTGTGGCATGAATGTTCAGATCCAAAAGATTCAAGACAAAACTTTAATATTGGCATAAAAATAATAATACGTCAAGCATACTAACAAAGTAATCATGTCTTCTCAAAATAACATGGCCAAAGAAAGTTCATGCCTACAAAATCATATAGTTTGGCCATGCTCCATCTTCGTCACACAAAGTATTCAAATCATGCACAACCCCAATGACAAGCCAAGCAATTGTTTCATACTTTAGTATTCTCAAACTTTTTCGACTTTCACGCAATACATGAGCGTGAGCCATCGACATAACACTATATGTGGAATAGAATGGTGGTTGTGGAGAAGACAAAAAAGGAGGAAGATGGTCTCACATCAACTAGGTGTATTAATGGGCTATGGAGATGCTCATCAATAGATATCAATGTGAGTGAGTAGGGATTGCCATGCAATGGATGCACTAGAGCCATAAATGTATGAAAGCTCAACAAAAGAAACTAAGTGGGTGTGCATCCAACTTGCTTGCTCCCGAAGACCTAGGGCATTTTGAGGAAGCCCATTGTTGGAATATACAAGCCAAGTTCTATAATGAAAATTCCCACTAGTATATGAAAGTGACAAAATAAGAGACTCTCTATCATGAAGATCATGGTGCTACTTTGAAGCACAAGTGTGGAAAAAGGATAGTAGCATTGTCCCTTCTCTCTTTCTCTCTCTTTTTTTGGGCCTTCTCTTTTTTCTTTGGCCTTTTTTTCCTCACATGGGACAATGCTCTAATAATGAAGATGATCACACTTTTATTTACTTACTACTCAAGAATTACAACTCGATACTTAGAACAAAATATGACTCTATATGAATGCCTCCGGCGGTGTATCGAGATGTGCAATGAATCAAGAGTGACATGTATGAAAAATTATGAATGGTGGCTTTGCAACAAATACCATGCCAACTACATGATCATGCAAGGCAATATGACAATGATGGAGCGTGTCATAATAAACAAAACGGTGGAAATTTGCATGGCAATATATCTCGGAATGGCTATGGAAATGCCATAATAGGTAGGTATGGTGGCTGTTTTGAGGAAGTTAAATGGTGGTTTTATGGTGCCAGCGAAAGTTGCGCGGTACTAGAAAGGCTAGCAATGGTGGAAGGGTGAGAGTGCGTATAATCCATGGACTCAACATTAGTCGTAGAGAACTCACATACTTATTGCAAAAATCTACAAGTCATCAAAACCAAGCACTACACACATGCTCCTAGGGGGATAGATTGGTAGGAAAAGATCATCACTCGTCCCCGGACGCCACTCATAAGGAATACAATCAAATAAACACCTCATGCTTGAAATTTGTTACACAACGGTTACCATGCGTGCATGCTACGGGACGTGCAAACCTCAACACAAGTATTTCTCAAATTCACAACTACTCAACTAGTATGACTCTAATATCACAATCCTCATGTCTCAAAACAATCATCAAGCATCAAACTTCTCATAGTATTCAATGCACTTTATATGAAAGTTTTTATTATACCCATCTTGGATGCCCGTCATATTAGGACTAGTTTTATAGCCAAAGAAAATTACCATGCTGTTCTAAAAGACTCTCAAAATAATATAAGTGAAGCATGAGAGATCAATAATTTCTATAAAATAAAACCACCACCGTGCTCTAAAAAGATATAAGTGAAGCACTAGAGCAAAATTATCTAGCTCAAAAGATATAAGTGAAGCATATAGAGTATTCTAATAAATTCCGATTCATGCGTGTCTCTCCCAAAAAGTGTGTGCATCAAGGATGATTGTGGTAAACTAAAAAGCAAAGACTCAAATCATACAAGACGCTCCAAACAAAACACATATCGGTGAATAAAAATATAGCCTCAAGTAAAGTTACCGATAGACGAAGACGAAAGAGGGGATGCCTTCCGGGGCATCCCTAGGCCTAGGCTTTTGGTTGTCCTTGAATTTTACCTTGGGGTGCCTTGGGAACGCAATATAAGGCTCTTGCCACTCCTTATTCCAAAATCCATCAAATCTTTACCCAAAAACTTGAAAACTTCACAATACAAAACTTCAACAGAAAATCTCATGAGCTCCGTTAGTATAAGAAAATAAACCACCACTTTAAGGTACTATAATGAACTCATTATTTATTTATATTTGTGTTAAACCTAATTTATTCCAACTTCTCTATGGTTCATACCCCTTGATACTACTCATAGATTCATCAAAATAAGCAAACAACACGCGAAAAACAGAATCTGTCAAAAACAGAACAGTCTGTAGCAACCTGGAGGTTTCGAATACTTCTGTAACTCCAAAAATTCTGAAAAATAGGACGACCAACATAAAAAGTATATTGATTTACTGCAGTTATAATTGGTATTTTATCGCTCTCTGGTAAAAAAATGATAATTATTTTCATGAGCGCATACTTTCTGTTTTTATCTGCAAGATCAAACAACAATCACCCAAGAAGATCCTAAAGGCTTTACTTGGCACAAACACTAATTAAAACATAGAAAACACAATAATAACAAAGGCTAGATGAATTATTTATTACTAAACATGAGCAAAAAGCAAAGAACAAAAATAAAATTGGGTTGCCTCCCAACAAGCGCTATTGTTTAACGCTCTTAGCTAGGCATTGATAATTTTAATGATGCTCACATGAAAGATAGCAATTGCAACATGAAGGGAGCATCATGAAGCATATGAAAATCACATCTAAGTCTAACATACTTCCTATGCATAGGCATTATATAAGCAAACAAATTATCAAGACAAGCAAAAACTAGCATATGCAAGGAAGGAGAAAGAAACAATAGCAATCTCAACATAACGAGAGGTAATTTAGTGGCACGAAAATTTCTACAACCATATTTTCCTCCCTCATAATAATTACATGTAGGATCATAATCAAATTCAACAATATATCTATCACATAAAATTTTCTCTTCATGATCCACATGCATGCAAAGTTGACACTCCTCCAAAATAGTGGGATTATCATAAAATAAAGTCATGACCTCTCTGTACCCACTTTTATCAAAATCTTCATAACATTGAACGTTATCGAAATATGTGGGATCTAAAGTTGACACTCTTCCAAACTCACTTTCAATTGCAAACATTATTATCAATCTCATAGTCATCATGGGGTTTAAATAAATTTTCAAGATTATAAGAAGAATCACCCCAATCATGATCATTGCAACAAGTAGTAGACATAGAAAAATTAGCATCCCCAAGCTTAGGGTTTTGCATATTATTAGCACAATTGATATTAATAGAATTGATAATAACATCATTGCAATAGTGCTTTTTATTCAAAGATCTATCGTGAATCACTTTATAAAGCACTTCATCACAATTTCCAGATTCACCGATTTCAAGCAAAACTCCATAAAGATAATCTAGTGCACTCAACTCACTAGCAATTGGTTCATATAATTGGATCCTTTAAAAATATTAGCAAGTGGATGGGGATCCATAAACTTTTAGCAAGCAAAAAGAAGGCACATGGTAACACAAGATCGAACGGAAGAAGGGAGAAAGAAAAGGGCAAAGGTTTTTGAAAATCATTTTAGAAGTAGGGGAGAGGAAAACGAGAGGCGAATGGCAAATAATGTAATGCGAGGGAGAAGAGTTTATGATGGGGTACTTGGTATGTCTTGACTTGGCATATATCTCCCCGACAACGGCGCCAGAAATCCTTCTTGCTACCTCTTGAGCATGCGTTGGTTTTCCCTTGAAGAGGAAAGGGTGATGTAGCAAAGTAGCGTAAGTATTTCCCTCAGTTTTTGAGAACCAAGGTATCAATCCAGTAGGAGACAACGCACAAGTCACCTAGTACCTGCAAAAACAATCAAGAACCTTGCAACCAACGCGATAAAGGGGTTGTCAATCCCTTCACAGCCACTCACAAAAGTGAGATCTGATGTAGATAGTAAAATACGTATTTTTGGTATTTTTGTTGTATAGATTGGAAAGTAAAGATTGCAAAATAGTAAACAAGAAGCGAGGTAAATAAAAGAGATGCAATATAATAAGAAAGAGACCTGGGGGCCATAGGTTTCACTAGTGGCTTCTCTCAAGATAGCATGTATTACGGTGGGTGAACAAATTACCGCCGAGCAATTGATAGAAAAGTGCATAGTTATGAAGATATCTAAGGCAATAATCATGAATATAGGCATCACGTCCGTGTCAAGTAGATCAAAACGATTCTGCATCTACTACTATTACTCCACACATCAACCGCTATCCAGCATGCATCTAGAGTATTAAGTTCATAAGAACAGAGTAACTCTTTAAGCAAGATGACATGATGTAGAGGGATAAACTCAAGCAATATGATATAAACCCCATCTTTTTATCCTCGATGGTAACAATACAATACGTGCCTTGCTGCCCCTACTGTCACCGGGAAAGGACACCGCAAGATTGAACCCAAGGCTAAACACTTCTCCCATTGCAAGAAAGATCAATCTAGTAGGCCAAACTAAACTAATAATTCGAAGAGACTTGCAAAGATATCAAAGCATGCATATAAGAATTCAGAGAAGAATCAAATAATATTCATAGATAATCTTGTTCATAAACCCACAATTCATCGGATCTCGGCAAACACACCGCAAAAGAGTATTACATCGAATAGATCTCCAAGAACATCAAGGAGAATTTTGTATTGAGAATCAAAGAGAGAGAAGAAGCCATCTAGCTAATAACTATGGACCCGAAGGTCTGTGGTAAACTAGTCACGCTTCATCGGAGAGGCTATGGTGTTGATGCATTTGCACTCCAAAGCAAATTTTAAATATGCACAAATTTAGGGGGAGCTCTTATTTATCACATACCTCTCAAAGCGACGATATATTTCATGCTTATTATCATTTGTCAAAGCTTTGATCTGTATGTTGTTATCAATTACCAAAAAGGGGGAGATTGAAAGTGCAACTATCCCTAGGTGGTTTTGGTAATTCATAACAACATATAGCTCATTGAGCTAATGCTATTCCAAGATGATTATTTTAGGAAAGCTCAATGATTGGCATGGCATGGATGTGATAGTGGAACCCTCAAAATGCTAAGGACAAAGGATTGGCTCAAGCTCAAAAGCTCAAGACTCTTCATTTTATATTTTAGTGATCCAAGATCACATTGAGTCTTTAGGAAAAGCCAATACTATCAAGGAGGGATGAGGTGTTGCTTAATGAGCCTCTTGCTTCATTGCTTAGTGATATGCTCCAAAACCCTCAACTACTTTCCCATATCCACATATGACCTAAACCCTAAGCCAAACTCGTCCTACCGATTCTTCCTATCCGGCGCCACCGAGTTTCACTTGTCATAAGCCACTGCCAAACCCTAGCATTTCGGTTCTACCGATAGGGATCTCGGTCTCACCGAGATGGGGTTGCAAACTCTCTGTTTCCCTTTCGTAACTTTTCGGTCTCACCGAAAGAGCGAATCGGTCCCACCGAGATTGCAATGTAAATTCAGTGTTTCCCCTTTGTAACTTTTCGGTCTCACCGAAAGAGCAAATCGGTCCCACCGAGTTTGCCTGACCAACTCTCTGGTTAGCTAATTACCAAATTCGGTCTCACCGAGTTTGTGTAATCGGTCTCACCGAGATTACGTTATGCCCAAACCCTAACCATATCGGTTCCTACCGAGTTGCATGTCAGTCCCACCGAAAATCTCTAACGGTCACTAGGTTTACATTTTCGGTCCGACCGAGTTTGTTGATTCGGTCCCACCGAGATTGGAAAACTGTGTGTAACGGTTGGATTTTGTGTGGAGGCTATATATACCCCTCCACCTCCTCTTCATTCGGAGAGCAGGAGAGCCATCAGAACACATACACCATTCCAACTCATATGTTCTGAGAGAGAACCACCTACTCATGTGTTGAGACCAAGACATTCCATTCCTACCATATGAATCTTGATCTCTAGCCTTCCCAAGTTGCTTTCCACTCAAATCTTCTTTCCACCAAATCCAATCCTATGAGAGAGAGTTGAGTGTTGGGGAGACTATCATTTGAAGCACAAGAGCAAGGAGTTCATTACCTACACACCATTTGTTACTTCTTGGAGAGTGGTGTCTCCTAGATTGGCTAGGTGTCACTTGGGAGCCTCCGACAAGATTGTGGAGTTGAACCAAGGAGTTTGTAAGGGCAAGGAGATCGCCTACTTCGTGAAGATCTACCGCTAGTGAGGCAAGTCCTGTGTGGGCGATGGCCATGGTGGGATAGACAAGGTTGCTTCTTCATGGACCCTTTGTGGGTGGTTGCTTCTTCGTGGACCCTTCGTGGGTGGAGCCCTCTGTGGACTCGCGCAACCGTTACCCTTGTGGGTGGAGCCCTGTGTGGACTCGCGCAACCGTTACCCTTCGTGGGTTGAAGTCTCCATCAACGTGGATGTAGGATAGCACCACCTATCCGAACCACGGGAAAAACATCCGTGTCTCCAATTGCGTTTGAAATCTCCAAACCCTTCCCTTTACATTCTTGCAAGTTGCATGCTTTACTTTCCGCTGCCAATATACTCTTTGCATGCTTGCTTGAATTGTGTGATGATTGCTTGACTTGTCCTAAAATAGCTAAAATCTGCCAAGAACTAAAATTGGGAAAAGGTTAAGTTTTTATTTGGTCAAGTAGTCTAATCACCCCCCTCTAGACATACTTTCGATCCTACAAGTGGTATCAGAGCTTTGGTCTCCATTTGCTTTGATCTCCATAGCTTTTGGTGGTCATAGCCTTGGTTTCACAACCTAGGAGAGTATGGCGTCTAGCGAGGGAAATTATCACCGTAGAGGTCCTTACTTTGATGGTACTAATTTTGCTAGTTGGAAGCATAAAATGAAAATGCATATTCTTGGACATAACCCCGCCGTTTGGGCTATTGTGTGTGTTGGTTTGCAAGGTGACTTCTTTGATGGGAGAGAACCAAACCGTGAAGCTACCGCGGATGAGTTGAAGATGTTGCAATACAATGCTCAAGCTTGTGATATTCTCTTCAACGGATTGTGCCCCGAAGAATTCAACAAAATCAGCCGTCTTGAGAATGCAAAGGAAATTTGGGACACTTTGATTGATATGCACGAAGGTACCGACTCCGTCAAGGAATCCAAGTTGGATGTGCTCCAAAGCCAACTTGACAAGTTCAAGATGAAGGATGGTGAAGGTGTCGCTGAAATGTACTCTAGGCTTGCTCTCATCACAAATGAGATTGCCGGCTTAGGAAGTGAAGAGATGACCGATAGATTCATCATCAAGAAGATTCTAAGAGCCTTGGATGGAAAATATGATACCGTGTGCACATTGATCCAAATGATGCCCAATTACAAAGATCTCAAGCCAACGGAGGTGATTGGAAGAATTGTTGCTCATGAGATGTCACTTAAGGATAAAGAGGAACTTCACAACAAATCAAGTGGTGCCTATAAAGCCTCATGTGAAGCCCCTACATCGTCGAGTGAGAAACAAGACTTCAATGAAGAATTGAGCTTAATGGTGAAGAACTTCAACAAGTTCTACAAGAGTAGAAGCAAAGATAGAAGCTTCAAGTCAAGGTCCTACAATGACAAAAGATCTTCTAGTCGAGAGCGAAACTGCTACAACTGTGGAAGACCCGGACACTTCTCCAACGAGTGTACAGCTCCCTACAAGAGAAGAGAAGATTCTCCAAAAAGAAGAAGCAAAGAATCATCACCAAGAGAGAGAAGGAGTAGAGATGATCGTTATGAACGAAGATACTCATGGAGAAGCAAGGATTCAGAAAGGAAGGAAAAATCATCAAGAAGCTACACAAGACAAAGACATCAAGCTCATGTTGGTGAATGGTATCCGGCTCCGACTCCGACAGCCACTCCGAGAGAAGTTATCACTCCGACTCCGAAGATACTCAAGATGAAGGTGTTGCCGGTCTAGCACTTGTGTCAACCAACTCCTACGACATATTTGATTCACCAAATGAAGGAATTGGAAGATGCTTCATGGCCAAAGGTCCTAAGGTAACACACCCCGAGTATGTT
This sequence comes from Triticum aestivum, assembly GCF_018294505.1. Lineage (NCBI taxonomy): Eukaryota > Viridiplantae > Streptophyta > Magnoliopsida > Poales > Poaceae > Triticum > Triticum aestivum. Next base: position 448,432,529 of record NC_057794.1, read on the forward strand.
GATTTCAATAGTGATGAAGATGACTTGTTAGGAGATGATGCTTGTCGACAACTCTAGTGATGAATACTATGAGGAAACGTCAATTAAACATGCTAATCAAGATAAAACGAATGACAATGATAAGGAGAATATTGAGGCTCTAACTAAAGAACTAAACACTCTTAAGTTAGCTCATGAAACCATCTTCGAAGATCATCGAGAACTTTTAAGAGCTCATGAGAAATTACGCTTTGAAAAGCTCAATCTTGAGCAAGAGCATGAGTTCTTAAAAGCAATCAATGATGATCTCCGTAAGAAAAGTTCTTCTTACATTGCCAAGCGTTTACTCTTATCTACTTACATGCCTCAAGTCAAGTCTAGTAACAAGAACAAGAAAGATTCTTCCTCTAGTAGTAACAATGATCATGCTAAATCCAATATTGTTGCTTCTAGTAGTTCTCTTGATTCACTAATGATTCTCTTAGCCAAGTTACACTTGAGCAAGAAAATAGTTTATTGAAGGGAATTATAGAGAAAGGAGTGTACAAAAGCCTTGCCGGGAGTAAGCAATTCGAGGAAATTGTGCGCAAGCAAGGAATGCACCGGAAGAATCAAGGTGTTGGTTTTGAACGAAAGGTCAATGCCAATGGAGTTGAGTGGGAAGAAGATCAATACCCCAAGACAAAGTTTGTCCCTCAACAAGAGAAGTATGATACTTCTTTCAAGGGGACACAAGCTCAAGATGATCTTCCACCACAAGACTACAAGCAAAAAGGCAAGGACAAGCTTCAAGAGGAAATCGACGCATTTGAAGAAGCTCCTAAGACCTTAGTCAAGTGGATTCCCAAGACTACTTCAAGTTCCACTTCATCAAGTACGACTACAACTCCAAGGATTCCCATAAAGATGATGTGGATCCAAAAGAAGAAGAACTAGAGAGTTCTTGAGGGTGACTCCGCCAACATACTTCACTCTTATCATTTTGGCAAGAACAAGTGCAATCAACTTCCACATCTTGCACTAGTACAAGGAGTCACAAACCCTCTTGTTGGTAAGACAAGGGACAAGGTAACCTAAAAGTCTTCATGGACATCATCTTGTGTGTGCATCACTCTATGTCTATGGATATCCTTGTTTGTTCCTTGTGGGACTAACCCATGTAGGTATTGAAAGTGCAATTCACTCAAATGGATAGCTCCAAGTGATCTACATCAACATTGAGCATCCACATCTTCAACATCTACATGAAGTCATCATCGACAAAAACCCAAGGTTAGTTCATCCCTCTTAGGGGGGATATCACATCTAGGGGGAGCTTTACTCTAAGACTTGAGCTAAAGCAACTCTAAAGATGTGAACACAACAATGCTTTATGTAAAAGTGGTAACCCCACTTGAGCTTAAACGATGAGTATGACCTATGATCAAGTGTTCTCACTTGACTCCTAAGTCAATATACTCATATATAGATGACCTAGTCATCGCAAATTGCTTGATAGATGCTAGAATTGGTTGTGCATGCCTTGCCACATATTTCATTTGCCATCTTATTGTGTGAGCATGCTGGTTGCATATTTTACTCATTCGAGGACATCCACTTGTTGTTTTGATTGTTCGGTTTTATTTCTTTTTGCCAAGTGGATGGACAAGAATGCCTAAGAACCTCCTCTAGCTATCTATGCTTTTCTCGTCTCAAATTCTATTCATGCTGCATCACAAAATTTGATCAAGTCAGATTCGAACCACTCTGTGTGAGGAGCGCTCGGAGTCCCCGATTCGTCATAGACTTAAACTTCCAAAACCTCTTTATGATTCTCGGTCTGACCGATACCCTACTTTCGGTCCTACCGAGATCATTAAGTTGATCTAGGTTTTCGATCTCGGTGCAACCGATTTGAACATTTCGGTCACACCGAGTTTCAGTAACTGCACGCAGTTATGAATCTCGGTGCCACCGAGTTGTTCCACTCGGTCACACCGACAGGGTCGGGCTATATATAGTCACGGGCAAAATTTTGGAAATTTCTCCGAACCCCTTCGCCCGCGTGATAGCCTGCTCTGCCTTCATGTTCTCCGGATCGTCTTCTCGCCGCCAGCCGCCTCCAGTAGCTGGTCTCCGTCGCCGTCAACGGGAATTCTGCCCCCGTCGTAGCGAGTCTCCGCCGAACTAGGGTATGGACTCGATCACAGTGCTATTCCCCGTCCAATTCCTAGCTCATTGTGTTCTTCATGTTTCTTGCCACGATTGAAACACTTCTATCCAGTCAAAATGCTTATAGATTAGGTTTGATTTGAAAATTTTAGGGTTAGGTTTCCGCCGAAACCATCTCGGACCCACCGAGTTGAAAAACTCGGTCCCACCAATTTGGCTTATGCCATTGCACAAGTGAGACTCGGTCTGACCGAGAATTACTTATCGGTGTGACCGATTTTGGAACTCAGTGAAACCCTAGCAGTCTCGGTGCCACCGAACTGTGACTCGGTCCAACCGAGTTCACTAGTTTAGGTTCCAAAACTGCTTCGGTATCACCGAGTTTGAAAATCGGTAGATCCGAGATGATTTCAGTGGGAAACTAAAACTAAGTTTTTGGATCATTCTTTTGCAACAATCTCTGCATTTTGTGATGCTCATCCACTCTATCTCATCTATAATCTGTTCACAGGATCAGCAGTCAGTTTGCAGCATGTCTGATCAAAGTGATAGCCAAAACATCTCAGAGCAGCAGGTGCACATGAGTGAGGGCACTAGTCCCTCAAGTTCTTCAGATGAAGGCAGCAGGAGCACCCCTAGCAACTTGCCAAAGGCTGACACCAGACAGAGGAAGAAGAGGACTTCAGACTCTAAAGATGAAGACTATGTGGCAGAGGAAGAGGCCACTTCCAAGAGAGTTGAGCCAGCTCAAGGCAAAAAGCCAGGGCTGAAGATCAAAAGGCCAGCAGGCAGGCAGCCCATGTCAAAGGCAAGAGCTTCAACTGAGAAGCCCACTCCCAAAGACCCAATTGCTGCTGAGGGAAAGAAAAGAAAGGAAAGGGTCAAGAAGACCGTGGCCAGAGTACTAGGAAAGGCTTCCATCATGGAAGAGGAAGAGGAAGAAGAGGTAGCTGCACCAGCACCCAAGGCAACCAAGCTGATGGGTGATGCCATAAGGTCAGGGGCTACTGCATCTAAGCCCAAAGCTGCCTCCAAGCCAAAACCCAAGAGGAATACAAGGAGCATTCCTGCAGCTGAGAAGAACAAGGCCCTAGTGTCTGAGACTGTTGCTGAAGAAGAGGATGAGGAGCAAGTTCTGAGAAAGCTCAAGCCCAAGATCCCAGACCACAACGATGCTCATCCTGTGGCTGAGGACATGAAGCTCAGGAGAGATTCAGGGCTGAGGAAGTGGAGAGAAGCAGACCCATATGCTTCTAGGAGGAGGACTGCCGTGGATTATAGGTTCCACACCAAGGAGCAGCAAGATTTTTATGAGACAGTTTTGCTTGATAAGAAGCCCATAGTCTGTGATATGAGATGGGTCGACTGGACCTACATGAAGGAGAATGAGGAGCACTACCCTGGAGTATTTGACAGCTTTAGTGCTTGTGGAGTTGCTGACTTTGTTGGGCAGAAGCTCACAAAGTGGAACGAAGAGCTGATCATGCAATTCTACTCCACAACACATTTTTATTCAGATGGGAGGATCATATGGATGTCTAAGGGTACAAGGTACCAATCCACAGTTGCTGAGTGGGCACAGATCATTAATGCCCCAGAGGAGCATGATGATGACTTGGATATATATGCCAAGAAGAAGATGGACCATAACTCCATGTCCAATATGTACAAGGAAATTCCCAATGAGGCACTTGACACGTTCAAATTTGGCTCAGTGCACTACCTTCTGTCAGGACTGCCAACGATCAATTGGATATTGAGGCACACCTTATTGCCCAAGTCTGGAGATCACAAGATGATCAGAGGCCATGCTATCAACCTGCTTCATGTATTTGATGTACCTTAGAAGTTCAAGGTGATGAGCCTAATAGTGGAAACAATCAAGAGGACTGCAGCAGACCAGAAGAGGAGTTGCGGATATGCCCCTCAGATCCAGGAGCTCATCAACTCCAAGATGGGCATGGGCATATATTTATTGGACAAGGAACACCTGCCCATCCGTCCAGATTTTGAGGACAATGAAGTTGTCATGACTGAAAATGAACCGTCATCTGCCCAAGCATTTGCAAAGAAGGAGAAGGCAAGGAAGGAGAAAGCTGCCAAGATGCCAACTCAAGAGGAGGCATCTGAGTACTTCTTGAAGACCAAACAAAAGCAGCTTGGTTACCTCATTGCATCCACCCTGTGGATTGAGAAAGGACTAGCCACCCTAACTCAAAACCAGGCAAGCCTAGAGAGAATCATGGAACAAAAGTTCTATGACTTGGATGTCAAGGTAACGGAGATTCAGACTGCAGTGGAGCAGCTCCAAGATGATATGCAGGAGAGGAGAGGCAGGACTACCACTCATGCCTTTGCCAGAGTGCCCAGAGGTCCAAGGTCGTCTGCCGTGCCAGTTGCTGACACAAGAGCCACCACCTCAGCACCAGCCACAGCCTCAGTTCCACCAGCTCCAGCATCTACCTCAGCTCCAACTCTAGCGTCTACTTCAGCATCTACCGAAGCCTTCGTCCTTGGAGTGATCCGGACTCCACCACCACCATAAGATCAAGCCTGAGCGTCGATCTAGTGCTATGCATTTTCTAGGAACTTTTTGGTAACTTGTTGCCAAAGGGGGAGAAGATGTATAGATCATAGGCTTCGAGAGAGAGAGAGAGAGTGTGTTGCTTTTCTCTCTTGCTTTATTTGGTGGTTTTTCAAACTTGTTTGCTTTTGAGTGCTTGAGATACTACGTCATTATTTGTGAGACATTGATGATCATGTGTTTGATCATAAGCTACACTTAATGCTTGATGAATGCTATTATCTTATCTATCTTATGTGATCATTCACTATTCTTGGTGATGAGTGCATGTATTTCATTCTTATCATTTTAAGCGCTCCACCAAGATGTATGTGACATGGAAGAGTAACCCATGATTCTAACTCCCTGTGTTGCAGTCCAAAGCAAATTTTAAATATGCACAAATTTAGGGGGAGCTATTACTTATCACATACCTCTCAAAGCGACGATATATTTCATGCTTATTATCATTTGTCGAAGCTTTGATCTATATGTTGTCATCAATTACCAAAAAGGGGGAGATTGAAAGTGCAACTATCCCTAGGTGGTTTTGGTAATTCATAACAACATATAGCTCATTGAGCTAATGCTATTCCAAGATGGTTATTTCAGGAAAGCTCAATGATTGGCATGGCATGGATGTGAAAGTGGAACCCTCAAAATGCTAAGGACAAAGGATTGGCTCAAGCTCAAAAGCTCAAGACTCTTCATTTTATATTTTAGTGATCCAAGATCACATTGAGTCTTTAGGAAAAGCCAATACTATCAAGGAGGGATGAGGTGTTGCTTAATGAGCCTCTTGCTTCATGTGCTTAGTGATATGCTACAAAACCCTCAACTACTTTCCCATATCCACATATGACCTAAACCCTAAGCCAAACTCGGTCCTACCGATTCTTCCTATCCGGCGCCACTGAGTTTCACTTGTCATAAGCCACTGCCAAACCCTAGCATTTCGGTTCTACCAATAGGGATCTCGGTCTCACCGAGATGGGGTTGCAAACTCTCTGTTTCCCTTTCGTAACTTTTCGGTCTCACCAAAAGAGCGAATCGGTCCCACCGAGATTGCAATGTAAATTCAGTGTTTCCCCTTTCTAACTTTTGGTCTCACCGAAAGAGCAAATCGGTCCCACCGAGTTTGCCTGACCAACTCTCTGGTTAGCTAATTACCAAATTCGGTCTCACCGAGTTTGTGTAATTGGTCTCACCGAGATTACGTTATGCCCAAACCCTAACCATATCGGTTCCACCGAGTTGCATGTCAGTCCCACCGAAAATCTCTAACGGTCACTAGGTTTACATTTTCGGTCCGACCGAGTTTGTTGATTCGGTCCCACCGAGATTGGAAAACTGTGTGTAAGGGTTGGATTTTGTGTGAAGGCTATATATACCCCTCCACCTCCTCTTAATTCGTGGGAGAGCCAGTGGAGAGAGCCATCAGAACACATACACCATTCCAACTCATATGTTCTGAGAGAGAACCACCTACTCATGTGTTGGGACCAAGACATTCCATTCCTACCATATCTCAAATTTCATGGCCTCAAGCCATTTTGTGAAATCTGGGCTCATCATCGCTTCCTCATAGTTTGTAGGTTCGTCATGGTCTAGTAACATGATTTCTAGAACAGGATTACCGTACCACTTAGGTGCGGAACATCCTCTGGTTAACCTACGAGGTTCGGTAGTAACTTGATCTGAAGTTTCATGATCATTATCATTAGCCTCCTCTCTAGTTGGTGTAGGCATCACTGGAACTGATTTCTGTGATGAGCTACTTTCCAATTCGAGAGAAGGTACAATTACCTCATCAAGTTCTACTTTCCTCCCACTCACTTCTTTCGAGAGAAACTCCTTCTCTAGAAAGGATCCATTCTTAGCAACAAAGATCTTGCCTTCAGATTTGTGATAGAAGGTGTACCCAACAGTTTATTTTGTGTATCCTATGAAGACGCACTTCTCCAATTTGGGTTCGAGCTTACCAGGCTGAAGGTTTTTCACATAAGCATCGCAACCCCAAACTTTAAGAAATGACGACTTAGGTTTCTTGCCAAACCACAGTTCATACAGTGTCGTCTCAACGGATTTAGATGGTGCCCTATTTAAAGTGAATGCAACTGTCTCTACTCCATAACCCCAAAATGATAGTGGTAAATCGGTAAGAGATATCATAGACCTCACCATATCTAATAAAGTATGGTTACGACGTTCGGACACACCATTACACTGTGGTGTTCTAGGTGGTGTGAGTTGTGAAACTATTCCACATTGTTTTAAATGAAGGCCAAACTCGTAACTCAAATATTTGCCTCCGCGGTAAGATCGTAGAAACTTTATATTCTTGTTACGATGATTCTCCACTTCACTCTGAAATTCTTTGAACTTTTCAAACGTTTTAGACTTGTGTTTCATTAAGTAGATATACCCATATCTCCTCAAATCATCTGGGAAGGTCAGAAAATAATGATACCCGCTACAAGCCTCAACACCCATCGGACCGCATACACCGGTATGTATTATTTCCAATAAGTCAGTGGCTCGCTCCATTGTTCCAGAGAACAGAGTTTTAGTCATCTTGCCCATGAGGCATGGTTCACAAGCATCAAATGATTCATAATCAAGTGATTAAAAAAGTCCATCCATATGGAGTTTCTTCATGCGCTTTACACCAATATGACCTAAACGGCAGTGCCACAAATATGTTGCACTATCATTATCAACTTTGCATCTTTTGGCATCAATATTATGAATATGTGTATCACCACGATCGAGATTCAACAAAAATAGACCACTCTTCTGTTGGGGAACGTTGCAGAAAACAAAATTTTTTCCTACGGTTTCACCAAGATCCATCTATGAGTTCATCTAGCAACGAGTGATTGGATTGCATCTACATACCTTTGTAGATCACGCACGGAAGCGTTCAAAGAACGGGGATGAGGAAGGCGTACTCGACGTGATCCAAATCACCGGAGATCCTAGCGCCGAACGGACGGCACCTCCGCGTTCAACGCACGTACGGTCAGCGTAACGTCTCCTTCTTGTTGATCCAGCAAGGGGAAGGAGAGGTTGAGGAAGATGGCTCCAGCAGCAGCACGACGGCGTGGTGGTGATGGAGCTGCAGTACTCCGGCAGGGCTTCGCCAAGCACTATGGAGGAGGAGGATGTGTTGGAGAGGGAGAGGGAGGCACCAAAGGCGTGTCGTGAGAGGCCCTCCTTTCCCCACTATATATAGGAAGTCCAAGGGGGAGGGGGCGCCGGCCCTAGGAGATCCAATCTCCTAGGGGGGGTGCGGCCAAGGGAGGAATCCCTCCTCCCCAAGGCACCTAGGAGGTGCCTTCCCCCTTTGGGACTCTTCCCTTCCTTGAACCCTAGCGCATGGGCCTCTTGGGGCTGGTGCCCTTGGCCCATATAGGCCAAGGCGCACCCCCTACAGCCCATGTGGCCCCCCCGGGGCAGGTGGCCCCACCCGGTGGACCCCCGGACCCTTCCGGTGGTCCCAATACAATACCGGTGACCCCAAAACTTGTCCTGATGCCCGAAATAGCACTTCCTATATTTAATTCTTTACCTCCGGACCATTACGGAACTCCTCGTGACATCCGGGATCTCATCCGGGACTCCGAACAACATTCGGGTTACTGCATATACATATCCCTACAACCCTAGCGTCACCGAACCTTAAGTGTGTAGACCCTACGGGTTCGGGAGACATGTAGACATGACCGAGACAACTCTCCGGCCAATAACCAATAGCGGGATCTGGATACCCATGTTGGCTCCCACATGCTCCTCGATGATCTCATCGGATGAACCACGATGTCGAGGATTCAAGCAACCCCGCATACAATTCCCTTCGTCAATCGGTATGTTACTTGCCCGAGATCCGATTGTCGGTATCCCAATACCTCGTTCAATCTCGTTACCGGCAAGTCACTTTACTCGTACCGTAATGCATGATCCCGTGACCAGACACTTGGTTACTTTGAGCTCATTATGATGATGCATTACCGAGTGGTAACAGTGATACCTCTCCGTCATACGGAGTGACAAATCCCAGTCTTGATCCGTGTTAACCCAACAGGCACTTTCGGAGATACCCGTAGTATACCTTTATAGTCACCCAGTTACGTTGTGACGTTTGGCACACCCAAAGCACTCCTATGGTATCCGGGAGTTACACGATCTCATGGTCTAAGGAAAAGATACTTGACATTGGAAAACTCTAGCAAACGAACTATACGATCTTATGCTATGTTTAGGATTGGGTCTTGTCCATCACATCATTCTCCTAATGATGTGATCTCGTTATCAATGACATCCAATGTCCATAGTCAGGAAACCATGACTATCTGTTGATCAACGAGCTAGTCAACTAGAGGCTTACTAGGGACATGTTGGTGTCTATTATTCACACATGTATTACGATTTCCGGATAACACAATTATAGCATGAATAAAGACAATTATCATGAACAAGGAAATATAATAATAATGCTTTTATTATTGCCTCTAGGGCAGATTTCCAACAGTCTCCCACTTGCACTAGAGTCAATAATCTAGTTACATGTGATGAATCGAACACCCATGGAATTCTGGTGTTGATCATGTTTTGCTCTAGGGAGAGGTTTAGTCAACGGATCTGCTACATTCAGGTCCGTATGTACTTTACAAATATCTATGTCTCCATCTTGAACATTTTCACGAATGGAGTTGAAGCGACGCTTGATGTGCCTGGTCTTCTTGTGAAACCTGGGCTCCTTGGCAAGTGCAATAGCTCCAGTGTTGTCACAGAAGAGTTTGATTGGCCCCGACGCATTGGGTATGACTCCTAGGTCGGTGATGAACTCCTTCACCCAAATTGCTTCATGTGCTGCCTCCGAGGCTGCCATGTACTCCGCTTCACATGTAGATCCCGCCACGACGCTCTGCTTGCAACTGCACCAGCTTACTGCCCCACCATTCAAAATATACACGTATCCGGTTTGTGACTTTGAGTCATCCAGATCTGTGTCGAAGCTAGCGTCGACGTAACCCTTTACGACGAGCTCTTCGTCACCTCCATAGACGAGAAACATTTCCTTAGTCCTTTTCAGGTACTTCAGGATATTCTTGACCGCTGTCCAGTGTTCCTTGCCGGGATTACTTTGGTACCTTCCTACCAAACTTACGGCAAGGTTTACATCAGGTCTGGTACACAGCATGGCATACATAATAGAACCTATGGCTGAGGCATAGGGGATGACACTCATCTCTTCTATATCTTCTGCCGTGGTCGGACATTGAGCTGAGCTCAATTTCACACCTTGCAACACAGGCAAGAACCCCTTCTTAGACTGATCCATATTGAACTTCTTCAATATCTTATCAAGGTATGTGCTTTGTGAAAGACCTATGAGGCGTCTTGATCTATCTCTATAGATCTTGATGCCTAATATATAAGCAGCTTCTCCAAGGTCCTTCATTGAAAAACTCTTATTCAAGTAGGCCTTAATGCTGTCCAAAAGTTCTATATCATTTCCCATCAAAAGTATGTCATCTACATATAATATGAGAAATGCTACAGAGCTCCCACTCACTTTCTTGTAAACGCAGGCTTCTCCATAAGTCTGCGTAAACCCAAACGCTTTGATCATCTCATCAAAGCGAATGTTCCAACTCCGAGATGCTTGCACCAGCCCATAAATCGAGCGTTGGAGCTTGCACACCTTGTTAGCATTCTTAGGATCGACAAAACCTTCCGGCTGCATCATATACAATTCTTCCTTAAGGAAACCATTAAGGAATGCCGTTTTGACGTCCATTTGCCATATCTCATAATCATAGAATGCGGCAATTGCTAACATGATTCGGACGGACTTTAGCTTCGCTACCGGTGAGAAAGTCTCATCGTAGTCAACCCCTTGAACTTGTCGATAACCCTTAGCGACAAGCCGAGCTTTATAGATGGTCACATTACCATCCGCGTCTGTCTTCTTCTTAAAGATCCATTTATTTTCTATGGCTCGCCGCTCAACGGGCAAGTCAGTCAAAGTTCATACTTCGTTTTCATACATGGATCCTATCTCGGATTTCATGGCTTCTAGCCATTTGTCGGAATCCGGGCCCGCCATCGCTTCTTCATAGTTCGAAGGTTCACCGTTGTCTGACAACATGATTTCCAAGACAGGGTTGCCGTACCACTCTTGTGCGGAACGTGTCCTTGTGGACCTACGAATTTCAGTAGGAGTTTGATCTGAAGTTTCATGATCATCATCATTAACTTCCTCTCTAGTCGGTGCAGGCACCTCAGGAACATTTTCTTGAGTTGCGCCATTTTCCGGTTCAAGGGGTAATACTTCATGAAGGTCTACTTTCCTCCCACTTACTTCTTTTGAGAGAAACTCTTTCTCTAGAAAGGACCCATTCTTGGAAACAAAGATCTTGCCTTCGGATCTGAGGTAGAAGGTATACCCAATAGTTTCTTTAGGGTATCCTATGAAGACGCATTTTTCCGATTTGGGTTCAAGCTTTTCAGGTTGAAGTTTCTTGACATAAGCATCGCATCCCCAAACTTTTAGAAACGACAGCTTAGGTTTCTTCCCAAACCATAATTCATACGGTGTCATCTCAACGGATTTCGACGGAGCCCTATTTAAAGTGAATGCGGCAGTCTCTAAAGCATACCCCAAAAAAGATAGCGGTAAATCGACAAGAGACATCATAGATCGCACCATATCTAATAGAGTGCGATTACGATGTTTGGACACACCATTACGCTGAGGTGTTCCAGGCGGCGTGAGCTGTGAAACTATTCCACATTTTCTTAAGTGTGTGCCAAACTCATGACTCAAGTATTCTCCTCCACGATCTGATTGTAGGAACTTGATTTTCCTGTCACGTTGATTCTCAACCTTACTCCGAAATTCCTTGAACTTTTCAAAGGTCTCAGACTTGTGTTTCATTAAGTATAAATACCCATATCTACTCAAGTCATCAGTGAGGGTGAGAACGTAACGATAGCCACCGCGAGCCTCAACACTCATTGGACCGCACACATCAGTATGTATGACTTCCAATAAGTTGGTTGCTCGCTCCATTGTTCCTGAGAACGGAGTCTTGGTCATTTTACCCATGAGGCATGGTTCGCATGTGTCAAATGATTCGTAATCAAGAGACTCTAAAAGTCCATCAGCATGGAGCTTCTTCATGCGTTTGACACCTATGTGACCAAGGCGGCAGTGCCACAAGTATGTGGGACTATCATTATCAATCTTACATCTTTTGGTACTCACACTATGAACATGTGTAGCATTACGCTCGAGATTCATTAAGAATAAACCATTCACCATCGGAGCATGACCATAAAACATATCTCTCATATAAATAGAACAACCATTATTCTCGGATTTAAATGAGTAGCCATCTCAAATTAAACGAGATCCTGATACAATGTTCATGCTCAAACTTGGCACTAAATAACAATTATTGAGGTTCAAAACTAATCCTGTAGGTAAATGTAGAGGTAGCGTGCCGACAGCGATCACATCGACCTTGGAACCATTCCTGACGCGCATCGTCACCTCGTCCTTCGACAGTCTCCGCTTATTCCGCAGCTCCTGCTTTGAGTTACAAATGTGAGCAACTGCACCGGTATCAAATACCCAGGAGCTACTACGAGTACTGGTAAGGTACACATCAATTACATGTATATCACATATACCTTTCGTTTTGCCGGCCTTCTTGTCCGCTAAGTATTTGGGGCAGTTCCTCTTCCAGTGACCACTTTCCTTGCAATAAAAGCACTCAGTCTCGGGCTTGGGTCCATTCTTTGGCTTCTTCCCGGCAGCTTGCTTGCCGGGAGCGGCAACTCCCTTGCCGTCCTTCTTGAAGGCTTTCTTTCCCTTGCCCTTCTTGAACTTAGTGGTTTTATTCACCATCAACACTTGATGTTCCTTTTTGACTTCTACCTCTACTGATTTCAGCATTGCAAATACTTCAGGAATGGTCTTTTCCATCCCCTGCATATTGAAGTTCATCACAAAGCTCTTGTAGCTCGGTGGAAGCGACTGAAGGATTCTGTCAATGACCGCGTCATCCAGGAGATTAACTCCCAGCTGAGTCAAGCGGTTATGCAACCCAGACATAGTGAGTATGTGCTCACTGACAGAACTGTTTTCCTCCATCTTACAGCTGAAGAACTTGTCGGAGACTTCATATCTCTCGACCCGGGCATGAGCTTGGAAAACCATTTTCAGCTCTTCGAACATCTCATATGCTCCGTGTCTCTCAAAACGCTTTTGGAGCCCCGGCTCTAAGCTGTAAAGCATGCCGCACTGAACGAGGGAGTAGTCATCGGTACGTGCCTGCCAAGCGTTCATAACGTCTTGTTCTGCAGGGAGAACAGGTGCGTCACCCAGCGGTGCTTGTAGGACATAATCTTTCTTGGCAGCTATGAGGATGATCCTCAGGTTCCGGACCCAGTCCGTGTAGTTGCTGCCATCGTCTTTCAGCTTGGTTTTCTCTAGGAACGCGTTGAAGTTGAGGACTACGTTGGCCATTTGATCTACAAGACATATTGTAAATATTTTAGACTAAGTTCATGATAATTAAGTTCATCTAATCAAATTATTCAATGAACTCCCACTTAGATAGACATCCCTCCTGTAATCTAAGTATAACATGATCCGAGTTAACTAGGCCGTGTCCGATCATCACGTGAGACGGACTAGTCAACGTCGGTGAACATCTTCATGTTGATCGTATCTTCTATACGACTCATGCTCGACCTTTCGGTCTTCTGTGTTCCGAGGCCATGTCTGTACATGCTAGGCTCGTCAAGTCAACCTAAGTGTTTGCATGTGTAAATCTGTCTTACACCCGTTGTATGTGAACGTTGGAATCTATCACACCCGATCATCACGTGGTGCTTCGAAACAACGAACTGTCGCAACGGTGCACAGTTAGGGGGAACACTTTCTTGAAATTATTATGAGGGATCATCTTATTTACTACCGTCGTTCTAAGCAAACAAGATGCAAAAACATGATAACATCACATGCAATCAAATAATAATAGTGACATGATATGGCCAATATCACATAGCTCCTTTGATCTCCATCTTGGAGCTCCATGATCATCTTGTCACCGGCATGACACCATGATCTCCATCATCATGATCTCCATCATCGTGTCTCCATGAAGTTGCTCGCCAACTATTACTTCTACTACTATGGCTAACACGTTTAGCAATAAAGTAAAGTAATTTACATGGCGTTTCTCAATGACACGCAGGTCATACAAAAAATAAAGACAACTCCTATGGCTCCTGCCGGTTGTCATACTCATCGACATGCAAGTCGTGATTCCTATTACAATAGCATGAACATCTCATACATCACATATATATATCATTCATCATTCATCACAACTTTGGCCATATCACATCACAGAACACTTGCTGCAAAAACAAGTTAGACGTCCTCTAATTGTTGTTGCAAGTTTTACGTGGCTGAAATAGGGTTCTAGCAAGAACGTTTTCTTACCTACGTGAAAGCCACAACGTGATTTGTCAACTTCTATTTACCCTTCATAAGGACCCTTTTCATCGAATCTGCTCCAACTAAAGTGGGAGAGACAGACACCCGCCAGCCACCTTATGCAACTTGTGCATGTTAGTCGGTGGAACCGGTCTCACGTAAGCGTACGTGTAAGGTTGGTCCGGGCCGCTTCATCCCACAATACCGTTGAAGCAAGATAAGACTAGTAGCGGCAAGAAAGTTGACAACATCAACGCCCACAACAAATTGTGTTCTACTCGTGCAAGAGAACTACGCATAGACCTAGCTCATGATGCCACTATTGGGGAACGTTGCAGAAAACAAAAAATTTTCCTACGGTTTCACCAAGATCCATCTATGAGTTCATCTAGCAACGAGTGATTGGATTGCATCTACATACCTTTGTAGGTCACGCGCGGAAGTGTTCAAAGAACGGGGATGAGGAAGGCGTACTCGACGTGATCCAAATCACCGGAGATCCTAGCGCCAAACGGACGGCACCTTCGCGTTCAACACACGTACGGTCAGTGTAATGTCTCCTTCTTCTTGATCCAGCAAGGGGAAGGAGAGGTTGAGGAAGATGGCTCCAGCAGCAGCACGACGGCGTGGTGGTGATGGAGCTGCAGTACTCCGGCAGGGCTTCGCCAAGCACTATGGAGGAGGAGGATGTGTTGGAGAGGGAGAGGGAGGCACCAAAGGCGTGTTGTGAGAGGCCCTCCTTTCCCCACTATATATAGGAAGTCCAAGGGGGGGCGCCGGCCCTAGGAGATCCAATCTCCTAGGGGGGGTGCGGCCAAGGGAGGAATCCCTCCTCCCCAAGGCACCTAGGAGGTGCCTTCCCCCTTTGGGACTCTTCCCTTCCTTGAACCCTAGGCGCATGGGCCTCTTGGGGCTGGTGCCCTTGGCCCATATAGGCCAAGGCGCATCCCCTACAGCCCATGTGCCCCCCTCGGGGCAGGTGGCCCCACCCGGTGGACCCCCGGGACCCTTCCGGTGGTCCCGGTACAATACTAGTGACCCCGAAACTTGTCCCGATGCCCGAAATAGCACTTCCTATATATAATTCTTTACCTCCGGACCATTCCGGAACTCCTCGTGACGTTCAGGATCTCATCCGGGACTCCGAACAACATTCGGGTTACTGCATATACATATCCCTATAACCCTAGCGTCACCGAACCTTAAGTGTGTAGACCCTACGGGTTCGGGAGACATGTAGACATGACCGAGACGACTCTCCGGCCAATAACCAACATCGGGATCTGGATACCCATGTTGGCTCCCACATGCTCCTCGATGATCTCATCAGATGAACCACGATGTCGAGGATTCAAGCAACCCCGCATACAATTCCCTTCGTCAATCGGTATGTTACTTGCCCGAGATCCGATCGTCGGTATCCCAATACCTCGTTCAATCTCGTTACCGGCAAGTCACTTTACTCGTACCGTAATGCATGATCCCGTGACCAGACACTTGGTTACTTTGAGCTCATTATGATGATGCATTACTGAGTGGGCCCAGTGATACCTCTCCGTCATACGGAGTGACAAATCCCAGTCTTGATCCGGGTCAACCCAACAGACACTTTCGGAGATACCCGTAGTATACCTTTATAGTCACCCAGTTACGTTGTGACGTTTGGCACACCCAAAGCACTCCTACGGTATTCGGGAGTTACACGATCTCATGGTCTATGGAAAATATACTTGACATTGGAAAACTCTAGCAAACGAACTATACGATCTTATGCTATGTTTAGGATTGGGTCTTGTCCATCACATCATTCTCCTAATGATGTGATCTCGTTATCAATGACATCCAATGTCCATAGTCAGGAAACCATGACTATCTGTTGATCAATGAGCTAGTCAACTAGAGGCTTACTAGGGACATGTTGGTGTCTATTATTCACACATGTATTACGATTTCTGAATAACACAATTATAGCATGAATAAAGACAATTATCATGAACAAGGAAATATAATAATAATGCTTTTATTATTGCCTCTAGGGCATATTTCCAACATCTTCAAGGGTGCATGACCATAAAAGATATTACTCATATAAATAGAACAACCATTATTCTCTGATTTAAATAAATAACTGTCTCGCATTAAACAAGATCCAGATATAATGTTCATGCTCAACGCTGGCACCAAATAACAATTATGTAGGTCTAAACCTAATCCTGAAGGTAGATGTAGAGGTAGCGTGCCAACGGCGATCACATCGACCTTGGAACCATTCCCGACGCGCATCGGCACCTCGTCCTTAGCCAATCTTCGTTTAATCCGTAGCCCCTGTTTCGAGTTGCAAATATGACCAACAGAACCAGTATCAAATACCATGTGCTACTACGAGAATTAGTAAGGTACACATCAATACCATGTATATCAAATATACCTTTGTTCACTTTGCCATTCTTCTTATCCGCCAAATACTTGGGGCAGTTCCGGTTCCAGTGACCAGTCCCTTTGCAGTAGAAGCACTCAGTTTCAGGCCTGGGTCCAGACTTGGGCTTCTTCCCGAGGGTGACAACTTGCTTGCCATTCTTCTTGAAGTTCCCCTTCTCTCCCTTGCCCTTTTTCTTGAAACTAGCGGTCTTTTTAACCATCAACACTTGATGCTCTTTCTTAATTTCTACCTCCGCAGCTTTGAGCATAACGAAGAGCTCGGGAATTGTCTTATCCATCCCTTGCATATTATAGTTCATCACGAAGCCTTTGTAGCTTGGTGGCGGTGATTGAAGAACCCTGTCAATAACACTATCATCTGGAAGATTAACTCCCAGCTGAGTCAAGTGGTTATGATACCCAAACATTTTGAGTATGTGTTCACTGACAAAACTGTTCTCCTCCATCTTGTAGCTATAGAACTTGTTGGAGACTTCATATCTCTCAACTCGGACATTTTCTTGAAATATTAACTTCAACTCCTGGAACATCTCATATGGTCCATGACATTCAAAACGTCTCTGAAGTCCCGATTCTAAGCCGTAAAGCATGGCACACTAAACTATAGAGTAGTCATGAGACCGCATCTGCCAGACGTTCAAATCGTCTACATTAGTGGGAGGGGGCTTGTCACCTAGCAGTGCATCAAGGACATAATTCTTCTATGTAGCAATGATGATGATCCTCAAGTTACGGACCCAGTCCGTATAGTTGCTACCATCATATTTCAACTTAGCTTTCTCTAGGAACGCATTAAAATTCAAGGGAACGGTAGCACGGGCCATTGATCTACAACATAGATATGCAAAAAATATCAGGACTAAGTTCATGATAAATTAAGTTCAATTAATCATATTACTTAAGAACTCCCACTTAGATAGACATCCCTCGAGTCATCTAAATGATCATGTGATCCATATCAACTAAACCATGTCCGATCATCACGTGAGATGGAGTAGTTTTCAATGGTGAACATCTCTATGTTGATCATATCTACTATATGATTCACGTTCGACCTTTCGGTCTCCAGTGTTCCGAGGCCATGTCTGTACATGCTAGGCTCATCAAGTTTAACCCGAGTATTCCGCATGTGCAAAACTGTCTTGCACCCGTTGTATGTGAACATAGAGATTATCACACCCGATCATCACGTGGTGTCTCGGCACGACGAACTGTCACAACGACGCATACTCAGGGAGAACACTTATACCTTGAAATTTTAGTGGGGGATCATCTTATAATGCGACCTCCGTACTAACTAAAGTAAGATGCATAAAAGATAAACATCATATGCAATCAAAATATGTGACATGATATGGCCATCATCATCTTGTGCCTTTGATCTCCATCTCCAAAGCACCGTCATGATCTCCATCGTCACTGGCATGACACCTTGATCACCATCGTAGTGTCGTGGTCGTCTCGCCAACTATTGCTTCTACAACTATCACTAACGCATAGTGATAAAGTAAATAAATTACATGGCGTTTGCATTTCATACAATAAAGCGACAACCATAAGGCTCCTGCCAGTTGCCGATAACTTCTACAAAACACGATCATCTCATACAATAACGTATATCACATCATGTCTTGACCATATCACATCACAATATGCCTTGCAAAAACAAGTTAGACGTCCTCTACTTTGTTGTTGCAAGTTTTACATGGTCGCTACAGGCTTCTAGTACGAATCGTTCTTACCTACGCATCGAAACCACAACGGTGATTTATCAAGTTTGCTGTTTTAACCTTCAACAAGGACCGCCGCAGTCAAATCCGATTCAACTAAAGTTGGAGAAACAGACACCTGCCAGCCACCTTTATGCAAAACTAGTTGCATGTCTGTCGGTGGAACCGGTCTCATGAATGTGGTCATGTAAGGTTGGTCCGGGCTGCTTCATCCAACAATACCGCCGAATCAAAATAAGACATTGGTGGAAAGCAGTATGACGATCACCACCCACAACTCTTTGTGTTCTACTCATGCATATCATCTACGCATAGACCTGGCTCTGATACCACTGTTGGGAAACATAGCATGCAATTTCAAAAAAATTCCTATGCTCACACAATATCTATCTAGAAGATGCATAGCGATGAGAGGGAGAGAGTGTGTCCACGTACCCTTGTAGACCGAAAGCGGAAGCGTTTAACAACATGGCTGATGTAGTCGAACTTCTTCTCGTTCCGACCGATCAAGCACCGAACGTACGAAACCTCCGAGTTCTGCACACGTTTAGCTCGATGACGTCCGTCGAACTCTTGATCCAGCAAAGTGTCGAGGGAGAGTTTCATCAGCATGACAGCGTGGGGACAGTGATGGTAAAGTGATCCGCGCAGGGCTTTGCCTAAGCACTACGACAATATGACGAGAGGAGTAAACTGTGGAGGGGGGCGCCGCACACGGCTAACAGTTGTTTCTGTGTGCTCTAGGCGCCCCCCTCCCCACATATATATAGGTTGGAGGGGGCAAGACGCAGCCAGGGGGCGCCCAAGTAGGCCGAATCTTATTTGGGCTCCCACCCCAATTCGGCCCCCTTTCCTTGTTTTCCGGAGGGAGAAGGAAAGAGGAGGGGGAGAGAAGGAAGGGGGAGGCCGAATCCCTCCCCTTCCTTTCTCTCTTCTCCCCTTTCCTTCCTCTTCCTATTTGGCCTACATGGGGGGCGTAGCAGCCCATGCTGGCTGCTACGTTTCCCCTCTTGGCCCAATAGGCCCAAATCTTTGCCGGTGGGTGCCCGGAACCCCTTGTGGTGACCCGATATGTACCCCGTACGCCCGGAACACTTCCGGTGTCCAAATATCATCGTCCTATATATGAATCTTTACCTCTCGACCATTTCGAGACTCCTCGTCATGTCCATCCTCTCATCCAGGACTCCAAAAAACAGTCAGTCACCAAATCACATAACTCCTATAATACAAAATCGTCATTGAATGTTAAGCGTGCGGACCCTACGGGTTCGAGAACTATGTAGACATGACCGAGACACCTCAGCAGCCAATAACCAACAGTGGAACCTGGATGCTCATATTGGTTCCCACATATTCTACGAAGATCTTTATTGGTCGTACCGTAATGACAACATACGTTATTCCCTTTATCATCGGTATGTTACTTGCCCGAGATTCGATCGTCGGTATCTTCATACCTAGATCAATCTCGTTACTGGCAAGTCTCTTTACTCATTCCGTAATGCATCATCCCGCAACTAACTCATTAGTCACATTGCTTGCAAGGCTTATCATGATGTGCATTACCGAGAGGGCCCAGAGTTACCTCTCCGATACTCGAAGTGACAAATCCTAATCTCGATCTATGACAACCCAACAAACACCTTCGGAGATACCTGTAGAGCATCTTTATAATCACCTAGTTATGTTGTGATGTTTGATAGCACACAAGGTATTCCTTTGGTATTTGGGAGTAACATAATCTCATAATCGAAGGAATATGTATTTGACATGAAGAAAGCAATAGCAATAAAACTTAACGATCATAATGCTAAGCTAACAGATGGGTATTGTCCATCACATCATTCTCCTAATGATGTGATCCCGTTCATCAAATGACAACACATGTCTACGGTTAGGAAACTTAACCATCTTTGATCAACGAGCTAGTCCAGTAGAAGCTTACTAGGGACACTGTGTTTTGTTTATGTATCCACACATGTATCAAATTTCCGGTTAATACAATTCTAGCATGAATAATAAACATTTATCATGATATAAGGAAATATAAATAACAAATTTATTATTGCCTCTAGGGCATATTTCCTTCACATGTGCTTGTAGTTCAAATTTTAATTATGCACATTAAATGCCTAGAAACTCAATTAATGCATAAAAATGCCAAACGAACCCGGAATAATTCCAAATTTAAACATGACACTCATGTAGTTGCATGTTCACTATACACAAATGTTCTAGCAATTCAAACACCATCCTTTCCCTTCGTAACATCATTTTGTCTTTCAAAACATAATGAAAAAATCAGGTATACCACAAGCAGTTTACTAGAAAGAATCGTGTGGGATGCGATATAAAATATCATGGCGCACTCTCTTGTCTGGCTTAAGCAGGAAGCTTCGTCGTCTACAGTCCACCGTCCGTGCTTGAACAACACTTGCGCGCCAGTTTCTCGCGGCATCGAGCAAAAAAATTCTGCCACCACGGAAATATCTATCTCCCTGCCCCTCCCTCCCACCAAAAGCCGCATTTCCACTATTCCTCCTTTCTTTCCAAGTTTAAACCTTCGTTGCTACTTACTGCTAGCTTAGCCGCCTCGCCGACGACCCTTATTCTTGCAACGCCGTCTCCTTGCTGGTTACCCTTCTTCTTGCAGCACCGCCTCCTTGCCGGTGACCCTTCTTCTTGTAGTGCCGCCTCTTCGCTGGTGACTCTTCTTCTTGCTGTGCGGATTCCTCGCCACCGACCCTTCTTCTTGCTGCGCGGCCTTGTCGACATGGTCAGGTAATCCACACCCCACCCACACCATCCTCCTCCTTCCCCGTCCCACATGCCCCGACCGATGGTGTGACATGTTCCGCCGAAATCACTATCCCCGTCCTCCAATTAAGCACCACCCACAGCCATTTTGCACGCAGTATAACGTGGAGCTCGGTAGCATCTGGCAACGGAGAAGCAAATCGCGGCCGCACACGCACACGAGGTTGCTATGGCTGCCATGCGTGCCAACCGCCAGATCTTGGAGGAGCACCTCGAGTTCGAGGCCAGCATCGACACCACCACGCGGTTATCTACTTTAAAATACAGTTCGTGTTGTTTTCTCGAGGCCACCACCAGTGCCTTCTAGTGATTTGTCCTTTGTAATGTTAGTATGCAATCTGATGTTCAGTTAACAGTTTAGTCCTATGAAATGTAATGTTTAGTTAACAATTTGGTCCTCTGAAATGTAATGTTCAGTTCATAGTTTGGTCCAACAATTGCTACATTTCGTCATACTGTTCTCAAGCATTCTTTGTTTTGTTAACTGTCTTATCTTCTAGTACTCCCTCCATTCCCTTATACAAGGCTACTATGAAAAATAAATTTTGCATCTATACGAGGCCACTAACAATAATTGAGGCAAAAATTAATGATGTTTCCTCATACAACCAACTTGTTTAATACTTGCATGCATGTAGTCATAATGACATTGTGCTACTTCCTTCTCATTCCTTTCTTGCATGCATATGGGCGTATTAATGATCCTGGTTAACGAAAAGAAAAGTTGTCTTGTAAAGCAATCATTGATTTTTACCTTGGTATCTATAATTTGAATTTGTGGCCTTGTATAAGGGAATGGAGGGAGTACATATTTCTATTCTGCACTGTCATGCTCAGTTAACTATTTTGGTTCATTTGGTTTGTTGTCCATTTAACTGTTTGGTTCAATTCTGCAATTTGATTTTAATTTACTATGGGTACAATTTTGTATTGTTATGCATGTGAGAAATAAATCGAATTTGGCTATACTCAATACATATTCTACTGATAGTATGGCAACTCTCAGTTAACCTGATCAAGATCTTCCTTATGTGTGTTGCAGGGAAACAATGGGCGATACTGCGGTTTACCATCAAGGTTTGCTCATGCATGGTCCTTTCGCTAATAGCACATTATTGTGCAGTTGCAGGAATCATTCTAATATTTAGGTTTCTTACAATTTGGTCTTGCACATGTAGGTCCTGATGTCAGAGGCTTAGACCCACTGTTCGACCCATTTTGCATATGGGGAAATGAGATGTCCATGAATATCAGTCAAGTCAAGAAACTCAGAAAGATTGTTAGGATGAAGAAACTTGCGACGAATAACAGCAAGATCTTTGTTTGCACAATGAAGAAGACATCAGTCAACTATAGGATGGTACTAACTCTTTTACCTTGTTTTTACCCCTTGCACCATTTCAAAATTTATAACGGAGATTTATGCATATCTTTGTTTTCAGTACTTTTCAAAGCAGTTCACCGATGATTACCTCTCAAACCACCTGCATGGTCAAGAGGCGAGGAAGGTATTCATTCAACACCCATGGTACAATATTGAAGTCTTCCTGAAGAGGAAGAAGGTTGGGCGGGCAATTATCCATAGCCTCTGGCCTAAAGTTGCAAGGACATTCAACATCACTAAAGGATCAATATTTGCCTTCCGCTTCTGTAGTTTCCCTGATGAGATTCATCTATCTATTTACCGTGTATGATGCTACTTTCCAAAGGTTTTTTATGTTGCATGTGAAACTTGGCGCTGTTGTGTAATGGCATAACTGAGTGCCAAAGCTATCTGATGTAATTAGATTATGAAATCCTGGTTGCCGTTATACGGATATGAATTATCTTGTGTGTTTTATAAGAAATATCAATTTGATTACTACATGGATTATCAATAATAGGATAATTACCCTGCTTACTGGGGTTTTCTATTGCAGACGGTTACTCAGACAACACCGTGGGCGATGAACTCAAACAACCCACACTGTTTCTAGAAAGCAGGCATGTTCGATAAACTAACAATCACACACGGCTTCTGACAAAGAACTGCTTGCATTAGGCCACCTTGCACAAACGTTTCCACACAAAAAAATTGTGTGTGATATACATACGAACGGAAATGTTTTTCTGGGATTCACCATGTGGAATGTACATACGAACGGAAACGATTGGGTTTCCGCCAGATCGCACACGAGCTCATTTTTCCCCAGTCTATGTGCCAGGAGGGCCCATCCATGATGGTTTCTAGGTCATGTGGGAAGGACCCCCGATCGCCCACACTCACTTGGCGACGGTTCCAAGCGCCATCGCGGAAAGGGGTTAAAAACCGTTTGTATAGCAGGTCGCTGCACTAGTGCCTCATGATGACCCACAAGTATAGGGGATAAATTGTAGCACTTTTCGATAAGTAAGAGTGTCGAACCCAATGAGGAGCAGAAGGAAATGACAAGTGGTTTTCAGCAAGGTAATGTCTGCAAGTGCTGAAATTGTAAGTAATAGAGTAGTTTGATAGCAAGATATTTTGTAACGAGCAAGTAATGATAATAGTAACAAAAGTGCAACAAGGTAGCCCAATCCTTTTGAGGCAAAGGACAGGCCAAAACGGTCTCATATAATAGGCAAAGCATTCTTGAGAGTACACGGGAATTTCATCTAGTCACTTTCATCATGTTGATTCGATTCGTGTTCGCTACTTTGATAATTTGATATGTGGGTGGATCGGTGCTTAGGTGTTGTTCTTACTTGAACAAACCTCCTACTTATGATTAACCCTACTGCAAGCATCCGCAACTACGAGAAAAGTATTAAGAATAAATTCTAACCATAGCATTAAACTTTTGGTTCCAATAGGTCCCTTACGGAATAGCGCATAAACTGCGGTTTAAGCTTCTGTCACTCTCGAAACCCATCGATCATCTAATTGCTAATCCACAATGCATTCCCTTAGGCCCAAGTATGGTGAAGTGCCATGTAGTCGACGTTCACTTGACACCACTAAGGGAATCACAACATACATACTATCTAAATATCGAACACATATCAAGTTCACATGATTACTTGCAACTTGATTTCTCCCATGACCTCAAGAACAAAAGTAACTAATCACAAGTGATAAACATGATCAAGATCAGAGGGGTATTAAATAGCATAATGGATCTGAACATATAGTCTTCCACAAAATAAACCATATAGTAATCAACTACAAGATGTAATCAACACTACTAGTCACCCACAAGCACCAATCTATAGTTCTGGTAACAAGATTGAATACAAGAGATGAACTAGGGTTTGAGGTGAGATAGTTCTGTTGAAGATGTTGATGGAGATTGCCCTCCCCAAGATGGGAGAGTTGTTGGTGATGATGATTTCCCCCTTCGGGAGGGAAGTTCCCCCGACGGAATCGCTCCGCCAGAGGGCAAAAGTGATCCTGCCCAAGTTCTGCCTCGAGACGGCGGTGCTCCGTCCCGAAAGTCCTCTCCTTATTTTTTTCCTAGGTCAAAATGACTTATATACCAGAAGATGGGCACCGGAGGTGGGCCTGGGTGAGCACAACCCACCAGGATGCACTTGGGCTCCCTGGCGCGCCCAGGTGGGTTGTGCCCACCTGGTGGGCCCCCTTTGGTACTTATTTGCTCCAATATTCTTCATATATTCCATAAAAATTCTCTGTAAAGTTTCAGCTTGTTTGGAGTTTTGCAGAATAGGTAGCCTGACGTAGCTTTTCCAAGTCCAGATTTCCAGCTGTCGGAATTCTCCCTTTTGTGTGTACCTTGCAAATTATGAGAGAAAATGCATTAGAATTACTCCAAAAAGCATTATTATGCATAAAAACATCATAAATAACAATAGGAAAACATGATGCAAAATGGACGTATCAACTCCCCCATGCTTAGACCTCGCTTGCCCTCAAGCGAAAACCGAAATCGAAAAACATGTCCACATGCTTAGAGAGAGAGAGAGCTATCGATAAAAACAAAATACGGACATAGAAGCATCATGTTGATTATTACAATAGCAACAAACTTAAACATAATACTTTTATCATAGAACTTTTATCATAGACTTCTCCTGAATAAATGACAATTCATCACACTATCGAAGTATAAAGCAAAAACCCTATTAGAAACCAACAAACTATGTTCTCAGTCAACTTTGCAACTACAATTCATCATCTTTTCAGGAAGGGTCATGTATCATAGCCTTTAGGCAAGTCCACATACTCAACCATCGTATAGTCTTCTATGATTGCTAACACTCACCTCATACACATGAGCAAAACGTTTGAACCGGACACATAGAAAGATAGGGGTTTATAGTTTCGCCTCCCAACGTATTCACCTCAAGGGTGATGTCAACAATAATAACTCATGCTACCCATATTCAACTGGACATATGTGCCTAGATCTTTCCTCGCCATATGATGCTTGCCAAAGGAGAAAAATAAAAATGAATAGAGAGAAAACTTTGACTCTTTGCATTAAAGTAAATACATAAAAGTAAAAGATAGGCCCTTCATAGAGGGAAGCAGAGGTTGCCATGCGCTTATTTTTTTTGTATGCTCAACCCCTTAGTGCAAAAGAACACCATGTTTGTATTGCCCCTTGTGATGGCAACCTTTATTATGCAGTTTGTCTCTTTTATTCTTCACCATCACAAGTTCGTGCAACGCTCAATTTTCTCTTACACTAAATGATCTCACACTTTTAAAAGCAATTGTTATTGCCTTATTGCACCGATGACAACTTACTTGAGGGATCTTGCTCAATCCCTAGGTAGGTATGGTGGATGTCAGTGTCAAAACCGGCGGATCTCGGGTAGGGGGTCCCGAACTGTGCGTCTAAGGCGGATGGTAACAGGAGGCAGGGAACACGATGTTTTACCCAGGTTCGGGCCCTCTTGATGGAGGTAAAACCCTACGTCCTGCTTGATTAATATTGATGATATGGGTAGTACAAGAGTAGATCTACCACAAGATCAGAGAGGCTAACCCTAGAAGCTAGCCTATGGTATGATTGTATGTTGTTGTTATGTCCTACAGACTAAAACCCTCCGGTTTATATAGACACCGGAGAGGGTTAGGGTTACACAAGGTCGGTTACAAAGGAGGAGATATCCATATCTATATTGCCTAGCTTGCCTTCCACGCCAAGTAGAGTCCCATCGGGACACGAGACGAAGTCTTTAATCTTGTATCTTCATAGTCCAACAGTCCGGCCAAAGGATATAGTCCGGCTGTCCGGAGACCCCCTAATCCAGGACTCCCTCAGTAACCCCTAAACCAGGCTTTCAATGACGATGAGTCCGGCGCGCAGTATTGTCTTCGGCATTGCAAGGCGGGTTCCTCCTCCGAACACATCACAGAAGAATTTGAATACAAGGATAGTGTCCGACCCTGCAAAATAAGTTCCATGTACCACCATAGAGAGAATAATATTTCCACAAATCTTAATCTGCTGACACGTTTTGGCAACATGACATCATGCCATGGCTCGGTGATATTCGAACCGTTTTTCTTCAACCAGCTCCACACATAACGCGAGGCGGTTTCTTGACACGTCTTTTCAAAGTAGAGATCGTGTTCCCCTAATTACGGGATTCTCATCAATACGGTCGTGGGTAACCCAACCGTGTCTAGGACTCCTAGATTATAGGCAAGTCCCAAATGGCTACGAAGAGGACGCTTGATATTCACCCTCTTTATAAAGGGACAAGGCTTTTACTTTTTCCCTCTCGTGCTCAATCGAATCCTTCCCCCGCCTCGAGTTCTAACACCCAAAGCCCAGGTCAGGTGCTTCGGACCTTCAATCATGTCCGGATCTAGCCTTCAAGGCCGGTGGATGCCCTCCTCCGTTACGGAAGGGGATATCAAGAAGTTGAGGGAGGCAAGATACCTGACCGCCGAGGTTTCGCATCGGCTGCCTGCCCGAGGGCAGGTCGTCCCTACTCCCGAACCCAACGAGAACGTTGTGGTCCTCTCCCACTTCCTCCGAGGCCTAGGCCTCACCCTGGATCCCTTTTTTAGGGGTTTGATGTTCTATTACGGGCTAGATTTCCATGATCTAGCCCCGGACTCCTTTCTCCACATCTCGGCATTTATTGTCGTATGTGAGACCATCCTCCGCATTACCCCTCACTTCGGCATGTGGCTCAAGACCTTTGACGTGAAGCCGAAGATGGTCGAGGGGCAGCACGTAGCGTGCGGAGGCGCATTAATAATTAAAATTGCTGGAGCTTCATGGGCAAAGGGTTCCTTTCCAGAAGTGTCCAGATTATGGCAGCAGGAGTGGTTTTACATCACAGCTCCCAAAAGTGCCAAGTGGGTGGCCGCCCCTGCTTTCCGCTCGGGCCCTCCACCACAACTGATGTCATGGATTAGTAGAGGGCTGAGCTGGGGTCCAGCCAAGGACGTGCCTATACTGCAAAGCCGCATTCAAGATCTCTTCAACAGAGATTTCAGTCTGGTTACGGTGGTGCAAGTCATGCTAGTTCGTCGAGTACAACCTTGCAAGCGCCGGCCCCTCCGCATGTGGGAGTTCAACCCAGAAGGGTCGCGCACCATTCAGAATTTCCTCGGCCTGACGCACGAGGAGACGTACAAATCATTCTTCGGACCCCAAATACAGTGTCCGGATACTACCGATGACGTGGGCGTGAGCAGCAACCGTATGAAGGAAATATGCCCTAGAGGCAATAATAAAGTTATTATTTATTTCCTTATTTCATGATAAATGTTTATTATTCATGCTAGAATTGTATTAACCGGAAACATAATACATGTGTGAATACATAGACAAACAGAGTGTCACTAGTATGCCTCTACTTGACTAGCTCGTTAATCAAAGATGGTTATGTTTCCTAACCATAGACAAAGAGTTGTTATTTGATTAACAGGATCACATCATTAGGAGAATGATGTGATTGACTTGACCCATTCCGTTAGCTTAGCACTCGATCGTTTAGTATGTTGCTATTGCTTTCTTCATGACTTATACATGTTCCTATGACTATGAGATTATGCAACTCCCGTTTACCGGAGGAACACTTTGTGTGCTACCAAATGTCACAACGTAACTGGGTGATTATAAAGGAGCTCTACAGGTGTCTCCAAAGGTACATGTTGGGTTGGCGTATTTCGAGATTAGGATTTGTCATTCCGATTGTCGGAGAGGTATCTCTGGGCCCTCTTGGTAATGCACATCACATAAGCCTTGCAAGCATTGCAACTAATGAGTTAGTTGCGAGATGATGTATTATGGAACGAGTAAAGAGACTTGCCGGTAGCAAGATTGAACTAGGTATTGAGATACCGACGATCGAATCTCGGGCAAGTAACATACCAATGACAAAGGGAACAACGTATGTTGTTATGCGGTCTGACCGATAAAGATCTTCATAGAATATGTAGGAGCCAAAATGAGCATCCAGGTTCCGCTATTGGTTATTGACCAGAGACGTGTCTCGGTCATGTCTACATTGTTCTCGAACCCATAGGGTCCGCACGCTTAAGGTTTCGATGACAATTATATTATGAGTTTATGAGTTTTGATGTACCGAAGGAGTTCGGAGTCCTAGATGAGATCGGGGACATGACGAGGAGTCTCAAAATGGTCGAGACGTAAAAATCGATATATTGGACAACTATATTCGGACATCGGAAAGGTTCCGAGTGGTTCGGGTATTTTTCGGAGTACCGGGGAGTTACGGGAATACGGGGGAAGAAGTATATGGGCCTTATTGGGCTTTAGGGGAGAGGGAGAGGCAGGCCGCGCCCCCCCCCCCAAGGCCTAGTCCGAATTGGACTAGGGAGAGGGGCTGCGCCCCTCCTTCCTTATCTTCCCTCTTCCCTTTCCTTGTCTCCTACTCCTACTACATGGAAGGACTCCTAGTTGGACTAGGAAAAGGGGAATCCTACTCCCGGTGGGAGTAGGACTCCCCTAGGGCGCGCCATAGAGAGGGCCGGCCCTCCCGTCCTCCACTCCTTTATATACGGGGGCAGGGGACACCCCTAGACACACAAGTTGATCTTCGTGATCGTTCTCTTAGCCGTGTGCGGTGCCCCCCTCCACCATAGTCCTCGATAATATTGTAGTGGTGCTTAGGCAAAGCCCTGCGACAGTAGAACATCAAGATCGTCACCACGCCGTCATGCTGATGGAACTCTTCCCCAACACTTTTCTGGATCAGAGTCCGGGGATCGTCATCGAGCTGAACGTGTGCTAGAACTCGGAGGTGCCGTAGTTTCGGTGCTTGATCGGTTGGGCCGTGAAGACGTACGACTACATCAACCGCGTTGTGCTAATGCTTCCGCTGTCGGTCTACAAGGGTACGTAGATAACACTCTCCCCTCTTGTTGCTATGCATCCCCATGATCTTGCGTGTGCGTAGGAATTTTTTTGAAATTACTACGTTCCCCAACACCGTACCACTGACCAAGTAAGTAATCCTTTAGCCGAACACACCGTCTTTCATTTACCATGACGTTATTCTGAGAAATCGCTCTTTGACCAGGACTGGCTAACAAGGGCGAAGATGATTCGGTGTTCGGCCCCCCTTCCCGAGGGTTTGGAGAATCCGGTATTGGAAAAGATGCTCAAGCTAGCACCTTGCCCGGAGCCCTCAAAGGAAGATAAAGGGGGGAATAATGAGGTTGAAAGCGGGCCCCATCGCTACCAATTCCAACTGAGGGAATGAGCGCCTCCGTGAAGGAGGATAACCAAGGGGAAGAATCTGACCTTCTCTCACTTCGGGGAAGGAAGAGGACTGCCTCTGAAGATCCAGAAACCAAGGCTTCCAAACGGGAGAAGAAGTCTCCACCAGAGGGTTCTGCCTTGGAGGGTGCTCTTGCCGCACAAAGTCCGCGTGAGGATCAGCCCTCCAATGAGCTGTGAGTAATCAAAAAGTACTTTAATACAGATATGGCCTCGGAAAACGGAGACCGAAAGGTCGAACGTGAATCATATAGTAGATATGATCAACATATTGATGTTCACCGTTGAAACTACTCCATCTCATGTGATGATCGGACATGGTTTAGTTGATATGGATCACATGATCACTTAGAGGATTAGAGGGATTTCTATCTAAGTGGGAGTTCTTAAGTAATATGATTAATTGAACTTTAATTTATCATGAACTTAGTCCTGGTAGTATTAGCATATCTATGTTGTAGATCAATAGCTCGCATTGTTGCTTCCCTATGTTTTATATATGTTCCTAGAGATAACTAAGTTGAAAAATGTTAGTAGCAAAGGTGCGGATTGGATCCGTGATCTGAGGTTTATCCTCATTGCTGCATAGAAGAATTATGTCCTTGATGCACCGCTAGGTGACAGGCCTATTGCAGGAGCAAATGCAGACGTTATGAATGTTTGGCTAGCTCAATATGATGACTACTTGATAGTTTAGTGCACCATGCTTAACGGCTTAGAATCGGGACTTCAAAGACGTTTTGAACGTCATGGACCATATGAGATGTTCCAGGAGTTGAAGTTAATATTTCAAGCAAATACCCGAGTTGAGAGATATGAAGTCTCCAACAAGTTCTATAGCTAAAAGATGGAGGAGAATCGCTCAACTAGTGAGCATATGCTCAGATTGTCTGGGTACTACAATCGCTTGAATCAAGTGGGAGTTAATCTTCCAGATAAAATAGTGATTGACAGAATTCTCTAGTCACCATCACCAAGTTAGTAGAACTTCGTGATGAACTATGATATGCAAGGGATAACGGAAATGATTCCCAAGCTCTTCGTAATGCTGAAATTGATGAAGGTAAAAATCGAGAAAAACATCAAGTGTTGATGGTAGACAAGACCACTAGTTTCAAAAAAGGGCAAAGGGAAAGAAAGGGAACTTCAAGAAGAACGGCAAGCAAGTTGCTGCTCAAGTGAAGAAGCCCAAGTCTGGACCTAAGCCTGAGACTAAGTGCTTCTACTGCAAAGGGACTGGTCACTGGAAGCGGAACTTCCCCAAGTGATTGGCGGATAAGAAGGATGGCAAAGTGAACATAAGTATATTGATATACATGTTATTGATGTGTACTTTACTAGTGTTTATAGCAACCCCTCAGTATTTGATACTAGTTCAGTTGCTAAGATTAGTAACTCGAAACGGGAGTTGCAGAATAAACAGAGACTAGTTAAGGGTGAAGTGATGATGTGTGTTGGAAGTGGTTCCAAGATTGATATGATCATCATCGCACACTCCCTATACTTTCGGGATTAGTGTTGAACCTAAATAAGTGCTAGTTGGTGTTTGCGTTGAGCATAAATATGATTTGATCATGTTTATTGTAATACGACTATTCATTTAAGTAAGAGAATAAATTGTTGTTCTGTTTACATGAATAAAACCTTATATGGTTACACATCCAATGAAAATGGTTCATTGGATCTCGATCGTAGTGATACACATATTCATAATATTGAAACCAAAAGATGCAAAGTTAATAATGATAGTGCAACTTATTTGTGGCACTGCCGTTTAGGTCATATTGGTGTAAAGCGCATGAAGAAACTCCATGCTGATGGGATTTTGGAATCACTTGATTATGAATCACTTGATGCTTGCGAACCATGCCTTATGGGCAAGATGACTAAAGACTCCGTTCTCCGGAACAATGGAGCGAGCAACTGACTTATTGGAAATAATACATACTAATGTATGCAATCTGATGAGTGTTAAGGCTCACGGCGGGTATCATTATTTTCTGACCTTCATAGATGATTTGAGAAGATATGGGTATATCTACTTGATGAAACATAAGTCTGAAACATTTGAAAAGTTCAAAGAATTTCAGAGTGAAGTGGAAAATCATCGTGACAAGAAAATAAAGTTTCTATGATCTAATCGCAGAGACGAATATTTGAGTTACGAGTTTGGTCTTCAATTAAAATGATGTGGAATAGTTTCACAAACTCATGCCACCTGGAACACCACGGCATAATGGTGTGTCCGAACATCATAACCGTACTTTATTGGATATAGTGCAATCTATGATGTTTCTTACCGATTTACCATTATTGTTTTGGGGTTATGCATTAGAGACAGCTGCATTCACGTTAAATAGGGCACCATCTAAATCCGTTCAGACGACACTATATGAACTATGGTTTGGCAAGAAACCAAAGTTGTTGTTTCTTGAAGTTTGGGGTTGCAATGCTTATAAGAAAAAGCTTCATCCTGATAAGCTCAAACCCAAATCGGAGAAATGTGTCTTCATAGGATACCCAAAGAAGACAGTTGGGTACACCTTCTATCACAGATCCGAAGGCAAGACATTCGTTGCTAAGAATGGTCCTTTCTAGAGAAGGAGTTTCTCTCGAAAGAAGTGAGTGGGAGGAAAGTAGAACTTGATGAGGTAACTGTACCTGCTCCCTTATTGGAAAGTACTACATCACAGAAACCGGTTTATGTGACACCTACACCAATTAGTAAGGAAGCTAATGATGATGATCATGAAACTTCAGAACAAGTTACTACTGAACCTCGTAGATCAACCAGAGTAAGATCCGCACCAGAGTGGTACGGTAATCCTGTTCCGGAAGTCATGCTACTAGATCATGATGAACCTGCGAACTATGAAGAAGCGATGGTAAGCCCAGATTCCGCAAAATGGCTTGAAGCCATGAAATCTGAGATGGGTTCCATGTATGAGAACAAAGTGTGGACTTTGGTTGACTTGCCCAAAGATCGGCAAGCAATTGAGAATAAATGGATCTTCAAGAGGAAGACGGACGCTGATAGTAGTGTTACTATCTACAAAGCTAGAATTGTCGCAAAAAGGTTTTCGACAAGTTCAAGATGTTGACTACGATGAGAGTTTCTCACTCGTATCTATGCTTAAGTCTGTCCGAATCATGTTAGCAATTGCCGCATTTTATGAAATCTGGCAAATGGATAAACAAAACTGCATTCCTTAATGGATTTATTAAAGAAGAGTTGTATACGATGCAACTCGAAGGTTTTGTCAATCCTAAAAGTGTTAACAAAATATGCAAGCTTCAGCGATCCATCTGTGGACTAGTGCAAGCATCTCGGAGTTGGAATATGCGCTTTGATGAGATGATCAAAGTACATAGTTTTATACAGACTTGTGGTGAAGCCTGTATTTACAAGAAAGTGAGTAGGAGCACTACATCATTCCTGACAAATATATGTGAATGACATATTATTGATCGGAAATAATGTAGAATTATTCTCCAAAGCATAAAGGAGTGTTTGAAAGAAATTTTTCAAAGAAATACCTCGGCGAAGCTGCTTACATATTGAGCATCAAGATCTATAGAGATAGATCAAGACGCTTGATAAGTTTTTCAATAAGTACATACCTTGACAAGATTTTGAAGTAGTTCAAAATGGAACAGTCAAAGAAAGAGTTCTTGCCTGTGTTGCAAGGTGTGAAATTGAGTAAGACTCAAAGCCCGACCACGGCAGAAGATAGAAAGAGAATGAAAGTCATTCCCTATGCCTCAACCATAGATTCTACAAAGTATGCCATGCTGTGTACCAGATCTGTTGTATACCCTACACTGTGTTAAGCGAGGGAATACAATAGTGATCTAGGAAGTAGATCACTGGACAACGGTTAAAATTATCCTTAGTGGAATAAGGATATGTTTCTCGATTATGGAGGTGACAAAAAAGGTTCGTCGTAAAGGGTTACGTTGATGCAAGTTTTGACACTAATCCAGATGACTCTAAGTCTCAATCTGGATACATACTGAAAGTGGGAGCAATTATCTAGAGTAGCTCCGTGCAGAGCATTGTTGACATAGAAATTTGTAAAATACATACGGATCTGAATGTGGCAGACCCGTTGACTAAACTTCTCTCAAAAGCAAAACATGATCACACCTTAGTACTCTTTGGGTGTTAATCGCATAGTGATGTGAACCGGATTACTAAATCTAGTAAACCCTTTGAGTGTTGGTCACATAATGATGTGAACTATTGGTGTTAAATCACATGGCAATGTGAACTAGATTATTGACTCTAGTGCAAGTGGGAGACTGAAGGAAATATGCCCTAGAGGCAATAATAAAGTTATTATTTATTTCCTTATTTCATGATAAATGTTTATTATTCATGCTAGAATTGTATTAACCGGAAACATAATACATGTGTGAATACATAGACAAACAGAGTGTCACTAGTATGCCTCTACTTGACTAGCTCGTTAATCAAAGATGGTTATGTTTCCTAACCATAGACAAAGAGTTGTTATTTGATTAACGGGATCACATCATTAGGAGAATGATGTGATTGACTTGACCCATTCCGTTAGCTTAGCACTCGATCGTTTAGTATGTTGCTATTGCTTTCTTCATGACTTATACATG
The DNA here is from genome assembly GCF_018294505.1 of Triticum aestivum. Lineage (NCBI taxonomy): Eukaryota > Viridiplantae > Streptophyta > Magnoliopsida > Poales > Poaceae > Triticum > Triticum aestivum. The sequence continues at coordinate 448,467,050 of NC_057794.1, forward strand.
TTCCTATGACTATGAGATTATGCAACTCCCGTTTACCGGAGGAACACTTTGTGTGCTACCAAATGTCACAACGTAACTGTGTGATTATAAAGGAGCTCTACAGGTGTCTCCAAAGGTACATGTTGGGTTGGCATATTTCGAGATTAGGATTTGTCATTCCGATTGTCGGAGAGGTATCTCTGGGCCCTCTCGGTAATGCACATCACATAAGCCTTGCAAGCATTGCAACTAATGAGTTAGTTGCGAGATGATGTATTATGGAACGAGTAAAGAGACTTGCCGGTAGCGAGATTGAACTAGGTATTAAGATACCGATGATCGAATCTCGGGCAAGTAACATACCAATGACAAAGAGAACAACGTATGTTGTTATGTAGTCTGACCGATAAAGATCTTCATAGAATATGTAGGAGCCAATATGAGCATCCAGGTTCCTCTATTGGTTATTGACCAGAGACGTGTCTCGGTCATGTCTACATTGTTCTCGAACCCATAGGGTCCGCACGCTTAAGGTTTCGATGACAGTTATATTATGAGTTTATGAGTTTTGATGTACCGAAGGAGTTCGGAGTCCCAGATGAGATCGGGGACATGACGAGGAGTCTCGAAATGGTCGAGACATAAAAATCGATATATTGGACGACTATATTCGGACATCGGAAAGGTTCCGAGTGGTTCGGGTATTTTTCGGAGTACCGGGGAGTTACGGGAATACGGGGAAAGAAGTATATGGGCCTTATTGGGCTTTAGGGGAGAGGGAGAGGCAGGCCGCGCGCCCCCCAAGGTCTAGTCCGAATTGGACTAGGGAGAGGGGCAGCGCCCCTCTTTCCTTCTCTCCCCTCTTCCCTTTCCTTGTCTCCTACTCCTACTACATGGAAGGACTCCTAGTTGGACTAGGAAAAGGGGAATCCTACTCCCGGTGGGAGTAGGACTCCCCTAGGGCGCGCCATAGAGAGGGCCGGCCCTCCCCTCCTCCACTCCTTTATATACGGGGGCAGGGGACACCCCTAGACACACAAGTTGATCTTTGTGATCGTTCTCTTAGCCGTGTGCGGTGCCCCCCTCCACCATAGTCCTCGATAATATTGTAGTGGTGCTTAGGCGAAGCCCTGCGACAGTAGAACATCAAGATCGTCACCACGCCGTCGTGCTGACGGAACTCTTCCCCGACACTTTGCTGGATCGGAGTCCGGGGATCGTCATCGAGCTGAACGTGTGCTAGAACTCGTAGGTGCCGTAGTTTCGGTGCTTGATCGGTCGGGCCGTGAAGACGTACGACTACATCAACCGCGTTGTGCTAATGCTTCTGCTGTCGGACTACAAGGGTACGTAGATAACACTCTCCCCTCTTGTTGCTATGCATCACCATGATCTTGCGTGTGCGTAGGAATTTTTTTGAAATTACTACGTTCCCCAACACCGTACCGCCGACCAAGTAAGTAATCCTTTAGCCGAACACACCGCCTTTCATTTACCATGACGTTATTCTGAGAAATCGCTCTTTGACCAGGACTGGCTAACAAGGGCGAAGATGATTCGGTGTTCGGCCCCCTTCCTGAGGGTTTGGAGAATCCGGTACTGGAAAAGATGCTCAAGCTAGCACCTTGCCCGGAGCCCTCAAAGGAAGATAAAGGGGGGAATAATGAGGTTGAAAGCGGGCCCCCATCGCTACCAATTCCAACTGAGGGAATGAGCGCCTCCATGAAGGAGGATAACCAAGGGGAAGAATCTGACCTTCTCTCGCTTCGGGGAAGGAAGAGGACTGCCTCTGAAGATCCAGAAACCAAGGCTTCCAAACGTGAGAAGAAGTCTCCACCAGAGGGTTCTGCCTTGGAGGGTGCTCTTGCCGCACAAAGTCCACGTGAGGATCAGCCCTCCAATGAGCTGTGAGTAATTAAAAAGTACTTTAATAGTCGAGATATACTACCTTACCTCTGAGGAATATAACCGAACCGTTTATCTTGCAGTTTAGATCTTAGCCCTTCTCAGCAGAGCTCGTCTTCGGGGATCTTCTTCCGGAGATGATGGAGAGCGAAACACCTCCCCCGGCCTCCCCCGCTCAAGAAGCGGGTGACCTTGAAGTTTCATCACGGAGGGCCTCTCCGGATCCAGTGAGGCCAGAAGATAATTCTATAGTCACCCGAAGTCCCCAGCGTCCGGCTCTTGAAGAGAGCAAGCAAAAGAGTCCAGCACCATCTGGTATGCGGTCGGACGTACTAAGGGAGCTGTTGGAGCGAGCGGCCATCTCGGAAGAACACTGTATGCTGATGGGTACAGTGATGGAAAGAATTTCGTCCGCCGAAAGCAGATTGCATGAAGCTTTTATGAGTTTACTGACAGGCTTTGAGGTATGTGAAATGATATACTTTTTGATAGTACCGCACATTTTTAGGTGTGCCCTGTGTAGATAGCGGCCCCTGAGACTCTGGTTGTTGTCGAGAACGGCAGCGAACAGAGGATCGTAGTCCCAGGTAATAACCATACCGCTTTATGTGTAGGTGATGGGAGCTCCGGTGGCTGGCCGGACTAATGAGTTTGCCGAACTAAAGCGGGAACTGGATGCGGCAGATGCCGACATCAAGCTTGTTAACAAGCGGCTTGATGAGGCACAGGGTAAGTGATGTTTTCTGGTGAATGTCACATAGGAAGAGCAGCGTAACACCGGTATCTTTAATATGTTGTGACTGCAGATGGAGCTGCCACCGTGGAGACCCTTCGGGCGGAACTTGCCCGAGCCAAGGAACCACCAAGAATTAGTAATGCGGCTGCTTTAAAGGCGGCCGAAGAGTTAAGAGCCGAAAAGGCTGCCCATTGCGAGAGCAAAGATAAAATGGCCAAGCTGGCTGTAAAGTTAAGAGACACTGCCGACCGTTGCCAGTTCCTTGAAGGAGAGAACCGAGCGAAGGCGACGGACCTTGAAAAGGCCACGATGGCGGCCAAAGACACCCGCTCTGCCATGAGGGCAAAGAAGGAAGAGCTGCGTGAAGCTGGTGATATTGTGGCTGGGAAGCCCTTTTTGCTGCCGAGGAAGTTCGGAGATCCGCGGTATGCCCCTCTGGATCGGCTGTGGAGTTTGGCAGACGCATATCTGGATTTGACGGCGAGTGCTGTCGATGCGGCCGAATACTTCCGAGATCAAACAGATCGTGAAGTGGACAAGCTATTCTGGTTGCAGTTTAATGTTCCAGAGCGTCCACTTCCACTAACTGATCGGCTTGCCGAATGGGCCGAACTCAATAGATTGTTCGGACTTGCCATGAGGTCTATCGTAGATCATCTGTGGCCGGAAAAGCCGAAGCCAAACAGCTATTTCAGCTTAGTATAGCAGTTCCTTGGTGTGGTGTTGCACATCAATGCGATGAAGAGGTCGGCGTGCATAGAAGGCTCGCGGATGGCCCTTGCCCGTGTCAAAGCATACTGGACGGAGATGGATGCTACCACTGTTGGGGCGCAGGGTTCGGCCATAGGCCGAGTGGCTGCCGAGCACTATTTTGAAGAAGTTCTTGAGGGTGCTCGTTTGATAGAGGCCCAGTGCTTGAAGAATATTACGTTTGAGTGACATGTATTCCCATTGTAAAAACAATGTTTTTATGAATTTTATCAAGGCTGTATTTATACTTTTGCCCGAAAGTAATATGATGCCTCCTGTGCGGCCGTTTATGTATACATGTGTATAACCTGAAAGATTGCAGTCGTCGGCTTCAGCCCCCACGCATATAATGCTGGGGTGTTCATAGAAGACGCGTATTCACACTTAATCCAACATCTTGGTCCTAATAAGGAGGTGATGGCGCATCGAACTAGGCAACCGGACTATAATGCTTTAACACTTTCACTTAGCCATAGGAGTTTGACAGTGGGGCTACTATATAGCCCCTGGTGGCTCCGCACTCATCGGAATCCGAGGTGCATACATGCCTGGCCGGGAAACGGCCCTTCGTTAAGGCAGAGGAATTCTAACATTCCGATGGGTCCTCGAGTGGTTGACCAGTCTCGCGCTATATCATGACAGTCATTTTTCGGCTTTCTCTACTGAGGTGCTCATCCGGATGAACCGGGGCACAATCGCAGTAGTTCTCCCGGTGCCGCCTTAGCCGATAGAGCGGAACGTAAGGCAGCAAAACAAATAAGCCGGGCAAACCCAACATTTGACCAAAGACATGATTCGGACCTGATGCATATAAGGCCAAACTCGCGACGCCGAACACTCCCTAAGGTATTCGGTCTTTATGGTATAAACCGGGCCTAAACAGTGCCCTTTGTAAGAAGCCCCTGGTGTCCAGGTATGTGCATTATTCTAACGTGGCCACATGCCAAGACGTGAGCATCCTTCTCAATTATATAGAGAATCCGAGGGATGTGTATCAACAAGAGACAGTAAAAAAGGTTTACGCAGGGTCTTAATCTAAAAAGAATCCTTGGAACGGGTCCCTACTGCACGTCTGCGTCTGTGTCTCTGTTGTGCCGTATCCTGGACGGGTGTAGCACGATGGTCATCTGTAAAAGAGAGAAACTTAGGTGAAAAGTTGTCGTGCAAAAAGGTAGGTTTAAAGAAACCATGTACAATTCAAGATGAGTAAAAATTGCCACTTTTCCGCGCACGTTGAGCCCCTTGTATTTGTAATAGGGGTGTGGCCATCAAATATGTATGAATTACATATAGCTGCGCCGGACTCGTCTAACCGTGTCTGTGGTCTTGACGACCTATCAAATGCTTTAGTTGGCGAGGCCGTTTTTAGTGTGCGGCTGCCAAGGCAGTCGCACTCTCTTCGGCGCGCAAGGATCACTCAATATTTCCATTCACTGTAATGATGCCACGTGGACTGGGCATCTTAAGCGTGAGGGAAGCGTAATGCAGAATTGCATTAAAGCGAGCGAAAGCTTCGTGTCCAAGTAGTGCTTGATAGCCACTTTGGAACGGAGCAATGTGGAATGTTAAATTTTCGCTATGGAAGTTATTGGGGAAGCCGAATATAACCTCTAGTAGCAGGGAGCCCGTGCAATGAGCCCCTAGGCCTGGCGTTACCCCTTTAAAGGTAGTATTGCTGTGGCAAATTTTCATTGGGTCTATCCCCATTTTGCGGATTGTGTCCTGATATATCAGGTTTAGGCTGCTGCCACCGTCCATCAGGACTCGTGTGAAATGGTATCCGTCAATTATTGGGTCTAATACCAAGGCAACCCATTCTGCATGCCGGATACTTGCTGAGTAATCCCGATGGTCGAAAGTGATCGGTTGAGACGACCAGTGGCAGGACTCCACGGTGATAGGCCCTTGGGCATGTTTCTCTGGGAGTGCCGCTTTGTTTCTCCCCTTGATCACGTGTAACACGTTCACTGTCTTGACTTCTGGTGGAAATTTCTTTTGTTCCCCAGTGTCTTGCTTGAGAGGCTCATCCTCGTCTTCGCTTGGTGTATCCTCCCCCTTGTGTACGGCGTTGAGCTTGCCGGACTGCTTGAAGACCCAACATTCTCTGTGGGTATGATTTGCAGGTTTATCTGGGGTGCTATGGATGTGACATATTTGGTCCAGAATTTTGTTTAGGCTGGACAATTCATCTCTGGCGCCTTTAGAGGGCGGCTTTTGCTGACCTGGCCGAGAACTTCTGAATCCGGCGTTTACCGGTGTGCTCTTCGGGATGTCTTCTTTATTCCGGCACTTATTATTTTTGCTGCGCCGTGATTTCCCGTTTCCATCTCTAACTTCGGATGTGCTGGGGTCGCTGGTGCTGCATCTGGCTAGCCAGCTATCCTCACCCGCACAAAAGCAGGTCATGAGGCTTGTTAATGCTGCCATTATTCTCGGCTTTTCTTGGCCGAGGTGTCTGGCAAGCCATTCTTCCCGGATGCTATGCTTAAAAGCTGCCAAGGCTTCGGCGTCCGGACAGTCGACTATTTGGTTCTTTTTAGTAAGAAACCTATTCCAAAGCTTTCGGGCTGACTCTCCGGGCTGTTGAGTTATATGACTCAAATCATCTGCGTCCGGAGGTCGGACATAAGCCCCTTGAAAATTTGCCCGAAAAGCGTCTTCGAGCTCTTCCCAGCTTCCAATGGAGCTTTCGGGGAGGCTTTTAAGCCAGTGCCGAGCTGGCCCTTTGAGTTTGAGGGGTAAATACTTAATGGCATGGAGATCATCTCCTCGAGCCATATGGATATGGAGGATATAGTCCTCAATCCAGACCCCAGGGTCTATTGCTTCGTCGTATGCCTCTATGTTTACGGGTTTGAATCCCTCTGGAAATTCATGGTCCAGCACCTCATCGGTGAAACATAGGGGGTGTGTGGCACCCCTGTATCTGGGTGTACCGCGTTGTTCGGATGTTTGTTGTGTTGCATCGTATGCTGGAGCGTGCTTGCGTGGTCCATAGATGGATCTGGTTGCGCCTTCCTTTTGATGCGAGCCCTCGCGTGGATCGCGTATTGGCTTATGTGCGACGTTGTTTGCCGCTCTATGTTGGCCGTGAGGTCGTCTATCCAGCCAGATGGCCGTTTTAATTTTTGGTTGCAGGGGATCTAAGGCCTCCTCATCGAATCCGGGTAGCAACTTCCGCTTTGGGTAGCTCTTGGTGTGGCGATTACCGTCATACTTCGCTGCTGAGTTGAGTACTTTACTCCATCTGATTCGGAGTGTGTCTTGCGCAGCCTTAAGCCTTTGCTTCTGCTTTTTTAGATTCCTCGCGGTGGCAACAAGCCTTTGACGGACATTATGTTGCTCCGGGTGTCTGTCTGGTGTGATGTCGTCCGGACTATTATCTTCGACAGAGTCGGGTTGTTCGGTTTGATTCTCCGTGTTGTCGTGGTCCGGCGATGGTTCACCCTGCTCTAACGCTGGGTCTATATGATCATTGTTTCTGCCGAGGCATGATTTGGAGCGGCGCTTACGCCGCTGCTTTGACTGCTTCTCGAGGGGACAACCCTTCATTGCGTCCTCTCGTTCCTCCTCGTCGTCGTCTTTTGGTGTGTCCACCATGTATACGTCATGTGATGAAGTGGGCGTCCAGTGCCCTGTGGGCAGTGGTTCCTGTTTGTCTCCTGCATCGTCGTCCATACCGTTGATGTCTTCGGAGTTGGAGTCGAGCATGTCGGTTAAGTCATCTACAGTGGCTACTAAGTGGGTGGTGGGTAGGCGGCAAATTTCTTCGTCATAAGCATCCCAATCCTGCCGGACATAGTTTGGCCAGGACTCTCCTGACAAGGAGAGAGACTTTAATGAGTTCAGTAAGTCGCCGAAGGGCGAGTGCTGAAAGATATCCGCGGAGGTAAACTCCATGATCGGCGCCCAGCCGGATTTGATGGGAACGGGCGCAGGCGGTTCGGAGTCCGTGGCCGGAGAAGTATCCGGCGGTTTAACAACATGGCTCTCGTGAAGGGTAAGATCGATATTCGGCTCGATCGCCATTGGGGATGCAGCCTCTGTGGCAGGGTCTATCCACCCGTCCATGGGAGGCCCAACTGGCTCCGAATTAAGGGTCGGAGCGGCTGCCGGTACGATCTCTTGAACACTGTCTGATGGTAGAGCTAAATCGTACTCATCATGACCGCGTGGCGCACAAGGCAGAGGCTCGAATCCGTCGAAGATCACGTCTTCGCGGATATCGGTCGTGTAGTTTAAGCTTCCAAATCTGACCTGGTGGCCAGGGGCGTAACTTTCGATCTGCTCCATGGCCAAGCGAGTTGGCCCGCAGTGCGAAGCCGCCGAACACAAAGATCTGTCCGGGCAAAAGAGTCTCACCCTAGACTGCATCACTATCGATGATTGTAGGAGCCATCAAGCCTAACAGCGACGACACAGAGGAACTCTCAATGAAAGCACCAATGTCGGTGTCAAAACCGGCAGATCTCGGGTAGGGGGTCCCGAACTGTGCGTCTAAGGCGGATGGTAACAGGAGGCAGGGAACACGATGTTTTACCCAGGTTCGGGCCCTCTTGATGGAGGTAAAACCCTACGTCCTACATGATTAATATTGATGATGTGGGTAGTACAAGAGTAGATCTACCACGAGATCAGAGAGGCTAAACCCTAGAAGCTAGCCTATGGTATGATTGTATGTTGTTGTTATGTCCTACGGACTAAAATCCTCCGGTTTATATAGACACCGGAGAGGGTTAGGGTTACACAAGGTCGGATACAAAGGAGGAGATATCCATATCCGTATTGCCTAGCCTGCCTTCCACGCCAAGTAGAGTCCCATCCGGACACGAGACGAAGTCTTCAATCTTGTATCTTCATAGTCCAACAGTCCGGCCAAAGGATATAGTCCGACTGTCCGGAGACCCCCTAATCCAGGACTCCCTCAGTGGAATTTTGAAAATAAGATTTGGGTCCAAGGATTTTTGGATGCACAAGTAGTATCTCTACTTAGTGTGGAATTTTTGGCTAGCAAAGATAGGGGCAAGCACCACATGTTGAAGGATCTATGACAATATAACTTCTATGTGAATATGAACAAACATAAATCATTAAGTTGTCTTCCTTGTCCAATGTCACCAATTTTGGCATATAATATTTTGATGGGGGCTCACAATCACAAAAGATTTCCAGGATATTGTATTTATATGTGAATCTTCTCTTCCCTTATTAATTCTTTCATGACTTGCATCATTGACTAATGCTATGTTTGTCAACCTCTAATAAAATTTACTACTTATACTTTTCCTTATGTGGTGTCATCACTTATCATAAGATTAGCATATGATCTTCTTGATTTATTTCCTTTCTTTTTATTACAACATGAAAGTAAAGAAAGCAAAGACTCAAACTAAACTTTATTATATATCTCGCACACGATTACAAGGATAGATCACTAAGCAAACTCTCGAAAATAAAGGATCGAACTAAACTTTTATTCATCTAAAGCAAAAGATTGAACTAAAATAAGTAAAGGCAAAAGATAGTGGGGATGATACGATACCGGGGCACCTCCCCCAAGCTTGGCGGAAGCCAAGGGGAGTGCCCATACCCGATACTCAATTTTCTTTTAAAAAACATCCTTTTGCAAAAGGTTTGTAAGAGGCCTAGAAATTTTAGAAAAGTCTTTAATAATTCTCCTATAGAAACCAGCATGACCTAGGAAACTACGAATACCTTTGATATCTTTAGGATATGGCATTTTCTCAATTGCATCAACCTTGGCTTTGTCCACTTCAATACCTCTTTCAGAAATTTTATGACCCAAGACAATACCTTCATTAACCATAAAGTAACACTTCTCCCAATTCAAGACAAGATTTGTTTGTTCACATCTCTTCAAAACTCGATCAAAATTGCTTAAACAATTATCGGAAGACTTCCCATAAATAGAGAAGTCATCCATGAAAACCTCAACAATATTTTCACAAAAGTCAGAGAATATAGTAGTCATACATCTTTGAAAGGTAGCAGGTCATTGCATAAACCAAAAGACACACGTCTATAAGCATAAGTTCCAAAGGGACAAGTGAAAGTGGTCTTTTCTTGATCAGGTTGAGAAATAGGTATTTGTGAAAAACCAGAGTATCCATCCAGGAAGAAAAAATGTGTGTGCTTAGATAATATTTCTAGCATTTGATCAATAAAAGGCAGAGGGTAATGATCTTTTCTAGTTGCTTTATTTAATTTTCTGAAATCAATTACCATTCTATAGCCTATAACAATTTTTTGTGGAATAAGTTCATTCTTATCATTAGGAACAACAGTAATACCTTATTTCTTAGGAACACAATGAAGAGGACTTACCCATCTACTATCAGCTATAGGATAGATTATAACTGCTTCTAGAAGTTTCAATATTTTCGTTCTTACCACTTCTTTCATCTTCGGATTTAACCGATGTTGGTGATCAACAGCAGGTTTAGCATCAGGTTCCATATTAATCTTGTGTTAACATAGAGTGGGACTAATGCCCTTTAGATCATCAAGAGTATATCCAATAGAAGCTCAGTACTTCCTTAGAACTTTCAATAATCTTTCTTCTTCATGTTCTGAAAGGTTCGCACTAATAATAACAGGATATATCTTATTTTCATCAAGATAAGCATATTTCAAAGTGTCTGGCAATTGTTTTAATTCAAACACAAGATCACCTTTAGGTGGAGGAGGACCTCCTAGAGTTTCAATAGGCAAATTGTGTTTAAGTAGAGGATGTTGTTCAAAGAAAATCTTATCTAATTAGTTTCTTTCATGCATATGTAAATCATTTTCATGGCCTAGCAAATATTGTTCTAGTAGATCAGTAGGAGGAACATCAATAGAATCAAGACCGATTATTTCATCCTTACTAGGCAATTCTTTTTCGTGAAGCTTTCTACTAAACTTGGAAAAATTAAACTCATGAGACTCATCACCAAAACTAACACCAACAGTATGTTTCTCGCAATCTATCTTAGCATTAACGATGTTCAAGAAAGGTCTACCAAAGATAATGAGACAAAAGTCATCTTGTGGGGAGCCAAGAACAAAAAAATTAGTAGGGTATTTTATTTTCCCACACAAGACTTCAACATCTCTAACAATCCCAAGTGGTGTGATGGTGTCTCTATTAGCAAGTTTAATAGTGGCATCTATTTCTTCTATTTCAGCGGATGCTATGTCATTCATAATATCTTGATATAAGGTAAAGGGAATAGCACTCATGCTAGCACCAATGTCACATAAACCATGATAACAGTGATCTCCTATTTTAAGTGAGACAACAAGCATGCCCACAACGGGTCTATGTTTTCCTCTTTATTAGGTTTGGCAATTCTTGTAGCTTCATCGCAGAAGTAAATAACATGCCCATCTATACTTTATTCCAGGAGATCTTTAACCATAGCAATACTAGGTTCTACTTTGATTTGTTCATCAGGTTTGGGTGTTCTAATATAACTTTTGTTGACCATAGTTGAAACCTTAGCATGTTCCTTTATCCTAACAGGGAAAGTTGGTTTCTAAATATAAGTAGTATGAACAACTAGATCAAAATTATAAAGTATAGTTTCTTCCTTAGCTAGTACCGGTTCTTTAATTTCTTCTTTAATAGGTGGGTGATATTTGAACCACTCCTCTTTAGGGAGATCAACATGAGTAGTAAATGATTCACAAAAGGAGGCTACTATCTCAGAGTCAAGTCCATATTTAGTGCTAAACTTTTGAAAAGCATCGGTATCCATAAAAGATTTAACACAATCATATTTAAGCTCAATACCTGAGTTTTTACCTTCTCGAGTTCCCAATCTTCAGAGTTGCATTTAATTCTTTCTAAAAGTTCCCACCGGAATTCAATAGTCTTCTTCATAAAAGAACCAGCGCAAGAAGTATCAAGCATGGATCGATCATTATGAGAAAGCCGAGCATAAAAATTATGGATAATAATTTCTCTTGAGAGCTCATGATTGGGGCATGAATATAACATTGACTTCAGCCTCCCCAAGCTAGAGCGATACTTTCTCCTTCACGAGGCAAAAAATTATATATGTAATTCTGATCACGATGAACTAGATGCATAGGATAATTTTTTTGGTGGAACTCCAATTTCAATCGATTCCAATTCCAAGATCAAATATCATGGCATAGTCTATACCATACCAATGATTTTCCCTTCAAAGATAAAGGGAAAACCTTCTTCTTTACTTCATCTTCGGGTAAACCTGCAAGCTTAAACAATCCGCAAATTTGTTCCACATATATCAAGTGCATATCAGGATGTTCAGTTCCATCTCCTGCATAAGGATTAGCTAGTAGTTGATCAATCATACCCGAAGGAATTTCATATTCAATATTTTCAGTAGGCGCAGTAGGTTGAGGGGTAGCTAACTGTGGTTTCGACCGAGGTGAAGATACCCCGAACAAACCCCTCAAAGGAATGTTTTCCATAGTAACAAGTGGCAATAAATGTTAGCACACTATATAGATGTTTCCTTACCAAATTCCACTTACCAAAAGCGCTTCACTCCCTAGCAACGGCGCCAAAATATAGCCTTGATGACCCGCAAGTATAGGGGATCAATTGTAGCTCTTTTCGATAACTAAGAGTGTCGAACCCAACGAGGAGCAGAAGGAAATGGCAAGTGGCTTTCAGCAAGGTAATGTCTGCAAGTGCTGAAATTGTAAGTAACCGAGTAGTTTGATAGCAAGATATTTTGTAACGAGCAAGTAATGGTAATAGTATCAAAAGTGCAACAAGGTAGCCCAATCCTTTTTAGGCAAAGGACAGGCCAAAACGGTCTCTTATAATAGGCAAAGCGTTCTTGAGGGTACACGGGAATTTCATCTAGTCACTTTCATCATGTTGATTCGATTCGTGTTCGCTACTTTGATAATTTGATATGTGGGTGGACCGGTGCTTAGGTGCTGTTCTTACTTGAACAAACCTCCTACTTATGATTAACCCTTCTGCAAGCATCCGCAACTATGAGAAAAGTATTAAGAATAAATTCTAACCATAGCATTAAACTTTTGGATCCAATCGGTCCCTTACGAAATAGCGCATAAATTGGGGTTTAAGCTTCTGCCACTCTCACAACCCATCATCTAATTGCTACTACACAATGCATTCCCTTAGGCCAAAGTATGGTGAAGTGCCATGTAGTCGACATTCACATGACACCACTAAGGGAATCACAACATACATACTTGTAAGTGCATCTAGTGCCACCCCTAGTTGGTTTTGGAGTATTGACGACAAACCTAGTTGAGGGACTAATGTGTTTGTGAGAATTACAGGATAACACAGGTAGAAATGCCTCATTGAATTGTATGAAGACACTGAAGTCAAAGGTGGTATATGAAGATATTCACATTGAAGACTATGACAAGAGAAGACACCACATGAAGCCTATGGAGCTCGAAGACTTAGATCTTTCGTAGTTCTCTTTCTTCTGTGTTGAGTCATTGGAACCACCGTACTGTTAAGTGGGGTCCAAGAGAACCAGTCAGAATGACTGAAGTGATGCTTAAACAAAACCTATGTCTTCGAGTGAAGACTTTGAGAGCGAATCTTGTCCAGAGTCGGGCAAGTCAGCTTTGCTTGAAGCCCAAGTAAAGTTGACGTGTGAGTTTGAAATCTGACCGTTGGAACACGTGTCAGTTCCTTAGTGACCCAGGGTCATTTCAGACAAATCAGGTCGGGTTGCCAAGTGGCTATAAATAGCCCACCCCCTACAACCATAAACGGTTGGCTGCTCAGATTCAGAGTACGGCTTTTGTCGTTTGAGAGCAACCCACCTCGAAGCCTTTGAGAGAGAATTCCTTGCGAGGATAAAGCCCTAACCACCCAGAACCAAAGAGAATTACGCATCACTTAAGTCTTCTTGTCTGTGTGATCTGAAGACTTATTACACTTGAGGACTGTGCATCCTCCAGCCGGTTAGGCGTCGCGTTCTGAGCATCCAAGAGACATTGTGGATTGCCGGTGAACGAAATCTGTGAAGGTTTGGGAGTCTACCTTGAAGACTTACCAGAGTGATTGGGCAAGGTCTGTGTGACCTTAGCTCAAGGGGAATACGGTGATGACTGGGTGTCCTTGTTGGGGAACGTAGCAGAAATTCAAAAAATTTCCTATGTAACACCAAGATCTATCTATGGAGAGACCAGCAACGAGTAGAAAGGGGAGTGCATCTACATACCCTTGTAGATCGCTAAGCGGAAGCGTTCAAGTGAACGGGGTTGATGGAGTCGTACTCGTCGTGATTCAAATCACCGATGATCAAGTGCCGAACGGACGGCACCTCCGCGTTCAACACACGTACAGCCCGGTGACGTCTCCCACGCCTTGATCCAGCAAGGAGAGAGGGAGAGGTTGAGGAAGACTCCATCCAGCAGCAGCACAACGGCGTGGTGGTGATGGAGGAGCGTGGCAATCCCGCAGGGCTTCGCCAAGCACCACGGGAGAGGAGAAGAACTTGGGAGAGAGGGAGGGGCTGCACCAAAGGCATAAGGTGTGTTTGGGCCCTCCCTTCCCCCACTATATATAGGGCCAAGGGAGGGGGGGCGCAGCCTTGGCCCTCCCTCCAAGGAAGGGTGCGGCCAAGGGAGGAGTCCCTCCTCCCCAAGGCACCTCGGAGGTGCCTTCCCCCTTTAGGACTCTTCCTTTCCCTCTTCTCTTGGCGCATGGGCCTCTTGGGGCTGGTGCCCTTGGCCCATATAGGCCAAGGCGCATCCCCTACAGCCCATGTGGCCCCCAGGACAGGTGGCCCCACCCGGTGGACCCCCGGGACCCTTTCGGTGGTCCCGGTACAATACCGGTGACCCCGAAACTTGTCCCGATGGCCGAAATAGCACTTCCTATATATAATTCTTTACCTTCGAACCATTCCGGAACTCCTCTGACGTCCGGGATCTCATCCGGGATTCCGAACAACTTCGGGTTACCGCATACTAATATCCTCTATAACCCTAGCGTCATCGAACCTTAAGTATGTAGACCCTACGGGTTCGGGAGACATGCAGACATGACCGAGACGTTCTCCGGTCAATAACCAACAGCGGGATCTGGATACCCATGTTGGCTCCCACATGTTCCACGATGATCTCATCGGATGAACCACGATGTCAAGGACTCAATCGATCCCGTATACAATTCCCTTTGTCTAGCGGTATTTTACTTGCCCGAGATTCGATCGTCGGTATACCGATACCTTGTTCAATCTCGTTACCGGCAAGTCTCTTTACTCGTTCCGTAACACATCATCCCGTGATCAACTCCTTGGTCACATTGCGCATATGATGATGTCCTACCGAGTGGGCCCAGAGATACCTCTCCGTTTACACGGAGTGACAAATCCCAGTCTCGATCCGCATAAACAATAGATACTTTCGGAGATACCTGTAGTGCACCTTTATAGTCACCCAGTTACGTTGTGACGTTTGATACACCCAAAGCACTCCTACGGTATCCAGGAGTTACACGATCTCATGGTCAAAGGAAGAGATACTTGACATTGGCAACTACACGATCTTTGTGCTATGCTTAGGATTGGGTCTTGTCCATCACATCATTCTCCTAATGATGTGATCCCGTTATCAACGACATCCAATGTCCATAGCCAGGAAACCATGACTATCTGTTGATCACAACGAGCTAGTCAACTAGAGGCTCACTAGGGACATATTGTGGTCTATGTATTCCACACGTGTATTACGATTTCCGATAATACAGTTATAGCATGAATAAAAGACAATTATCATGAACAAGGAAATATAATAATAATACTTTTATTATTGCCTCTAGGGCATATTTCCAACAGTCTCCCACTTGCACTAGAGTCAATAATCTAGTTCACATCGCCATGTGATTAACACTCACAGGTCACATCGCCATGTGACTAATACCCAAGAGTTTACTAGAGTCAGTAGTCTAGTTCACATCACTATGTGATTAACACTCAATGAGTTTTATGTTTGATCATGTTGCTTGTGAGAGAGGTTATAGTCAACGGTCTGAATCTTTCAGATCCGTATGTACTTCGCAATCTCTATGTCATCTTGTAGATGCAGCTACTACGCTTATATTTGGAGCCATTTCAAATTAACTGTTCTACTTGGAGCTATTACTTAAATTGTTGCTCCATTATACGGTATCCGGTATCTCTACTCAGAGCTATCCGGATAGGTGTTAAGCTTGCATCGACGTAACTCTTTACGTCGAACTCTTTATCACCTCCATAACGAGAACATATCCTTATTTCTCTAAGGATAATTTAGACCGCTATCTGGTGATCTACTCCTAGATTACCTTTTGTACCCTCTTGCCAGATATGTGGCAAGGCACACATCAGGTGCGGTACTCAGCATGGCATACCGTATAGAGCCTATGACGAAAAGCATAGGGACGACCTTCGTCCTTCCTCTTTCTTCTGCCGTGGTCGAGCTTAAGTCTTAACTTCAAACCTTACAACTCAGGCAAGAAACTCCTTCTTTGGCTGATCCATCTTGAACACCTTCAAGATCATGTCAAGGTATGTGCTCATTTGAAAGTATTATTAAGCATTTTGATCTATCCTTATAGATCTTGATGCTCAATGTTCAAGTAGCTTAATCCAGGCTTTCCATTGAAAAACACCTTTCAAATAACCCTATATGCTTTCTAGAAATTCTACATCATTTCTGATCAACAATATGTCAACATATACTATCAGAAATTCTATAGTGCTCCCACTCACTTCTTTGGAAATACAAGTTTCTCATAAACTTTGTACAAACCCAAAATCTTTGATCATCTCATCAAAGCGTACATTCCAACTCCGAGATGCTTACTCCAGTCCTTAAAAGGATCGCTGGAGCTAGCATACCTTTTAGCATCCTTAGGATCGACAAAACTTTTCTGATTGTATTGCATACAACCTTTCCTTATGAAAACTAGTAAGGAAACTTGTCTTGACATCCATCTGCCAGATTTCATAAATGCAGCTAATGCTAACATGATTCCGACGAACTTTAAGCATCGCTACGAGTGAGAAAATCTCATCGTAGTCAACTCCTTGAACTTGTCGGAAAACACTTCGCCACAAGTCGAGCTTCATAGATGGTGACATTACCATCCACGTTCGTCTTCTTCTTAAAAGATCCATTTATCTCAATGGCTTGCCGATCATCGGGCAAGTCCACCAAAGTCCATGCTTTGTTCTGATATATGGATACTATCTCGGATTTCATGGTTTCTAACCATTTGTCGGAATTCGGGCCCACCATCGCTTCTCCGTAGCTCGTAGGTTCATTGTTGTCTAGCAACATGACCTTCAAGACAGGATCACTTTACCACTCCGAAGTAGTACGTGTCCTTGTCGTCCTACGAGGTTCGGTAGTGACTTGATCCGAAGCTTCATGATCACTATCATAAGCTTCCACTTCAATTCGTGTAGGTGCCACAGGAACAACTTCATGTGCCCTACTACACACTGGTTGAAGTGATGGTTCAATAACCTCATCAAGTCTCCACCATCCTCCCACTCAATTCTTTCGAGAGAAACTTTTCCTCGAGAAAGGACCCGATTCTAGAAACAATCCATATTGCTTTCGGATCTGAATTAGGAGGTATACCCAACTGTTTTGGGTTTCCTATGAAGATGCATTTTATCCGCTTTGGGTTCGAGCTTATCAATCCTGAAACTTTTTCACATAAGCGTTGCAGCCCCAAACTTTTAAGAAACGACAACTTAGGTTTCTCTAAACCATAATTCATACGGTGTCATCTCATCGGAATTACGTGGTGCCCTATTTAAAGTGAATGTGGTTGTCTCTAATGCCTAACCCATGAACGACAGTGGTAATTCGATAAGAGACATCATGGTATGCATCATATCCAATAGGGTGCAGTTATGATGTTCGGACACACCATCACACTATGGTGTTCCAGGCGGTATTAATTGTGAAACAATTTCCACAATGTCTTAATTGTGTGCCAAAACTCGTAACTCAGATATTCATCTCTATGATCATATCATAGACATTTTATCCTCTTGTCACAATGATCTTCTACTTCACTCTGAAATTACTTGAACCATTCAATAATTCAGACTTGTGTTTCATCAAGTAAATATTCTCAACATCTACTCGAATCATCTGTGAAGTAAGAACATAACGATATTCACTGCATGCCTCAGCACTCATTGGACTGCACACATCAAAATGTGTTACTTCCAACAAGTTGCTATCTTGTTCCATTTACTGAAACCGAGGCTTTTCAGTCATCTTGCCTATGTGGTATGATTTGCATATCTCAAGTGATTCAAAATCAAGTGAGTCCGAACGATCCATTTGCATGGAGTTTCTTCATGCATATATACCAATAGACATGGTTCGCATGTCTCAAACTTTTCAAAAACGAGTGAGTCCAAAGATCCATCAACATGGAGCTTCTTCATGCGTTTTATACCATTATGACTTACATGGCAGTGCCACAAGTAAGTGGTACTATCATTACTATCTTATATCTTTTGGCATGAAAATGTGTATCACTACGACCGAGATTCAATAAACCCTTTAGGTGCAAGACCATTGAAGGTATTATTCAAAAATTAGAGTAACCATTATTCTCCTTAAATGAATAACCGTATTGCGATAGACATAATCCAATCATGTCTATGCTCAACGCAAACACCAATCTCGGTGGTAGAGGGAGCGTGCGATGCTTGATCACATCAACCTTGGAAACACTTCCAACACATATCGTCAGCTCACCTTTAGCTAGTCTCCGTTTCATTCCGTAGCTTTTATTTCGAGTTACTAACACTTAGCAACCGAACCGGTATCTAATACCCTGGTGCTACTAGGAGTACTAGTAAAGTACACATTAACATAATGTATATCCAATATACTTCTATCGACCTAGCCAGCCTTCTCATCTACCAAGTATCTAGGGTAATCCTGCTCCAGTGGTTGTTCCCTTTATTACAGAAGCACTCAGTCTCGGGTTTGGGTTCAACCTCGGGTTTCTTCATTGGTGCAGCAGCTGATTTGCCGTTTCATGAAGTATCCCTTCTTTCCCTTGCCCTTCTTGAAACTAGTGGTTTCATCAACCATCAACAATTGATGCTCCTTCTTGATTTCTACTTTCGCGATGTCAAACAACGCGAATACCTCAAGGATCATCATATCTATCCCTGATATGTTATAGTTCATCACGAAGCTCTAGCAGCTTGGTGGTAATGACTTCGGAGAAACTATCACTATTTCATCTGGAAGATCAACTCCCACTTGATTCAAGTGATTGTTGTACTCAGACAATCTGAGCACAAGCTCAACGATTGAGCTTTTCTCCCTTAGTTTGTAGGCTAAGAAAATTGTCGGAGGTCTCATACCTCTTGACGTGGGCACGAGCCTGAAATCCCAATTTCAGCCCTCGAAACATCTCATATGTTCCGCGACGTTTCGAAAACGTCTTTGGTGCCTCTACTTAAACCATTTAACTGAACTATCACGTAGTAATCAAAACGTGTATGTTCGATGTTCGCAACATCCATAGACGACGTTCGGGTTCAGCACACTAGCGGTTAAGCATAGCCTTCTATGAGCAAGGACAACTAAGTTTATGGACCTAGTCCGCATAATTGCTACTATCAACTTTCAACTAATTTTCTCTAGGAACATAACTAAACAGTAGAACTGAAGCGCGAGCTACGACATAATTTGCGAAGACCTTCTGACTATGTTCAAGATAATTAAGTTCATCTTGTGAACTCCCACTCAGATAGACATCCCTCCAGTCATCTAAGTGATTACATGATCCGAGTCAACTAGGCCGTGTTCCGATCATCACGTGAGACGGACTAGTCAACATCGGTGAACATCCTCATGTTGATCGTATCTACCATACGACTCATGCTCGACCTTTCGGTCTCTGTGTTCCGAGGCCATGTCTGTACATGCTAGGCTCGTCAAGTCAACCTAAGTGTTTCGCTGTGTAAAATCTGGCTTACACCCGTTGTATGTGAACGTAAGAATCTATCACACCCGATCATCACGTGGTGCTTAGAAGCGACGAACTGTAGCAACGGTGCACAGTTAGGGGAGAACACTTCTTGAAATTTTGTAAGGGATCATCTTATTTACTACCGTCGTTCCTAAGTAAACAAGATGCATAAACATGATAAACATCACATGCAATCAAATAGTGACATGATATGGCCAATATCATTTTGCTCCTTTTGATCTTCATCTTCGGGGCTCCATGATCATCATCGTCACCGGCATGACACCATGATCTCCATCATCATGATCTCCATCATCGTGTCTTCATGAAGTTGTCACGCCAACGACTACTTCTACTTCTATGGCTAACGCGTTTAGCAATAAAGTAAAGTAAGTTACATGGCGTTCTTCAATGACACGCAGGTCATACAATAAATAAAGACAACTCCTATGGCTCCTGCCGGTTGTCATACTCATCGACATGCAAGTCGTGAATCCTATTACAAGAACATGATCAATCTCATACATCACATATATCATTCATCACATCCTTTTGGCCATATCACATCACATAGCATACCCTGCAAAAACAAGTTAGACGTCCTCTAATTGTTGTTTGCATGTTTTACGTGGCTGCTATGGGTTTCTAGCAAGAACGTTTCTTACCTACGCAAAACCACAACGTGATATGCCAATTGCTATTTACCCTTCATAAGGACCCTTTTCATCGAATCCGTTCCGACTAAAGTGGGAGAGACTGGCACCCGCTAGCCACCTTATGCACCAAGTGCATGTCAATCGGTGGAACCTGTCTCACGTAAGAGTACGTGTAAGGTCGGTCCGGGCCGCTTCATCCCACAATACCGTCGAAACAAGATTGGACTAGTAACGGTAAGCATATTGAACAACATCAACGCCCACAACTACTTTGTGTTCTACTCGTGCAAAGAATCTACGCAATAGACCTAGCTCATGATGCCACTGTTGGGGAACGTAGCAGAAATTCAAAAAATTTCCTACGTAACACCAAGATCTATCTATGGAGAGACCAGCAACGAGTAGAAAGGGGAGTGCATCTACATACCCTTGTAGATCGCTAAGCGGAAGCGTTCAAGTGAACGGGGTTGATGGAGTCGTACTCGTCGTGATTCAAATCACCGATGATCAAGTGCCGAACGGACGGCACCTCCGCGTTCAACACACGTACAGCCCGGTGACGTCTCCCACGCCTTGATCCAGCAAGGAGAGAGGGAGAGGTTGAGGAAGACTCCATCCAGCAGCAGCACAACGGCGTGGTGGTGATGGAGGAGCGTGGCAATCCCGCAGGGCTTCGCCAAGCACCACGGGAGAGGAGAAGAACTTGGGAGAGAGGGAGGGGCTGCACCAAAGGCATAAGGTGTGTTTGGGAGGCCCTCCTACCCCACTATATATAGGGATCGCAAGGGGGGGGTGCGCCAGCCCCTAGGAGATCCAATCTCCAAGGGGGCGGCGGCCAGGGGAGGAGTCCTCCCCCCCCAAGGCACCTAGGAGGTGCCTTCCCCTGCTGGGACTCTTCCTTTAGGGTTTCCCCAGGCGCATGGGCCTCTTGGGGCTGGTGCCCTTGGCCCATGTAGGCCAAGGCGCACCCCCTACAGCCCATGTGGCCCCCCGGGGCAGGTGGCCCCACCCGGTGGGCCCCCGGGACCCTTCCGGTGGTCCCGGTACAATACCGATGACCCCGAAACTTGTCCCGATGGCCGAAACAGGACTTCCTATATATAAATCTTTACCTCCGGACCATTCCGGAACTCCTCGTGACGTCCGGGATCTCATCCGGGACTCCGAACAACATTCGGTAACCACATACAAGCTTCCTTTATAACCCTAGCGTCATCGAACCTTAAGTGTGTAGACCCTACGGGTTCGGGAGACATGCAGACATGACCGAGACGTTCTCCGGTCAATAACCAACAGCGGGATCTAGATACCCATGTTGGCTCCCACATGTTCCACGATGATCTCATCGGATGAACCACGATGTCAAGGACTCAATCGATCCCGTATACAATTCCCTTTGTCTAGCGGTATTTTACTTGCCCGAGATTCGATCATCGGTATACCGATACCTTGTTCAATCTCGTTACCGGCAAGTCTCTTTACTCGTTCCGTAACACATCATCCCGTGATCAACTCCTTGGTCACATTGCGCATATGATGATGTCCTACCGAGTGGGCCCAGAGATACCTCTCCGTTTGCACGGAGTGACAAGTCCCAGTCTCGATCCGCATAAAACAATAGTTACTTTCGGAGATACCTGTAGTGCACCTTTATAGTCACCCAGTTACGTTGTGACGTTTGATAGACCCAAAGCACTCCTACGGTATCCAGGAGTTACACGATCTCATGGTCAAAGGAAGAGATACTTGACATTGGCAAAGCTCTAGCAAACGAACTACACGATCTTTGTGCTATGCTTAGGATTGGGTCTTGTCCATCACATCATTCTCCTAATGATGTGATCCCGTTATCAACGACATCCAATGTCCATAGCCAGGAAACCATGACTATCTGTTGATCATAACGAGCTAGTCAACTAGAGGCTCACTAGGGACATATTGTGGTCTATGCATTCACACGTGTATTACGATTTCCGGATAATACAGTTATAGCATGAATAAAAGACAATTATCATGAACAAGGAAATATAATAATAATACTTTTATTATTGCCTCTAGGGCATATTTCCAACAGTCCTAAGCTACGTGTTCAAGACTGGGTGTCCGGGACTGTGTGTCCTAAGGTTTAAATACCTAGCCGCCCTAACCAGACGTACAGTTGTCACAGCAACTGGAACTGGTCCAACAAATCATTGTCTTCAGCGAGTCACTGGTTTCATCTTCCCTTCCCTTTACTTACTGTTACTCCTTGTGAAGTCATTGTATGTTCACCATCTTTTGTCTTCACTGAGTGACTGAGTGTTCTGTGTGGCTTCACAATATCTTCCTACCTGATCCTTACTACATTGCTGCTATTAGTCATTGTGCTTTCACTCTATTGAATACTTGACTATGGCTTGCCTAGTGTAGTCTACCTTCCGCTGCAGGGTAATAGGTTTATTTCTATCGTTTGTCTTCATAACTTCCACGTTTTGAAGACTTTCATAAAAATCGCCTATTCACCCCCCCTCTAGTCGATATAACACACTTTCAATTGGTATCAGAGCAAGGTGCTCCCTTGTTCTGTGTGATTCGGTTTAACCACCTGGAGTTTTAGCTATGTCGACTGCAGGGATAATTAAAGTCTCCGCTGCGTGCCCCGTCTTCGATGGAACTGAATATCCCTACTGGAAGAATAAGATGCGCATGCATCTTGAAGCCATTGACGTCGACCTATGGTATGTCGTCAAGAACGGCGTTCCCAAGGCTGGAGAAGGTGTCACTGCTGCTGATGTCAAGAAGTTCGTTCAACTGGACTCTACTGCCAAGAATATCATCTGTGGTCATCTGACCAAAGGACAGTATGGCCGTGTGAGTGCTTTGGAAACATCTAAGCTGGTCTGGGACTGGCTCTCCAAGGTCAATGAAGGCGTCTCAACCCAGAGAGATCAGAGAATCAGTGTCCTTCGCAACCTCTTCAACCGCTTCAAGCGAAATGACAATGAGAATGTCCAGCTCACATTTGACCGACTCACTGACATCACAAATGAGCTTCAAGCCCTCGGCGCTACTGAGATCACCAAACATGAAGTCGTCAAGACACTACTGAGATCACTTGATAGTTCGTTTGACACCCTAGCCCTGATGATTCAAGAACGTCCTGATTTCAAGACACTCGATCCGTCTGACATACTTGAGAGGCTCAACACACATGAGTTTCAGCTTTCTGAGAAAAGAGATATCTACGGTCCAAACTATGGGCGAACTCGTGCCTTGAAGGCAAAAGCTGTCTCCTCATCTGAAGAAGAATCTGACAGCAGTTCGGATGATCCTGAAGACATTGGAAGGGAACTTGCTATGCTTGTGAAGAAGTTCCAAAAATTCACCAAGAAGAAAGGTTTCAGAAAGTCTTCCCGATCAAGCTCAAGGAATGATGAAGCTTCTGCTCACGACTACAAGAAGAAAACATGTCACAAGTGCAAGAAACCTGGCCACTTCATCTCTGAGTGTCCACAGTGGGACAATGAGAACAAAAAGAAGAAGAAGAGCAAGGAATATGACTCTGACGACAAGAAGAAGAAGAAATACTCAAAGTCTTCTTCCAAGTCTTCCTCAAAGTCTTCATCACACAAGAAGAGCTCATCTGGCAAGGCACGTGCGTTTGTTGGCAAGGAAATGGATTCAGAGGAGGAGTCCGCTTCTGAGGAGGCGGAGGTGGAGTCTGAGGAGGAGTCCGATTCAGGCGTCGCAAGTCTGGCTACAGCATACGTTGCCAAGTCCATCTTCAACACTGAAGACAATGACTTCATCACCGACACCGATGCAAATGACAAGGACTACTCCGCTTCTACCTACTGCTTCATGGCACGCGGTGCCAAGGTAAACACACGCACTACTCACTATCAAACATCTAGTGACGATGACTCTGATTGTGGTTCAAAACCCAGCTACAAAACACTTGCTAAAATTGCAACTGAACAACAGAAAGCTATGGAACATATTCAAAAACTGTTAGACAGAAGCGATGATCTGTTAGGTGCTGAAATGACTCGATCTGAATCCTTAATTGAAGACATAAAAAATCTTCACGTTAAGTATGAGGAACTTGAAAGTCGTCATGAAACTCTCTCAACAACTCATGAAAAGCTTTCCTATGATTATCTTCAAAGGAAGCAAGATCTTGAGAAATTGAGAGCGGCTCATGAAGATCTTCAAAAGGAAAACGAGTCACTTCGCGCCAAACAGATCAGCTCCGCTCAGGAAGGATTTGAACCACCATGTCTTAAATGCATTGAGCGTGATAATGCTACTACTGTTGCTGAATGTTCTACTACTACTACTGTTGCAATATCTTCAACTGTTGATGTGGGAACTAACCCCTCTGCTGAGGATTCCACTGCTATTGCTGATGAGAATGCTAGGTTGAAGACATTGCTTGAAACAGGGATGTACAAAAGTCTTAAAGGGCATCAGACACTATGTGATGTCCTCAAAAAGCAGATTCTGAACCGAAACCCGAGGAAAGAGGGTGTTGGGTTCGTAAGGAAAATGAATGCTGATGGCTCTTACTGGAAACCTGAGCAGTACCCCAAAACCACATGGGTTGCTGCAAAGGAACTTTCAGCAGATCCATCCAATCTATCTGGCTTCACTTGTGCTAACCCCATTATCATTGATGAATCCTTGATGCAAACTATAAACTGTTTAAGAATCAGAATGGTGAAGTGTTTGCCAGGTACATTGGTACTAACTGCAGGAATGGACCGCCTATGAAGAAGATCTGGGTTCCGAAAAGGTGTCTGGAGAATCTTCCTGTGAATGTCATCATGACACCTCACGTGAAGAAGACAAACCTCAGACCAAAGGCTTCATACGGTCCAAAGGCTTCATACAGACAGAGGACTCACCTGAGTCGCACTAACGCAAATGTTTTGCAGGGAAACCATACTCAGGCATATGAATATGAGAGCGGTTCATCAAACCGCCATGTTCATAAGACCAAGAACTATTCTGCTTATTCTTATGAGTACTATTGTCCGCCTGCAAGACTGTTTGCTAGGGCTCCAAAGCCAAAGTTCTCAGATGCTGCACTTAGACTTATTGCTTCTAAGCCACCCTTGAAGATGTGGGTGGCTAAGAAAGCTTAACTCTCTTTTGCAGGGAAAGGTCTCCAGCAGAAAACCAAAATCGTCTGACGCTATTGCTGGGGACCTTAAACATCTTGTAGGGCGCAAGATCAAATGCCCGAATGGTCTTACTATGTACTTCGTTCCTGAATCGCTTGCTACTCTCCCTATTAGTCCTAATCTGGATCTAAGCTTTCATAACCCACTGGTTCGTCAAATGTTTTTGCTTCACAATGCTCTTCGTGAAGCCTATCCCCCTAACTGCACTGTAGGGTACGACACCAGCGTCTTCAGAATGGATTATTGATAGTGGGTGTACAAATCACATGACTGGCAAAAGAAGCCTTCTTATGGACTCAACCTTACGTCCATCCGACAAGAGCCACATCACATTTGCTGACACTGGTAAAAGTAAGGTATTGGGTCTAGGTAGAGTTGCAATCTCAAGGGATCAACACATGGATAAAGTCATGCTTGTTGAATCCCTTGGCTTCAACTTAATGTCTGTCTCAATGCTTTGCGATTTAAACATGATCGTAATATTTGGAAAATATCGTTGCCTTGTTCTAATGGAATCTGACAAGTCTCTAGTATTTGAAGGGTATCGAAAAGATGATTTGTACGTGGTAGATTTCTCAGCAGGACCACAGCTTGCCGTATGTCTTCTAGCAAAAGCTTCAGAATGCTGGCTCTGGCATCGGAGGCTTGGGCATGCTGGCATGAGGAACCTCCACACCCTGGCAAAGAAGAAGCATGTCATAGGCATCGAGGGCGTCAAGTTCAAGAAAGATCACTTATGCGGTGCCTGTGAGGCAGGAAAGATGACGAGGGCCAAACATCCCTCGAAGACAATCATGACCACTACTCGACCCTTCGAACTGCTTCACATGGATCTTTTCGGTCCCACTCATTACTCAACTCTTACTACTACTGCTTGTCTCTATGGCTTTGTCATTGTTGATGATTATTCTAGATATACTTGGGTGCACATAATCCTTTACAAGACTGAAGTGCAGGATGTCTTCAGACGCTTCGCCAATCGAGCAATGAACAACTATGGCGCCAAGATAAAGCATATCAGAAGTGACAATGGCACTGAATTCAAGAACACTGGCCTTGATACATATCTTGATACCTTGGGCATCACACATGAATTCTCAGCCCCGTACACGCCACAGCAGAATGGGGTCGTCGAACGCAAGAACAGAACACTCATTGAGATGGCCAGAACGATGCTAGATGAATACAAGACTCCAAGAAAATTCTGGCCTGAAGCCATTGATACTGCATGCCATACAATCAATCGTGTTTATCTTCACAAGCTTCTGAACAAGACATCTTATGAGCTCCTTACTGGCAAGAAGCCAAATGTCAGTTACTTCAGAGTATTTGGCGCCAGGTGCTGGATCAAGGACCCACATCACACCTCAAAGTTTGCACCAAAAGCACATGAGGGTTTTATGCTTGGATATGGAAAGGATTCGCACTCCTACAGAGTCTTCAATCTCTTTCATTACAAAGTGGTTGAAACAGTGGATGTGCGGTTCGATGAGACCAACGGTTCACAAAGAGAGCAACTGCCAAATGTGCTAGATGAAGTTCCATCCAGTGAATCAATCAAGCTAATGGGAACTGGAGAAATTATACCTTCTGAAGCTCATCCTGAAGAAGAACTTATCATCTCAGCACCTGATCAACATGAAGACAATGCTCAGCCTGAAGACATTCCTTCTAACAACGACAATGATCAGCAAGAGCAAAATCTTCGCCCTGTACATCCTCGCGTTGCCAATGAAGTGCAGATTGAAAGAATAATTGATAGCATCAATGCACCCGGTCCACTCACTCGTTCAAGGGCAACTCAGCTAGCAAATTTCTGTGGGCACTTCGCATTCGTCTCAATAACAGAACCCAAGAAAGTTGAAGAAGCCTTCATGGAACCTGAATGGATTCAAGCTATGCAAGACGAGCTTCAACAGTTTGAGCTGAATAATGTATGGGAACTGGTCAAGCGTCCCGATCCTCGGAAGCACAACATAATAGGCACCAAATGGATATACCGCAACAAGCAAGATGAGCATGGTCAAGTTGTCAGAAACAAAGCTCGTCTCGTTGCTCAAGGATATACTCAAGTGGAAGGCATTGACTTCGATGAAACATTTGCTCCTGTGGCTAGACTTGAAGCCATACGCATACTGCTGGCCTATGCAAATCATCACAACATACTTCTTTATCAAATGGATGTGAAGAGCGCCTTCCTCAATGGCAAGATTGAAGAAGAAGTGTATGTTGCACAACCTCCTGGCTTTGAAGATCCAAAACATCCTGACATGGTATACAAGCTCAACAAGGCACTGTATGGCCTCAAACAAGCCCCTCGGGCCTGGTATGACACACTCAAATACTTCCTGAAGAGCAAAGGCTTCATACCTGGTTCTCTCGACCCCACTCTCTTCACGAAGACATATGATGGTGAACTGTTTGTGTGCCAAATATATGTGGATGACATTATCTTCGGCTGCACCAATCAGAAGTACAGTGAAGAGTTTGGATATATGATGCAAGAGCAATATCAAATGTCTATGATGGGAGAGCTGAAGTTCTTTCTCGGTCTTCAAATACGACAGCAACGCAACGGCATCTTCATATCTCAAGAGAAGTATCTCAAAGATTGCCTGAAGAAGTTCGGTATGCAAGACTGCAAAGGCTTCACGACGCCAATGCCAGCCAAGCATC
The DNA here is from genome assembly GCF_018294505.1 of Triticum aestivum. Lineage (NCBI taxonomy): Eukaryota > Viridiplantae > Streptophyta > Magnoliopsida > Poales > Poaceae > Triticum > Triticum aestivum. The sequence goes on from NC_057794.1 coordinate 448,494,914, forward strand.
ATCTGGGTCCTGACGACAATGGTAAAGAGTTCGATCAAAAGGTATACCGCTCCATGATTGGTTCTTTACTTTATCTATGTGCATCTAGGCCAGATATTATGCTTAGTGTTTGCATGTGTGCTCGATTCCAAGCGGCACCAAAGGAGTCGCATCACTTAGCTGTGAAGCGAATTCTTCGATATTTGGCTCACACCCCAACTCTAGGATTATGGTATCCAAAGGGCTCAGAGTTTGATCTGGTTGGATTCTCGGATGCTGATTATGCTGGTGACAAAGTTGATCGCAAGTCTACATCAGGCACATGTCACTTTCTGGGACGATCACTTGTATGTTGGTCTTCAAAGAAGCAGAACTGTGTATCTCTCTCCACTGCTGAATCTGAATACATTGCTGCTGGATCTTGCTGCGCTCAGCTTCTGTGGATGAAGCAAACGCTCAAGGACTATGGCATTCATCTGAAGCAAGTGCCACTCTACTGCGACAACGAAAGCGCCATCAAGATTGCCAACAACCCAGTTCAGCACTCGAAGACAAAGCACATTGAAATTCGTCATCACTTTCTCAGAGATCATGTTGTGAAGGAAGATATTGATATCATACACGTCAACACTGAAGAGCAATTGGCAGATATCTTCACCAAGCCCTTGGATGAGAAGAGATTTTGCAAGTTACGGTGTGAGCTAAATATCCTGGAATCCTCAAATGTCCTGTGATCAGGCACACATCCTAACCCTTATGCATATTGATGACTTAGATGTGCAACACACGAAGTAAAGTATATCTTCAATCAATGAAGACATACATTCTAAGTGTGAATACATTAATGTGGAATTTGACTTCGGAGCGCCACGATAATTGTGCGCCGTGTCTGGGTCTAATACTTCCTATACGGTGGGTAACGCCACCACCAAATGTTCTATTTTGAAGTGTTTCACTCATGGCGTTACCTTGCTATGTCTTCACATTTGGTTTGGCTTCAATCTCAACATGTCTTCATGATTATCTTCACTATGTTGATTATATATATATATACTAGTGTTCTGTCCTCTACAGCATTCACTTATAGCTATGTCTTCTTGTTGAATCTTTTGAACTAAGTGAATGTGATCGGACCCTAACCTCTCTATGCTATCTATCTCAAACTCTATCTCTCCAAATCATATGCATTCTATTGAAACTGTCGAATGTCTTCTCTGCGTCCTTGTCAGCAGAAGATACAAAGACAAACCTTAAGTCCACTTTCAATGCTCATTCCTCCACATGAAACCCGGAGAAGTAGGAACGACCACCCGACAATCCAGGCGTGCGTGGGACGTGGAACAAACCCCAAAATTCTGCATGATGGCCACGTGTTCCTCAGATGCGAATCGCCAGGGGCACCTGTGTAATAACGCAGTGCCGCCCCTGTACCTATAAATACACACTTCACGGCGGTCATTATCTCTTCTTCCACTCTCGCACGAACCCTAGCGCCACCGCTAGCCCTCGACGACGCCGGCGACGAAGCGCTTCGCTGCCGCAACCTCTCCGACGCCGTCTTCACGCCGACCGCGGACATCGTCCTCTCCGCCGTCGCCGTAGGTGTCCTCCGTCGCCAAGTTAGGGCACGGAAGATCGAACTGCTCGGCCTCATCTTCCACTCCGTCTAGCAGTTCTTAGTGTGGTAAATAAAACTTCCTTTTTACGGCACCGTTGATCCTATGGCTTTGTCACTTTCTACCACAAGCAGTTTCTATTCACACAAGTTAGATCTCTCTCATACTGCATCTCATAACATGCCTAGTATATTCACTTATGCTTCACAAAGTAGTTAGATTCCTCACTTGTACTGATCTCTGGATTCGTACAAATCTGGAACCAACTCCTTATCTATGAGTGAATGTCTTCGCACGATGAGGTCAATGTCTTCTAAACTGATTTATATTCAAAATCTTCTGAGAATGCATATGACCTCTTCCCCTTCCCTCGCACCTTAATGCTGTCACAGGTACATGTCCGTGGGAGAATCCCTTGGTTCTCATAGTCTGCATTCATTTGCAGAATTCTTACAGCATCATATAAATTCTCCCGAAGCAAGTTCCTGTTTGTCCAGCAAGCGAAAATCTTTGAAGCCTTTGAACGTGTTGAAGCCTTTCAGTTTAAAGTTCATGGCTTCAGAGAAATCAGCAAGGAAGGGTGGCAGAAAGCGTCATGGAGAAACATCTAGAGATCTGCCAGATGACCTCTCAGAACTGTACAAGACAGATCCTGAAGAGGATTACAATCAGCGCAAGACCCGAATCCAATGGATTCGAAGATATTGGGCAGAACAATGGTTCAAATACCGATTTGTAACCCAGGAATATGCTGAGAAAAATGCCATCAAGAGACCGTGGGGAGACATCCTATACAAGAATCTTCAACCCAGGTCCAGAGATGAAGCCATTGAACAAGGCTTCTATCCCTGCATGGTCCGTGGGCCACAGCCTGCTGATGCACACCCATCGTCACTACTATGGTGTCGTGACGACATTCTGTTCAAGCGCAACTTCCAGTTTGCCCAGAACTCAGCGAAGCAAAACAAGAAGACATTGGGACTAGACTTCAACCCTGGTCCCTCAGCTCCAAGGGCTGATGGCACACGAGATGCAGAACCCAATGTCGTCGGTCCTTTCTACAACCTTGAAGGCCTCATCACCCATATCTTGGTTCAAGGGACTGCAGTGAATGAGCCTGCAGCTGACGCTGAATCAGATGAAGCGCCTGCAGCGCCGAAGCCAAAGAAGTTGAAGAAGCCTAAAGCTTCAAAGCCTGCCCCTTCACCAAAAATCTCACGGGCGAAGCCACTGGCAACTGCACCTCCTGAAGACAGTGTGCAGTCCGAAGATTTATCACGCATCTCCAAGCCCCAGAAGGTCAAGATGCCTCTGCCACACACCGGCCAAGAGCTAACAGCTGCTGCCATTCTGCGCAATGATGCCATTGATCTGTCAAGTGATGAAGATCTTGCAGATGACGCTCTTGAGCAACTCATCAAGAGCAAAGAAGAAGCAGAAATCTTCAATGATCTGCCTCTCTTTGATGTAACAATCATTCACAACTTCATTGATGAATGGTTTGACACGCCAAACATCAGCTTCGACGATCTCCAACTACCCATTGGCCTCAGTGTCGCCTTCCATGGCGCCATTGCTTCAGAGTTAGCTATCGCCCAGCGCATTGTTGAACTGAAGCAGAAGATTGACTTTGAGAAATCTCAGTTCAAGAAGCATATGGCCAAGCTCAGCGTGCAAGACGTGAAGAATTTCAAGATTATGCTGCACGAGCTCAAGGAAGCCTTTCTAAAGAAACGTGCAGAAGCTCAGGGTTCTCGTGAGCGCATGAAGGTCCTGGCTGATAGGTGTGTGCAAGCCTACAATGAGGCTGAGAAGCGCAAGGCCCTTGGGCGTCCTGGCATCGACCCCAGGATGGCTGCCAAGAAGCAGAAGAAGCCCGCTATGGCTGAACCTGAAGCACCAAGGCAGGAGGCAGATCCCCTTGTCTTCCCAACTAGCATGACTGGCCCGAAGCCAAAGGCCAGGTCAACCGCTTCAGAACTGAAGAAGACCAGGACTGCTGAGGCTGAAGCAAGGAAGAGAAAACATCTTGAAGCCTCTGCTACTGCCCCCGCCAAGAAGAAAAGAAAGACCAAGAAGGAACGGGCTGCTCCCACAGAGCCCTTGATTGTTGAACCCATTTCCATGGTTCACCTCGACGCCGATCCACAAGAACGTCAACTGACTGTCCATGAGCCTGCTTTCACAGAGGCTCATGAAGCTGAAGACTTTCCAGCAGCTGATCCCATCGTTGCTGAAGACATTGGTCATCATGACCATGTTGAAGATGATGCAGCCCTTCCTCAGCTAGAACACCAACAGGTATCATTGCCTGTGCTAACGCACAGCGAACTCATTAGCATTGGTCGTCCATTGACGCCAATTGCATAGGATGCTTCATGGATGGATCGCCCACAAGAGAATGAAGACCATGAGGCCCAGCCAACAGCAACTCCACAGGTGTCACCCGCATTGCGCAGGCTTCGCAAAGGTCCAAGGCCTCAAGTCTCTGCTGAAGACAATCCGGCTGCATCAGCCGCGGAAGAAGAAGGCCCACAAGTTGCCACTCCCCTGTCCCACCAAGAAGCAGTTCTCGAGGAGAACGTGATCGTGACCGATCCTCCTGCTCGTCAAGTGGAGGTTGAACATCTTGAGGCTGCCAGCACCAACACCACTGAAGCCACTGACGCTGTCATGGCTGAAGCTAATGTGGAGCCCTCACCAACAAAAGCACCAGAAGTCAGCGAAGCCACTGATCCCGCTGCTTCTGTTCCTGCATCTGCTGCCGGTCCCCAATTCGACTATCATGTTGAGCACAGGCCTCAGGTACAGAAGCCAATACCAAGATTGCCAAGGTTCCCAGGTCCTGCATCATCACCTGGCTCCTTCAATATCAATGGCTTCAGAGCAGACAACACATTCTTCAACAGCTCCAGGAACCCCTACTCCAGGGAAAGAATATCATCCGATCGGTTCTGGAGTTATCCGCAGCGAAGCTATTACTCATGCGTTCTTTACAACCAAGGTCGCATCTTCCCACACAAGCGCCTTGACATTGAAGCAATAGCTGGTCTGCCCTGTCTGGAAGAAGCTCTGGATTGCTTCAAAGAGGTTGGACTGCTGCCGTTCGTCACTGACCAAGAGCATTGGAATGAAGAGTTGCTGCTCCAATTCTATGCCACACTTCACATCCGCGGGTATAGCAGAGATCCGAAGACTTGGGTCCTGGAGTGGATGACAGGAAACGTTCATCATGAAGCCAAAGCCTTTGACATCATTGAGCTCACTGGTTTGCCCACTCCTGGCGATCTCTACGAGCATGGCTGTCAGCTTCATAGTGAAGCTATTGAGAGCATCTTTCAGAAGACTGAACCTAATATGAGTCAGATGCTCAGTATGATGAAGCCATTGCCCCAAGATGCTGCTTATCCCACGGAGTTCTTCGTTGAAGACCTTGAGTATCTGCCAAGAACCATTTATCACATCATAAGGCGAACTCTCTGGCCAATCAAAGGACATTCTCCCCATGCCAAGCTGGAAGGTGCAATGAAGACTTTGGTCTTCTACATTCTTCATGGAAAATGCTTCAATACACAGGATTTCTTCATTCGCCAACTTGCTGCATCTGGCTCTGATCTGTTTGGTTTGAAGTTCTACGCCCCTTGGGTGATGCGGCTGATCAAACTTCACTCCGCTATCTCATATCAGCCCTCGGCCCGCAACCATCGGATCTTTTTGCCTGATGTGGATATGTCTATTGAAGCCATCTATCCTGAGCCTGCCAAGGAACCTCTCAGTCTTCAGAATGCAGAGCATCAAAGTTTCACTCAGAACGTTGAAGGCGTTGAAGCCGTAACTCGTGTGTATCCTTTGGCTGGCACTACACGTGCACCGCATCCTGCTCTCACTGAAGCCACTGACAGTACAACTGCTCCACGACCCAAGAAGCGCACTCGTGTTCTCAACGACCGAGAGCTTCTTGTGGCTCTTCATCAGAAACAGGATAGGCATCATGACTGGCTGAAGCGTCAGATGCAAAGCCTCTTGGTGGATGTTAATCGCATTCGCAATCTTGCCACCAAGAATGCTTTTGTTGCCCATGAAACCTCTCGCCGCACATGGAAAGGGCTAACACTGATGTGTTCTGAAGATGATCTTCAAGAGGATGGCTTCACTGAGCGATTCAAGTTTGACTCCACACCTCCTCGAAGGGCAGTGCTGCGACGAACTCCATCCCTTGAAGACTCTGAGTTCTCTTCCTCTGCTGCAACTGTGAATGCCAGAGTAATCGAGGATGAAGACGATGCTACTTCACCGCCACCTCCTTCAGCATGCTTCGACTCTGCTCCAAGCTCTTCAGCACCGCCAAACACAACCAACGACCCTGCTGCTTCACCTACTCCTCATGGGAACGAGTAGATGCTCTATGTCTTCAAACCTTTTTGGTCCTTACTGACAAAAGGGGGAGAAGCATATGAGGTTGATAGTCTTCAAGCGGGTCCATATGGGCGGGTGCTTTATATTTTGCTTCGTGCTTACAACTCTCGTTTTGCTACATTTGGTTCTTTGAGTTGTAACACTTAAACTCGATGGTCGTCTGCTACTTATTTGCCACCTTGTGTTGCGATGATAAATTCCGCATGTGCGACGATAAATTCCGCACTTAGATCATTCTGCAGACGTCCATTTTCCATTATGCATGTCATTATCTTCATATACTTTCACATGCATAGTGGATTGTCATCATAAGTTGAAGTGGATCTCCACAAGTACAACCTGCCATGTGCATTTGCATTCCAAAAGCAAATTACTTATATGCACATCTTCAGGGGGAGCCCTTGCAACTTATGAAGACAATTCCTTATCCTTTACAATTTCACAGATTATATTCCCCGTTGAAAACTTCAACTAGTTTGTCATCAATCACCAAAAAGGGGGAGATTGTAAGTGCATCTAGTGCCACCCCTAGTTGGTTTTGGAGTATTGACGACAAACCTAGTTGAGGGACTAATGTGTTTGTGAGAATTGCAGGATAACACAGGTAGAAGTCCCTCATTGATTCGGTTTTCCTACCAGAGATGACCCCTAAAAATGTATGAAGACATTGAAGTCAAAGGTGGTATATGAAGATATTCACATTGAAGACTATGACAAGAGAAGACACCACATGAAGCCTATGGAGCTCGAAGACTTAGATCTTTCGTAGTTCTCTTTCTTCTGTGTTGAGTCATAGGAACCACCGTACTGTTAAGTGGGGTCCAAGAGAACCAGTCAGAATGACTGAAGTGATGCTTAAACAAAACCTATGTCTTCGAGTGAAGACTTTGAGAGCGAATCTTGTCCAGAGTCGGGCAAGTCAGCTTTGCTTGAAGCCCAAGTAAAGTTGCCGTGTGAGTTTGAAATCTGACCGTTGGAACACGTGTCAGTTCCTTAGTGACCCAGGGTCATTTCGGACAAATCAGGTCGGGTTGCCAAGTGGCTATAAATAGCCCACCCCCTACAACCATAAATGGTTGGCTGCTCAGATTCAGAGTACGGCTTTTGTCGTTTGAGAGCAACCCACCTCGAAGCCTTTGAGAGAGAATTCCTTGCGAGGATAAAGCCCTAACCACCCAGAGCCAAAGAGAATTAGGCATCACTTAAGTCTTCTTGTCTGTGTGATCTGAAGACTTATTACACTTGAGGACTGTGCATCCTCCAGCCGGTTAGGCGTCGCGTTCTGAGCATCCAAGAGACATTGTGGATTGCCGGTGAACGAAGTCTGTGAAGGTTTGGGAGTCTACCTTGAAGACTTACCAGAGTGATTGGGCGAGGTCTGTGTGACCTTAGCTCAAGGGGAATACGGTGAGGACTGGGTGTCCTGAGCTGCGTGTTCAGGACTGGGTGTCCGGGACTGTGTGTCCTAAGGTTTAAATACCTAGCCGCCCTAACCAGACGTACAGTTGTCACAGCAACTGGAACTGGTCCAACAAATCATTGTCTTCAGCGAGTCACTGGTTTCATCTTCCCTTCCCTTTACTTACTGTTACTCCTTGTGAAGTCATTGTATGTTCGCACTATCTTTTGTCTTCACTGAGTGACTGCGTGTTCTGTGTGGCTTCACAATATCTTCCTACCTGATCCTTACTACATTGCTGCTATTAGTCATTGTGCTTTCACTCTATTGAATACTTGACTATGGCTTGCCTAGTGTAGTCTACCTTCCGCTGCAGGGTAATAGGTTTATTTCTATCGTTTGTCTTCATAACTTCCACGTTTTGAAGACTTTCATAAAAATCGCCTATTCACCCCCCCTCTAGTCGATATAACGCACTTTCAATACTATCAAAATACCGAACACATATCAAGCTCACATGATTACTTGCAACATGATTTCTCCCGTGACCTCAAGAACAGAAGTAACTACTCACAAGTGATAAACATGCTCAAGATCAGCGGGGTATTAAATAGCATAATGGATCTGAACATATAATCTTCCACCAAATAAACCATATAGTAATCAACTACAATATGTAATCAACACTACTAGTCACCCACAAGCACCAATCTATAGTTCCGGTAACAAGATTGAACATAAGAGATGAACTAGGGTTTGAGATGAGATGGTGTTGTTGAAGATGTTGATGGATATTGCCCTCCCCAAGATGGGAGAGTTGTTGGTGATGATGATGACGATGATTTCCCCCTCCGGGAGGAAGTTCCCCCGGCAGAATCACTCCGCCGGAGGGCAAAAGTGCTCCTGCCCAAGTTCCGCCTCGGGACGGCGGTGCTCCGTCCCAAAAGTCCTCTCCTTATTTTGTTCTAGGTCAAAATGACTTATATACCAGAAGATGGGCACCAGAGGTGGGCCTGGGTGAGCACAACCCACCAAGGCGCACCCAGGTGGGTTGTGCCTGGTACTAATTTGCTCCAATATTGTTCATATATTCCATAACAATTCTTCGTAAAGTTTCAACTTGTTTGGAGTTGTGCAGAATAGGTAGCCTGACGTAGCTTTTCTAGGTCCAGATTTCCAGTTGCCAGAATTCTCCCTCTTTGTGTGTACCTTGCAAATTATGAGATAAAAGACATTAGAATTACTCCAAAAAGCATTATTATCCATAAAAACATCATAAATAACAGTAGGAAAACATGATGCAAAATGGACGTATCACCTCACCAACATCGCCCCACAAAAAGATGAGCTTTCCCCCAAGCCCCCATCCCTTTCCATGGTGCCCCATGTAGGGGGCTGCCCCTAATTGTTGTGAAACGTAGTAGAAAACAAATATTTCGCACCTACGATCACCCAAGAACAATATGAAGATGCATAACGGGTTGTGATCAACGATTGTTACCGACTCCGGAGTGCAGGGGAAGTAGATGAGTCAGTGTAGATCGTACTTGAAGTCCCTCGAACGTTGATGACGATCCCACGAACTACCCTCGAACGATCCCTCGAACTGAAGAGCGAAAGCACGACCTCTCTACTTGGTTGCAAGCGTACGGTCTTCATGATCCGTCAGCGCTTCGCCGTCCAGAGCTAATCATCGCCGGAGAATTCTAGGGAGGATATTAGAACTGCACAGGTCTTCTAATTATGAGGATTAGAGGTGGCTAGGTCTTGCTCTAATTAGTCTAGGACCAACTAGAACTAGAACTAGATCAACTAGAGGAAGCTCCTAAAACTTGTGTTGTTCAATTGGGCACCAAACCTCCACTATATATAGCTTAGAGGGGAGAGGGAGGGCTGCCGCCAAGGAGGGAAACCCTCCTTGGGGCGCCCAACTAAGGGGAGGAGGAGTAGGACTCCTCCCCTACTCCGATTCGCCCTTCCCACTTGGGCCCTTGTGGCCCAAGTTTCCTTCCACTTCTTGGCCTTATTATGCCCATTGATATTAAATTAAATATATATTTGTTCTAAAAATTTTCAAAGCATTATATATATAATTTAACATCCCCAAAAACATTTTCCACCTATATACATATATATATATATATTAATCGGTAATACCCGGTATTGCCCGATATTCACCGAAACACTTTCGAAACCTCTCGTAACTATTTCGGATATTAATGAAACCATCCTACAAATATATTCTCATCACTCCTGTCCTACTAACACTCAGCAGATCGTGATTACCTTAAGCTTGTGACCCTGTAGGTTCGGTAACCATAGACATGAGCGAAACCCCTTTGTTCAATGACCGATAGCGGAACCGTGGACATCCATATCGGTCCCTACGATTACACGAATGGTATTCGAGTGAACCTTTGGTTATCATGTGATGTTCCCTTTGCTTCGATATACTTTACAAAACTCTGTGTGCATTGGTATCCTCTATAGTCACCACCATGCTCACTATACCGTTGCTCCCGTTACCGGTTTTGTTCTTCTTTCTCGTTGATGTGTTCCGGCATCCCCGTGACATAGTCACATGTGTTGGCCAAATGGTGATGGATATCGTCACACCGAGAGGGCCCTAAGAATATCTCTCCATCGCCGGAGGAGCAAATCCCACTCTCGAGTTGTCTGGTCACTTGTCAAACTTTCCAGTGTGCCTGAAAGTTGTCATTATGATCACCTTTTTACAGATGACGTTTGAGCAACCCCAAAGCCCACCGTCTGGTAGGAAGTTACCGAGACACTCTCATGTTCTGAGGAACTAAAACACATGCTAACAATCCATGTTATAATAGATGATTTCAAATGATATGATCACATAGTATAACACACAAGTATTGGGTCGATTCAACATGATCGTTCTTGTAATGTCATACCCTCAAAGTTGTTTTAGGACTATCATTACACTTGACGATATCCTAAGATCCGGAAAACGTGATCACCAACAACACTTGAGCCAGTCTTAGAGGCGAGACCGGGAACCTTATGTTTACCATTTATCATTCCACACGTGCATGTGAGTTTTCCACTGAATTGCATATTCCAGGATCATAACAGTTATAGCATGGAATATAAACTCTTAACTATGAATAATGGCATATTTCCAACACTAATGCCCCCCTCCCAGCATGTCTCCAACATTTGTGGGGGATGTCCCACCCCACACAGCAAGCTTCCACCAATTGTGGGCCCCCCCTAAAGGGGTCCCGCCAAAAAAACAACCCCCGCAAAAAGGGGGATCTTGTCCCCCTTGCGGGAACATGGTGTTTTTCGCGCTCGTTCTCTCTGAATTTTTTTCCAAAGGTCCCAAAACATTTCCAGCACCCTCCAAAAAAATTTGGACGTGTTCTAAAATTTTTCTAGCTTGATGGTTTACTCCAAAACAATTTTTGGTTTCTCTCAAAACATTTTCAGTGCCTCCGAATTTTTTTGAATGATTGTCTCTCACACTCCTTTCCTCGTACTCAACATGTAGATGACCCTTAAGCGTGTGACCCTATAGGTTCGACAAAATATAGACATGACTGGAACTCTTTCTGATCAATGATATATAATGGAACCGTGGACATCCATATTGACCCCTATACCCACATGAATGGATATTCGAGTGAACCTTTAATTACCATGTGCTATTCTTGTTGCTTCGTGATATGTTACAAAAATACAAGGTGGGGTTTATCATAATCCCCTTGAAGCAATAACTTGTTCGCTATGCCAATTTCCTCGTTACCGGTTGTAACACCCCCAGTGTCATGCTACAGTAACCCTCCGTGATTAAGCTAATCATTTTTCAAACAGTGTTTAATCACCTTCGATTCAAATCTCATTTGAAATTCCGCTTTGGAATCAAATTCAGTTTGCAAGTGAATTTTGAAGTTGCACAAAAGTTGCTGCAAAATAGTCCATCATTTAGTAAAAATTCCATAACAAAATTGTTAAGGAAAACAACATCACCTCCAAGCTAAGATGGACTATAGCAAATAAAAAAAGTGCCAACTCAGCAAATTAATTGCTTTTCCATGTTTTTACAAATTCCATCTAATTCAAACTTCTTCCAAACTTTTTGTGGCTGTGTCAAACATTGCATTGCATTTATGTGGACAGTTCCCATATTTTACAAAAATCATTTTGGTACCCTAAATATTACAAAACCCTTTTTGTAAAAAAAACAGAAATATAAAAGGGGGAAAAGAAAAGGCCAGGTTGCACTGTGCACTTAGCCCAGCCGCGCAACAGTGCAGCCCAGCCCACCTAACCCTGTCGTCCCCTACCTCTGTTCACCAGGGGCTGGGTGGACGCGCGCGTTCCGTCCGTGGCCGCCAATGGGCATGGGGCGACCATCCGGCGGCTCCCCGGCGCCAACTAGGTCGCCCCCGCCCCAGACGAACCCTAGCGCCCCTCCCCACTTGCTTCCCCGCCTCCCAGATCCACCCCACTCTCCCTCGGGCCTCTCCCCCCCCCCCAAGT